>NC_053165.1:41781518-42096518 GCF_016835505.1 Polypterus senegalus
ATCACACCAAATATTGACTTCATTTCTGGCTTATTTTCTGTTCACGGCCCTTTCAAAGGATGTTACTGATTAATAAAAACTATCACAGAGATCATTTTTGAAAGCATTGCTGCTTTACAGCTTTTTTTCACAAGTGTTTGAGTTTTGCAAAGAGTTGAAGTTTGTAGAATCATTTCTCCACAAGTCTTAATTTTGTAGATTAGGGAAAGTATGTTTACCTGTGAAATTGGCCTGATTGTGAAATATTTAGAGGTT
Source organism: Polypterus senegalus (assembly GCF_016835505.1). NCBI lineage: Eukaryota > Metazoa > Chordata > Cladistia > Polypteriformes > Polypteridae > Polypterus > Polypterus senegalus. The sequence goes on from NC_053165.1 coordinate 41,781,774, forward strand.
GCTCCATTTAGAAATGTTTATTTGTATTGTCTCTACATATGCACACTTCTGCAGGGTTCTTAACTGACTAAGTGATTAATAAATAATAAGAAAAATTGGAACAAAGAGCAATTAGCATTCTAGACTTAACCTCCTTAGCGTTAGACCCTAGCTTCACTTGGGCTGTAAAAACTGTGCTAAAAGTGTTAGTCCTGAGTGTCACTTGGGCAACGGTATCGAGCAGGGCCCTCAAACTCTGGTCCTGAAGGGCCGCCGGTTTTCATTCTTACCCTTTTCTTAATTAGTGGCCTGTTTTTGCTGCTAATTAACTGCTTTTGAATTCATTTTAATTGACTTGCTCTTTAAAACTCAGACCCTTTAATTGTTTCTTTTTCCTTAATTAGCTGCTGTTTTATCTTGGTAGAGTAATATATATATTGCTCTACTGTCCCCTATTGTATTATTAATATGCAGCCTTAGAATACCTAATCTCACAGACTTACCACTGTATATAACTTCTCCCCACCTTCCCTTCTATATCTATAACCTCAGGCAAATAGATGTAGTAAAAAGACAAGCAGGAGTTAAGTTACACATAAAATAATGTATTACTGATAATATTCATAAATGATAACAAAATGAAAAGTACATTTGAATATTGGCAGCCATACAACCTGATCAAATGGTGATGTGTAATTCAGGTGGCACACAGACTTGCAGTTACTTAAAATGTCTCTAGTTAAGGCATCGTTGGTGCTCAGCTTTCAGCCACATGTCTGTTCAATATGGCTGCTGAGCTGTGCTTTTCATTGTGTTGTCTTCATCATCACAGGTTAGCAAGAGAGATGCTTCTTCATCATATGTTGGTTAGAGAGAGAGAATGTGGTTGAGCAAGCAAATTTATAGGTTTTCTGTCCAAACCCTCCAGCCAATCCAGACAGCCATATCTCAGACCAATGGGTGGAATAGATCATCTTATCTCCTGTCCCAAAACCATCATGGCTTCCTTGCAGGGGGTTCAAAGACTTTAGCAGAGAAATACTCATCAAACTGGTTTAAGACACATCCCCCCAAATCCTGTCATAAAATTACAAAGAGACAGTCGTAAAAGGGGGGCAAACACGAATACCTCTAAATTACATTAGTTTGCCTAAATTATAAATAAAGACTTACAAAACATTTATCAAGTTATATGCAAAATCTCACATCACAACAGCTGCCAAACAATTGTGAGATACAAAATGAGCCAAAGCATGACCAGCAAACTGTGTCCATCTGAAAATAAAGAAAAATGAAGGTCTCAGGAATATTGATCTGCTCGGGTCCGCAAAACATTTTAACAGTGCTCTTAGAAAAGAGAAAATCGACAATTTCAGAAACTCGTGCTTTTTGCTAAATGAAAGCAGCCATGGAATTAAAGCAGCATTTCCCAACCTTTAAATATTTGCGACTCGATTTTTCATAACAGTTTTAATCGCGCCCCCCCTAAAATTTTTTTGAAATGTAGATGCATATTTTATTATACTTACTTAACTTTTATCGACATTTATCTAGCTCTATATTTATTGTTTTGTATCAGAATGTAGTTTAAGTTAATTTGTTTTGGTTTCAACAGATGTTTTTTTTCATATTTTTGATTCTTGTTTTCTTTTTTTCACGCACGATCTTCAGCGCTCCCCCTTTTTATTACTTCGCGCCCCTAGGGTCTGCCCCACAGGTTGAGAACCACTGAATTAGAGAACAGGTTTAATTAACAACAAAAATCTGAGGCTAATTAAGCAACTGCATGGAGTGAAATTGGTTGGAGTTTGAGGCCCTGACTTAGTTGGCCTTCTATTGGCTCACTCACTTCACACTTCATTACTGTTTGGGTGCCATTTAAGGAAAGAAATGAAGCAATTCAGAGGAACGCTAAAGAAATTCAGGGAAACAAATCTTAAAAAACAAGTCAATTAAATGAATTAAAAAATAAGTTAAGTAGCAGTAAAAATAGGACACTAATTAAGAAAAGGGTTAGAATGAAAACCTGCAGCCACTGCGGCCCTGCAGGAGCGGAGTTTGAGATCCCTGGTATAGACACATCTTGCTTAAGACCCAAGGTTTAATTGGGCTGTAAAAGTGGCAATAGCATTAGTGCCTAACAGGATAGGCATGTCTTGCCCAAGCATTACATGGGCAATGGTGTAGACGCATCTTCTTCTAGCCTCATAATGGCATCACATAAGAGACGCCTCTCTTGAGCAATGACTGCAAGATGAATCTGTTTTCAGGCAGTGAAATTGAAATGGTCAGTGAAGCCAAAAGCGATTCTGGGAATCTGAAAGTGATGTGAGCATCACTCACATATATGCAGTGTGCTGTTCATATTATTATTATTATTATTATTATTAACTTCTACACTTCTGACTTTGTACTTTTAGTGTTTTGCACATTTTGCAGTAGAAAGATGAGATTTAATAAAAACGTAGTTTTTCAAACCACAGAAATACAATGTTTTTTTGAGGAAATGAATGTTAACACTAAGGAGGTTAAGGAGGAGTTTCAAAACATTCTAGTAGTAAGTAGGAAAGGAAAGTAAGGAAAATAATGGTGCAAATCGTTACCAGATATCAGCAGACATCATGTACAGTATCTGTAAACTTTTAAAAGTCTTACGATTTCAAAGAGAAGTAGGCTTGAAGCATTTCTTGTTTGCTGCACTCGGGTACTGTGACCAACTAACACTGTTTGGGCAGCACTTCTGGAAACACCTGTCTGCCATGAATGTTCTGATGCAGGATGATCACCTGGTGTCTTGTCTCTGGGCACACTTTTGGCATGGTGAAAGATTTGCTGGTTAAACTGCCACATCTTCCACAACCTCACATTTTTAGTCTGGTTGTCACTCACCCAGTTTAATTCCTTCCTCACAGCAGTTTTGGTTTTAGTCAATTACTTTGATTCAACCCACACATTATGTCATAAGATCTCACATGATGTCATAAGACCATTAGCACCCGTTTGTTATACAGTATTTGTCTAATCAAACATGTTTACAAAGAGTTCACATTTTTAAATGGAAAGTACTCTATTACTATGTTAGTTTCTCTATTTAGGGGCATTCAGATTCCTTTATGTATTGCTTCACTTTGTGCAAAAGGGATAATTGGAACTCCAAAATACACTTGTTTCTACTGAAACACTCATCCAGAAGACGCAACATAAATGGCCCTAGTGTGTGCTTGGTGTGTGGGTGTGTTTGTGTGTGTCCTGTGGTGGGTTGGCACCCTGCCCAGGATTGGTTCCTGCCTTGTGCCCTGTGTTAGCTGGGATTGGCTCCAGCAGACCTCCGTGACCCTGTATTCGGATTCAGCGGGTTAGAAAATGGATGGATGGAAAATATTTTTATAATATAATATAATATATTTAATATATCGAAAGTATCTAAGAATTTTGAGTATTACAGTTGTGGACTGTGCCCGGCAGTTTATCCCGACCAAGACCCCCAAGCCGCCAGATGGAGCCCTCCCTGCAATGTGGAGATGCCCCGAATTCCAGCAGGGCATCATGGACTTTGGAGTTGTAATACACAGCCCTGCTGGATAACGTTGGGGCTGCCAGGGGATGCTGCAGGGAGGCACAGAGTCATTTGGTGTTCCTACAGCCCAGCACTACTTGCAGGTCACGAGAACGGTAGGAATAAAGTGCTTCCGGGCTGAAGAAGAAAGAAGAGTTTTGATTTGACCCGGAAGTGCTAGGAAGTCACATGGACTGCAGGTTAAGGAGCACTTCCGGGTCGTGTACTATAAAAGGACTGTGGGAGCTCCCAGATGGCGAGCTGAGCTGGGTGGAAGGGTGGCAACGTATCTGGGAGTGGAGGATTGGTTATTGTAATTGCGATTGGTTTATTTATAAATAGTGTGGAGTGGATGATGCTTAGTGCACATTATTATAATAAAAATAATTATTGTAGCACTTTTACCTGGTGTTTGGCGTGGTACCTGAGGGTTCAAGGGAGCGATAGCGGCCCCTACCGCTACACAGTATACACCAGTAACAAGTCTGTCAACCAAGGTCCTAGTACATTTAGATGCAGAAAAGCGTTTGACAGGTTGAATAGATAGATAGATAGATAGATAGATAGATAGATAGATAGATAGATAGATAGATAAGGCTCTGCATAATACATAGATAGATAGATAGATAGATAGATAGATAGATAGATAGATAGATAGATAGATAGATAGATAGATAGATAGATAGATAGATAGATAGATAGATAGATAGATAGATCTACTTTATTAATCCCAAGGGGAAATTCACATACTCCAGCAGCAGCATACGGATAAAGAACAATATTAAATTAAAGAGTGATAAAAATGCAGGTATAACAGACAATAATTTTGTATAATGTTAACGTTTAATCCCCCGGGTGGAATTGAAGTGTTGCATAGTGTGAGTGAGGAATACATAGATTATACTATTATATTCTATGTAGTTCAGAAGCCTTATATCATGTAAATTATATCAATTCTGATTTCTTTCTCTAAGATTGTGAAACCAAGATTGTGTGCCCTTTGTCACCAATTTTATTTACAATTAACTTTGAACCTCTCACTATCGTATGGACAGTCATAGGGAATTGTAAATGAAGGACTTGAACAAGAAGAATTTCTTCATACAGATGGCATGGTGCTTAGTATAAATAACTTACTCATGTACAAAATGAAATTTAAAAGCTTAGGGCACAAGATTAATTTGAATAAATTATACATATTTCAAGTTAACAGCCTTACATATCAGTAGGTGACATACGTTATCTAAGAATATAACTTGTACAACTTTTTAAATACCCATTGTTATACTTAACTTTAATAACCTGACGGCATATATTACTGAAGACCTCATTCACTGGTTGTGTCATTATCTTACATTAGTTCAAAAATTAATATTGTTAAAATTAACACCCTTATGTCTTTTTCTGTGCAGCCCTGATCTGCACTTTCTTCTTTAAAACTTGACACAGCTTTAATGATGTTCATTTGAAATTCAAAGAGGGCATGGATAATAAACTAATCCTTCAGAGATCTAAAGTGGAGGGGGCAAGACACTACCTAACTTTTAGGGTTGTGAATATACATATTATGAGATTATAGAAGGAATCAGACAAATATGGACTTGTACCCGTTTAATTAGCCATGCAGAAGAAATCCTGCACTAAATCCTTCCTGTATACTTTGCTCTGTGCACCAGTTACCATTAATTAAAGCCAACAAAGAAGAAATTCTGGGGTTCAGCACTCACTTGGAATATGGTATCAGTGCCGGAGGTAATTGAAATTTGTGATGTTACCATCAACAGTACCATGACAAGATAAATATCTATATTTTCACAATCTTTAAAGCTCACCATATTTAATATGTGGAATACATTCATTATTGTAACCATTAGAGATTTGACTGTTGACAATATATTCACATCCTTTTAATAAGCGTAATCTGAAATACAGATTTTCATTAAAACATTTATTTTACTACATGTGTGTCAGAAACTTGGTTAAAAGTTTCTAGCCAACTTTCTTAAAGGTCCTTTACAATCTAATGTAGAAATCATGTTTTTCAGCTGTGATAAGGATACATGTAGCATTTCTAAACCATAGCAGTGTTTCCAAAAAAGGATGAGGCAGCCCTAAGAGCTTTCAAAGAAATGTTCATATAAAGAATGGAAGGCAGCTCTTCCTAAAATGCACTGTTTCTCATCATGTGCCAAACATTGTCTAACTCAGCTCAAAATGGTACACATTTCTCTGTCTTTCTCGACTCAGACTAAAAAATTTGTATCTGAGTTAAAATCGGGGCCAGGGTGAGGTGACAAGGGCATCACCTCAAGTGGCATTTTGTTAAGGGTAGCATTTTCACACAGCAGTATGTTTTTAACATTATAAGATAACAATAGAAAAAAATGAGAATTAAGTATGAGCCTGTAAGAATTACACATATATCCGCTGCCTTACTTATGAATTTAATATTTTTTGATAAATATTTTTATTTAATTTTTTTTTTATTTCAGAGAATGCAATTAGGCACAGCAAGCATCCTAGAATCTAAAGATGTACATTACGAAGCTACTTATTATGTGCGTAATGTTTCAATGTCCTGTTTCACCACTGATTCTTGAATGTATTGTCCTCTTTGTTGGTGGAAAACAACAGTTGTGACATGGACAGCAAATGGATGCATCTGATGGTGATAAAGATCAACAATTCATTCTGTGTATTAAATAGAAAGTAATTTAGAATCACTTAATTTCAAGACACAGTTCAAACAACTAGCCATGCAAAAGAGCAGTGGTGACAGTGTTTAGTACTGCTATGTCACTTCTCGAGAAGCTTGCATTTAATTCCTGGAGTTTGAAAATATTCCATATGCCTATGTGGGTTTTTTTTTTTCCCAAGGTATGGTGGTTTTCCTTCTACTTCTCAGAAGATTTGCAACTTAAAGCTGGCCAAGTATAAATAAATGACAACTGGATTCTTCCGGGGACAGACTGTATATGTGAAAGGGGTCATAATATGGGATATGGCAACCAAGAAATACAGTTATAATTGTGCATAAAAAATAGTTGTATTTAACCAAGGCTTTAAAGTACATATATAATTACTGGGTTTGGTTTAGCTAAGATAAGAGGACAGCTTAACAGCTGGTAAAATAGGTGTTCTTAAAAAGCAGTTGAATATTGGTATTCCCTTAAACAGACAGTTGAAAAGGATTACCCTTAAAAGAACACAGTTGATTCAAGCAAAATATCAAGTCGGTAGGAAAAAAAATCAATCCTGTAAAGTCAAAAGGAAGCAAACAAACAAAAGTGAAAGCAAGGCAAAATCAAAGTCAAAAGACCAGAGACAAAAGATAAGTAAGCAAAGCAAAATAAACAAGACAAAGGAGATTTTAACTATTCTTGGATAAGACTACTACTGAGCCACACTATGTTTTATATTGAAGAAATGATGATGTCTCATGTCACATAAAATCAGTTACATATTTTACTTAAATTTGAAAACCAAGATGATTCCATTACATTGTAAGACAGTTACTGTACATTCAATTTGTTTTCTTTGCAATTAGCCTTTTTTTGTAAGGTGTTAAAACAATATCAGTAACCAGGATGGATGCAAAGATCACTTCTTAAATGTACAGACTATCATGTGAGCATGAGACTCCAACTGATCTCATCTCATCTTAGCCATTCACCCCTCCTGGAGCACAGGCCATCAACAAATGCCCACCAACTGTTCCTATCTTATGCTGCCACCTCCTGGTTGACACGTCTCAGTCAGGGGACAGTGCCTCTGGATTAGCAGACCGGGGTGGTGATCCCCCTCTTTAAAAAGGGGGACCGGAGGGTGTGTTCCAACTATAGAGGGATCACACTCCTCAGCCTCCCTGGAAAAGTCTATTCGGGGGTTCTGGAGAGGAGGGTCCGTCGGATAGTCGAACCTCGGATTCAGGAGGAACAGTGTGGTTTTCGTCCGGGTCGCGGAACAGTGGACCAGCTTTACACCCTTAGCAGGATCCTGGAGGGTGCATGGGAGTTTGCCCGACCGGTCTACATGTGCTTTGTGGACTTGGAAAAGGCATTCGACCGTGTCCCTCGGGGAATCCTGTAGGGGGTGCTCCGGGAGTATGGGGTACTGGACCCCCTGATAAGAGCTGTTCGGTCTCTGTACAACCGGTGTCAGAGCTTGGTCCGCATTGCCGGCAGTAAGTCGAGCCTGTTTCCAGTGAGAGTTGGACTCTGCCAGGGCTGCCCTTTGTCACCGATTCTGTTCATAACTTTTATGGACAGAATTTCTAGGCGCAGCCAGGGTGTTGAAGGGGTCAAGTTTGGTGGACTCAGGATTGGGTCACTGTTTTTTGCAGATGATGTTGTCCTGTTTGCTTCATCAGGCTGTGATCTTCAGCTCTCTCTGGAGCGGTTCACAGCTGAGTGTGAAGCGGCTGGGATGAGAATCAGCACCTCCAAATCCGAGACCATGGTCCTCAGCCGGAAAAGGGTGGAGTGCCCTCTCAGGGTTGGGGGGGAGATCCTGCCCCAAGTGGAGGAGTTTAAGTATCTCGGGGTCTTGTTCACGAGTGAGGGAAGAATGGATCGTGAGATTGACAGGCGGATCGGTGCGGCATCCGCAGTGATGCGGGCTCTGCATCGGTCTGTCGTGGTGAAAAAAGAGCTGAGCCGTAAGGCAAAGCTCTCAATTTACAAGTCGCTCTACGTTCCTACCCTCACCTATGGTCTTAAGCTATGGGTAGTGACCGAAAGAACGAGATTGCGAATACAAGCGGCTGAAATGAGTTTCCTCCTCAGCGTGTCTGGGCTTTCCCTTAAAGATAGGGTGAGAAGCTCAGTCATCCAGGAGGGGCTCAGAGTAGAGCCGCTGCTCCTCCACATCGAGAGGAGTCAGATGAGGTGGCTCGGGCATCTGATCAGGATGCCTCCTGGACGCCTCCCTGGTGAGGTGTTCCGGGCACGTCCAACCGGGAGGAGGCCCAGGGAAAGACCCAGGACACGCTGGAGGGACTATGTCTCCCGGCTGGCCTGGGAACGCCTTGGGATTCTCCCGGAAGAGCTGGAAGAATTGGCCGGGGAGCAGGAAGTCTGGGCTTCTCTGCTTAAGCTGCTACCCCCACGACCCAGCCTTGGATAAGCGGAAGAGGATGGATGGATGGTTGGATGGATGGATGTTTTCCAGGTCTTTGCACCAAGTTTTTCTTGGTCTCCTTCTCTTGCATTTGCCTTGAGAGTTCCAGATCAGAGCCTACTTTGTGATGTCTGCACCTGGTATTCTCAGAAAGTGACCTAGCCATCCCCCTCTCCTCCTCAAGATTTTTGTCTTCCATTGGTTGCTGCTTGGTTTTCTGCCATAGCGCTTTGTTGCTAATGGTTTCAGAACAGTAGATTTTCATAATGTGAGGTAGGCAGTAGTTGACCAAGGTCTGTATTCTCTTTAGAGTGGCCGTTGTTATGTCTCTGCTGTATAGAGCAGTACTGAATTAATGTTTGCATTGAACAATTGTAGTTGTGTGGCTTGGTCAACTGTTTTTGAGTTCCAGGTGTTCCTCAGTAGGGTGAACGTTGTTCTTGCCTTATTGAGCCATGACTTGATGTAAGTTTCTGCCCCACCCTTCTTATCCAACACACTACCTAGATGGATGAAGGATTCTATTTCTTCCAGTGGTTCGCCATCATGGCCTTCTACATTCAGACCTTCAATAGCTTGGTCTTTCCCTTGTTGATATTAAGCACCATTTATGCTGAAACTCTGAGCAAATCTGAGGCTTTCAGTTGCATCTGTTGATTTCTGTGGAAGAGGAGTGTGAGATCATCTGCAAAATCCAGATCGTCTAGCTGACTCCATAACATCCCATGTATTCAATTTCTTTTCTCATAAGTCACCATTTTCATTTTTCAGTCTATGGTAAGAAAGAATAAAAATGGTGACAGAAGACACCCCTGTCTCACACCCATCCACACTTTGAAAAAATCAGTTAGACATTGAGCACTGCTCTGCATATCAATCCATTGTATGAATTCTTGATGATATTGGTGATTTTCTGTGTATCTTATAATAAAATAACAGTCTCCATAATATTTATCTATCCAAGCTTTCAAACACTGTTTCATAGTCTATAATCCATGTATAGACTAAAGACCTCCATCCTATAGATTGTTCAATGATGATCCTCAGAGTGGCGATTTAGTCTGTGAATTTTCTTTCCTTCCTAACACCTGCTTGCTAGTCTCTTAGTTTCTTTTAGGTTGATTCTTTTGAAGGTCTCACCAGGAACAGAGAGGAGTGTGATGATTCTGTAGTTGTTACATTGATTGAGGTCACCTTTGTTAGGGATCTAAATCAGGTATCGTACTTTCCAGTCCATCAGGATGTCTTCTTCCTGCGAGGTTTTTTCAAATAGCTGATACAATATTTTCACAACTGTGGTTGGCTCTGCCTTTAGGGCTTCTACTGGAATCTATGTTTATGTATTGTCAACATCCTGATACCTGCTTTCAAAATGAAATTGAGGTGGAAGCCTTAAGTGCTGGCTCTCTCCAGATACTAGAAAGCTGCATCTTTGTGCGTAACATTCAAAGAAATTAACACGCACCAAACAAAAGTATGATGTGGGTGATCAGGAACACTTGGCTACAACGTTGATGATAGAGAAGTTGTGTCACTTGGTGGAGGGGATGGATAACAGAGACAATGAAAAGATTGAATTCTGGACAAGTTAGATTGTTCTTACTTTTTACTCATTTTGATTTTGTTATTTCCTATCAATCTGGAGACAAAATTTCTCTAGACAAATTGATTCAGACAAGGATCTTCTGCGGCAATAAAATATTCTACCAATATAGAAATTCTTAGTAGCCTCCGTCATAGATTACTCTGAAGATCTAGTTTCAAGATTTAGTTTCTAAAGTTGTTTGAGCACAGTCATCTCAAGTCATTCCTGAAAGGATGCTAAAGGGCAAACTTTTTGTTCCCCCACACATTCAAGGAATGTTTTTGGTTGGGCTCATTCCTTTGTATTATTTGCTCATTGATGTATTTTGCAAATAGAAGAGGCTGCAAAAAGATATTTTACTGGGAAAAATTGCACTAGAATGCAAAGGACTTTCTATTAGCTTGTAAGATCTGTTATAGAGCAAGGTCTGCACAAGACACTCCATGGGGCTATTATAACCACAACTAATCTTCTGTGAAAGAGATTTTTAATTGACTTTATGACTGATTTATGAACATCTCATGGATACTTTGCTATTCTATTAGTGGAATGTTGGTACTGTAACAATGCCCACTTCATTTTGTTGAAGAAGTTGCTAAGTGCAAAGGAAAATGTGGATATTTATATTAAAGATGTTTTCCAATTATATGGATTTCCTTATTCTGTCATTTAAGACAGATGTCTACAATTGGTAGCTCATAACAAAAAAAATGTCTTCAGTGCACCATCTGGAGAATAATGGACAGACTGGGCAGATAAATAGGGATTTGGAAAGGTTTCTTAAATGCACAGTAAACTGATTTTATTCTAATTGGAAGGATGTTATTGTTGGAAGGATGAACCCGGAAGAGTTTATTTGAATTATATTCTAAAATTCAACAATAAAAAAAGTCATAGTGTAAATCTACATTCCCACTTCTTGTTGTGATTTGCAGTTCTAAAAATGGTGAAAATGGTGCAAGCCTCCAAAATAGTCACAAAGTAGGCCAGGACCATCAAAGACCTGCCCAGAATATCCTCACCCCAAACGAGCCATTTCCCCAGCTGCTACATGCAGACTTTGGCCTACAGAGACCTATAAATGGAGAACTGACTTTAAAAGTTAAACGTACAAAGATAGACTCAAGAAATGTCAAAATACTCCACTTGAAAAATAAACTGTAAAAAATCTGGCTATACAGGCAAGTTCCACAAAGATTATTGATATACTGTTAGGTCCATAAATATTTGGACAGAGACAACTTTTTTCTAATTTTGGTTCTGTACATTACCACAATGAATTTTAAATGAAACAACGTTGAAGTGCAGACTTTCCGCTTTAATTCAGTGGATTGAACAAAAAGATTGAATAAAAATGTGAGGCAATTGTTTTAACACAATCCCTTCATTTCAGGGGCTCAAAAGTAATTGGACAATTGACTCAAAGGCTATTTCATGGGCAGGTGTGTTCAAGTCCGTCGTTATGTCATTATCAGTTAAGCAGATAAAAGGCCTGGAGTTGATTTGAGGTGTGGTGCTTGCATGTGGAAGATTTTGCTGTGAACAGACAACTTGCAGTCAAAGGAGCTCTCCATGCAGGTGAAAGAAGCCATTCTTAAGGTGTGAAAACAGAAAAAACCCATCCGAGAAATTGCTACAATATTACGAGTGGCAAGATCTACAGTTTGGTACATCCTGAGAAAGCAAGCACTGGTGAACTCAGCAACGCAAAAAGACCTGGACATTCACGGAAGACAACAGTGGTGTATGATCGCAGAATCATTTCCATGGTGAAGAGAAACCCCTTCACAACAGCGAACCAAGTGAACAACACTCTCCAGGGGGTCGGTGTATCGATATCCAAGTCTACCATAAAGAGAAGACTGCATGAAAGTAAATACAGAGGGTGAACTGCAAGGTGCAAGCCACTCATAAGCCTCAAGAATAGAAAGGCTAGATTGGACTTTGCTAAAGAACATCTAAAAAAGCCAGCACAGTTCTGGAAAAACATTCTTTGGACAGATGAAACCAAGATCAACCTCTACCAGAATGATGGCAAGAAAAAAGTATGGAAAAGGCGTGGAACAGCTCATTATCCAAAGCATACCACATCATCTGTAAAACACGGTGAAGGCAGTATGATGGCTTGGGCGTGCATGGCTGCCAGTGGCACTGGGACACTAGTGTTTATTGATGATGTGACACAGGACAGAAGCAGCCGAATGAATTCTGAGGTGTTCAGAGACATACTGTCTGCTCAAATCCAGCTAAATGCAGTCATATTGATTGAGCGCCGTTTCATGATACAGATGGACAATGACCCAAAACATACAGCCAAAGCAACCCAGGAGTTTATTAAAGCAAAGAAGTGGAAAATTCTTGAATGGCCAAGTCAGTCACCTGATCTTAACCCAATTGAGCAGGCATTTCACTTGTTGAAGACTAAACGTTAGACAGAAAGGCCCACAAACAAACAGCAACTGAAAGCCGCTGCAGTAAAGGCCTGGCAGAGCATTAAAAAGGAGGAAACCCAGCATCTGGTGATGTCCATGAGTTCAAGACTTCAGGCTGTCATTGCCAGCAAAGTGTTTTCAAGCAAGTATTAGAAATGAACATTTTATTTCCAGTTATTTAATTTGTCCAATTACTTTTGAGTCCCTGAAATAAAGGGATTGTGTTAAAAAAATGCTTTAGTTGCCTCACATTTTTATGCAATCTTTTTGTTCAACCCACTGAATTAAAGCTGAAAGTCTGCACTTCAATTGCATCTGAGTTGTTTCATTTAAAATTCATTGTGGTAATGTACAGAACCAAAATTAGAAAAAAGTTGTCTCTGTCCAAATATTTATGGACCTAACTGTATGAAGAAGGTATCACAAAAATAGTAAAATAACAAAAATGCTTCAAAGTGTAAAAAGAATATGCATACAAGGCAAAAATTCAAAGATAGAGCAGAAATAACCGTAAAAAAACATAAAAACTGGTGCTGGTAAAGTAACACATTATGAAATGCTGTGTCGCTCCCTCACTCCATAACATGATTGATACCTCACTGCTTCTTCTATGTAGCCTCAATGATCTTTTTTCTGATGTGTCACTTGTCAACACATTTCCGTCATCAGCTTCACCTCACACCACTCACTTGTGGTCAAGACAATGCTATCTATGCTCACTTTGTCCAATTGCTTCAGTTGAACCAACCCAGGCCAAAATAGTTCCTGAGATTGCCTATCAAGGATAAATAAAACTGATGTAGTTGCAATATATGGTCATAAACTTTGAAATTATCAACTCATTTTTAGGAAAGAGATAATTAACTTTAGCATTTAACTCCGAAGATCTATTATGTGTTATTGCTTCTGACAAAGATGCTCATAATGGCTTTAAATAAATGATTTCCCATTGATCTGATCACATTATTTCTTGTGATCACGGTGCAGGACCTTGGAGTTAATAGGAAACATTAGAATGACCAGGACACATTCACATTCAGAAATTCATCATATTCCCCCACCAAAATATTAGAGTATACACAATAGTGCTGCATATGGTAGAATGGCCCATACTGGCTGCATCGGCATTTTTTAACCCCAGTTTATTTTTTTATTAATCACTATATACTCTATTGGTTACTGGTCTTAGCTTACTTACCTTTTTACTAACACTTTTTATCCTAAATTTATTCATTGCCCCCTGCTTGCTTTGCTCGCCAACCCCCCTGGCCTGTGCTATGCACCAGCCATTTCATGTCTCTGCCGCTCGCGTATGTCGATTTTATTTTCACTAAACAACAAATCTTTTAATTTTCACAGATACGCCTCTTGATTGGGAAGAAACACTACTTTTCCGTGATGGCAACACGAATTAGATGATCTACAGGTCTCTGACTTAAAGTTTAAATCTGAACAAAATATTCAGTCTCTTTTCGCTGTTCCATTATTTCACAGTGTAATAATTTCCGTATGTTTGTGCTAATATAATCTTTATTATAATTTTTTGAGACTTTCGAATTTTAGTACTTTAATTATCTCTAACCTGCTCTGCATGTGTATCGCACCAATGTTTTTGAATTCTTTATGACGTTCTACTTTGTCATCTACTCTTTGTCTTTTATTTCCAGCCCTAGACATGGTTAAATCTCTTGGCACAAAGTGTTGTCTTGTGGGACATGAAAGTATCTCTCTGAAAAAATCACGTCTGATCCCAGGCTCGTCCCAGGATTTTTTTTATTATAATAGAGAGATAGGCTTGTTTTGTCTTAGTAGTGTTCTATAATACTCTTCTTTCCCTTTTTGTATTATTAATGTGTAGCCTTTGTCATAATGTCTCAAATCTCACAGACTTACCACTGTTTATAAGGTATTGTAGTATATAACTTCTCCCTACCTTCCCTTCTACATTTATAACCTTAGGTCATTAAGGGTAGTTAAAGACAAGCAGGAGTTAAGTTACACTTTAAATAATGTATTATTGATAATATTCAGAAATAATAGCAATAAGCAAAGTACAAGTGAATATTGAGAACTATACAACCTGATAAATGCTGATATGTAGTTTCAGGCGGCACACAGACTTGTTTGTAACAACAGGCCACATGCCTGCCTTAATATGGCTTTTAAGCTATGCTCTTCATTGTGCTGTCCTTTTCATGGAAATGGTGTAAAGGTGCTCCTTCATGATGGTGGTGTAAGAGAGAGAGGGAGGAGTAAAGCAAGAAAATTTATAGATTCTCTGTCCAAACCATACAGCAACAACAGCAACAACATTTATTTATATAGCACATTTTCATACAAACAGTAGCTCAAAGTGCTTTACATAATAAAGAATAGAAAAATAAAAGACACAATAAGAAAACAAAATAAGTCAACATTAATTAACATCGAATAAGAGTAAGGTTCAATGGCCAGGGGGGACAAAAAAAACAAAAAAACTCCAGACGGCTGGAGAAAAAATAAAATCTGTAGGGATTCCAGACCATGAGACTGCCAAGTCCCCTCTGGGCATTTCCCTAACATAAATGAAACAGTCCTCTCTGGATTTAGGGTTTTCACGGAAGGGCTTGATGATGATGATGGTCACGTAGACTTCTGCCTTTAAATCCATCCATCGTTGTTGGAGCATCATGAAGCTTTGAGTAGGTGGCGCAGGCCACCACCACAAAGAAACCGGAAAAAGAAACAGAAAAGAGAGTAGGGGTCAGTACCGATTTTAGAGCCACCATGAGTAGTTATTATAAGGAAATTGAACATACAGAGTATCAGGATTAAGTTAAATTAAATTAAATTGAAGTTATGAGAAGGCCATGTTAAAGTAATATTTTTCAGCAGTGTTTTAAACTGCTCTACTGTATTAGCCTGGTGAATTCCTATTGGCAGGCTATTCCAGATTTTAGGTGCATAACAGCAGAAGGCCGCCTCACCACTTCTTTGAGGCTTTGTTCTTGGAATTCTAAGGAGACACTCATTTGAGGATCTGAGGCCAATAGGGTGTCATGGTACTTAATGGCTTCTGATTTAAAGACAGGCAACTTTAGACCAATAGATTTCTAGTGCGACACCATGGTTTCACACCGGCCCCAATACCATCTGTTGATCTGATGCTTGCCAGCTAGGTAGTCTGGCTTTCCTGTAGGGGTTGATTGAGAGAGTCCTGCAGAGAATCACTGGTCAAAGTGGTTTTAGGCACTTCCCCCAACCACGTCGTAAAATTCCCTATCTTGAAATAGTCCTAGGGGGGGTTAAACATGATTTCTTCTCACTAATTACGTTGCTTTGTCTAACTTACAAATAAAGACATGCAAAATATTTATCATCTTTATCATACTTTATCATATCATAAAGATTTATCCTATTTATCCTATTTATCACACCACAATAGGGCTTTAGAAACTTATATGAAGCAACTCTATAGATATATGTATACCACTATGTACAGTATGTATTGTATTTTTTTAATAATTAACTATATGATATTTTAAAGGTTGTAAGGTTTCTAAACTCTCCCTCTCCATGGGATGACACGACATCCCAAAGCACGATCACTGCATCTGTGGAAGACAGCTTATCTGTCACCAGGGCAACCGCAGGCTCCCAGCGCTGCAGCAGCTCATCGTGAAACAAATCCGAGCCGACCGTAGGTGCGCTATAAGCACCGTCGTCAATGGGTGGTGCAGAGAAGATTATAAATGCAGGGAACAGTATAACTTGGCCACTGACCTGGTCCTGACCCTGCCTGATTGCTGTTTCTGTGTGTAGGAGAATGGTAGATCCATCTATTCATCCATTATCCAACCCGCTATATACTAACTACAGGGTCACGGGGGTCTGCTGGAGCCAATCCCAGCCAACATAGGGCACAAGGCAGGGAATAAATCCCAGGCAGGGTGCCAGCCCACCGCAGACGGTAAATCCCACTACAATCAATAGCCGTGCTGTTCCTGTTTCATGCTGAATAAAGCTGGTTTTGCTAAATTACTGAGACTCAGCCTCGTGTTTTGGGGTGCAAGACAGGGAGACATGCATCACAATGTATGCAAATCTCAAAATTTATAAGCGCAACAAACAAAAACGTTGAATATTTCTGGAATATTTAGTGAGACATCAGCTTTAAATTACAGCATGTCAGCTACAAGAACAACAATATGCAGAAATATTTATAATAAAATAGGCTTTTTCGTCAAGTCACCAATCCAGCAGTCATTTGTTAGGTTGCACACTTGTGCCAACTTAAATACTTCAATGAAAACAAAGGCTTTCCAGCAGCGACCACACCTTCATTTTATATTATTTTATACATACTCTTTTCAGCTGCACATCCTGAAAATGGCCACAAAATCCCTTTCTTATAAAGTATAAGAAATAGGTCTGTACCTTCAAACCTAATTATTTAGAGCTGAAAGATTCAATTTCAAGTCAACATTGTCATCTAAGAGAGTAAATACATCTGTGACAAATATGGTTTTATCGTGCAGTTTTGTGAAAATAAGTGGGCTCCCATTAAGGTTTAAGGTTATGTTACATAACAAGTCAGATATAACCTTCACATCATTTATGACAAGGCTTAATGGTAGATAAAGCAACATAATCTGATGGATAAGAAACTCCAGTTTGTCATTAAAAAATGAACAAATAAGAGTAAATACAGTTTAGTCACAATACTAATTAGAATCAGATGCATAACACATGTACAATTATTAGTTTGTCATCATGATGCAATGTAGCATATACTGTAAAAAAAATACATATTTTATGAGTTTGGACTAATGTAGTCAGGTGTTTGAGAGTGTTAACGCTCAAATGAAAAGTAACCTGTCACAGTATTCAAAGCGACTGGGAAAGATAAGAAAGCCATTACCAAAGTGTTTTGAGTCATGCATACACAGTAAAGAAGCATAATTTATAACAGAAGAAAATTCAGCACTGTTGGCAGTTTAGCCAGAATGGGCAGACCAATGGTGATCTGACTGTGTGATGTCTGAAAGAACCCCAAGGCTACATCTATTGATCTGATCCACGGAGAGCCTGTTCTGAGGTCAGCAGGTATCCTCGGGTTATCTGGTTTTGTGTGTACCTTGCACTATCCATGGCTTTTTGCTGCTTATCTTTGCAGTGTGTTAAATGCATTAAGTGCAGATGGCTTGGGTAATCTAATGCTTCTAAAATGTGTATAAAGCTAATAAAGCAATTGGCTACATTTTCTGAATTCAATAAGTGCTAATATGTAATAATACATTCATTTACACTCTTTCTGTTCAAGCGTCTATTTTTGTTTTCAGGTTTTCTGGAAGGTTTATTTCTAAAGTAAGTACATTGCTTCATAATTTGTGAATTTTGAGCTTTTAAAGTGGCCAGTACCTAATGTTCTTAATTTACTTTACCATGAGTAAGGGCTATAGAGTCTGGTAAATCTCTTCTGACCTCATGGTACGACTAAATCAAGAACTATCAGGACAAAACTTCCTCTCTGTGCCATGTCATTAATCAAAGTTCATTTTTCTAAAAAGGCACCTTTCTTTAACACGACAGTGTGTGGTATACTTTTTATTGTGAGATAGCCACTTCAAGCAGGCAAAAATACAAGTCTTTCAACTCAATATAATAAAGCATAATGACTTCCTCTTGTTAATTGACCAGCAAATGCCATGAAAAAAATCTTTATGATGTCATTTGCTATATTAAAGTGAGTTTTTTTTTTTCTCCAGAGAAGTTCCATATTATAAACCAAGTAATTTATACTGAAGTGCTGAATGTTTTGGGCAAGTAAGTCAAAATCTAACATTAGGAAGAAATGTAAATACTTTAAAAAAAAAGCAAATCAATTTTTTTGTATATTTAATGCTTGAGATCATGTGCAGGTAAAAATTATTCAACTTGCAAAAGAAAATGAAAATCAAACCGGTCCTAAATCTCAGAGGCTGCTGTTTGCTACAGTAAGACCTTACAATGGCAGTCAATAGGCACCATTGGTGTTTGATGTTTCACGCATGGGTTAGGAAGGGACAAAAAAGAGCACACAAAATGGTTAAAGTCTTTCTACTCCCCTAGTCAGTCTAGACCTAACTTTAAGGTAAAATTGTCTCAACCTCTGATTTGTGTGGTAATTCTCTTGCCGCTGCCATTGCAAATCCCTGCTGTTCTCTTCCTGCTTCTCTTGCTTTTCCATCAAATTGTCTCAAAGTCTACGTCACGATACAAAAGACACACACACACGCACACACACTGCTTTTATTGTCTTTCCACTGGAGAGAGAGTACCCTTTGAAACTTGAATATAGGATGGCCTGTTCAATGTGGGCCAGTGAGCACCACTTTTTTACCATCAACATGAGAACACAAAAACATTTTCAGGTTCAACCAAGTAGATGGTAACTTCAGTGACCTCTGACCAGTTGTGTTCCTGTTGCAACATAATCAGACAAATCAAATCATTTAAGTTCAAGTATTCACTTTGTTTGGCCTGTTTAAAAACACAATTTGGCAAAATATACAGTACTAGCCAACCCGCGGCGTACCATACGCCACATAATCAGGACGGTTTTTTAATAATTTTTAAGCACAGGGAGAAAATTAACATTTGAAAAATCTGTAATGTAATAAATCAGCAAGAAAAGCAACATTGTAACAATGCATGGAACGAACCAACACACAATCGTCCGTGCGGAGCTCAGGCGCGGAGGGTGGAATGGGAGGAGAGGAGAAGGATGTCCACTCCGCTCCCTCCGTCATGCTAGTCTGCTGATTTCTCGTCCAGTATACACTGCCTGCTCATGTGCCCACCTCCAACTCGTCACTCGAGTCATCGTCGTCTTTGTACAGTCCAGATGCAGCTGTGACTCACGTAGACTTTTCATTGCTCTGTGCAGTTTTGGCTGCCTTTCTATATATAATCCATAAAGACACCTGACCACGGTAGCAGCGAGGTGGGAAAGGGGGTGTGTACAAAGTGCAGGAGCATCTAAAAAGACGCATGTTTGTTGCCGATGCGAATTGCTGTATGTAGCGTGTAAAACAGTTTGCTATGGTGCATGCGGTCGTGCGTCGTAACCAAAAACTCATTTTTTAAAAGACTGTTTACTTCTTTGTGTTTTAACCTCAGTTGTAAAGGAATATTTTAAGGATCCCATGGGATATCCCTTGCAAACAGTTTTACACGCTGCATATGGCGATTCACCTCCGCAAGAAACATGCCTCTATGAACAGTCAACGTGGGTCGGAGCTGCATGTGACCTCTACGACAGACGAATATAAATGTGTCGTCGCGTCCGAGTTGGTGGGCATGGCTCTGTGAGTTGTCGTCGTATCCAGTGGTCTTAGAGTTGGTGGACGTGGCTCCTTCCTGCGTGCGCCATAGGTTTCTCACTTGTCAGCGGCTTAGTGAATCCGCGCCCCTTCCAACGTGCTTTCCATGGTTGTCTTGCCTTAGTGAATTATATATATAGATTGGAATTGTCTTATATAAGTAGAATTTTCCTGGTTTTCATTGTGACTTAGCCAGTTTTTGTGTTTATGCTGTGCTGCTAGAAATGGTGACATACATTTTTTACGGATACATCCTACAACCATTGTACAGTCTCACAAAAAAACAAAACAAAATAAAACAGAAAACTTCCAAAAGACAGAAAGATAGAGAGAGAGAGAGTATTCCATTTTGGAAATGACAACGAACCTCTGTGTGATGGTATGGTGAGATGGTGGCCTCTAAGGAGATTGCCGATCATGTATTAGCGACCCCCCTGAACTTAGCCCTGTTCAGACTACTGATACACAGTTGGCATCTTTTATCCCACACTTACTAAATATCACCTTTGTTTCCCTTTTCTTAAAACTTCATAGTTTCTCATTATAACTATTAATTCAAATACAATAGTTTTGCAGCTGGGTGGTCCTGTCTTCTATCTCACTCTTCAAAATTCAGGAAAATGTTCACCATCTTGAATGCAGTTACAACAAAACAGATCTTGTTGTCCACTCTGTGTCTTACAATGACCACAACTCAAGTATTTGGTTGCCCTAAACAAAGTCCGTTCTTCTTACAGCACTTCTGTTATAAATAAGTGAAGCCTTAATCCCAAAACACTTTCTTACCACAATAAACAGACTTACACATTCTCTACCTCATCTGCTTCTACCTCTGTGGAACGATGTCAGGCTTTTGTACAATTTCTAAGGAAACAGTTAGTAAAATATACCAGCAGTTATCACTAGTTATTCCCTCTCCTCTTTCCCATTAACCTCTCCCTAAAGCTTCTGAGCATTTGCCAATGACCTTCACTCTCACTTATTATTTTTCTGTTTCTGCACTAAATACAAAATCCAAGTTGTCTCACTTACAATTGTTCCTGTCCTGTTTCTCTTCTTAAAGAATGTATACCCATTGCCATCAGTCCTGTCTCTCACCTGATCAATCTATCATTAGCCTTTGGCTGTGTTCTACTTGTGCCCAAAAATGGCACTGTTAGTCCTATTCTTAAGGACCCTGTATTTATCAATTGCCGCAGAGTAGGAAAATAATTGTAATTGGCTCATTCAGGCAGAGATTCTGGAAAAGACGGAATGTTTTGGAAACATTGAACATCAATGAAACAGAAAGTTACGCCTAAGAAGTTTACCATCGACCGCATCCTGGCACTGAGGGTTCTCATGGAGCGCAAAAGCGAATATCATCAGAGTTTCTTTGCAGCCTTTGTCGATTTTCGTAAAGCATTTAACTCAGTTGATCGAGCTGCGGTGTGGGACACCCTGAAGGTTAGAGGGATCCCCTCGAGGTTGCTGGATATCATGGCTGACCTGTACACTGGTACTGTGAGTGCTGTGCAGAGTGGAAGCAGAACCTCTGTGTTTTTCTCATTTGATTCTGGGGTTCGTCAGGGGTGTGTTTTTGCTCCTACTCTGTTCAATGCTTGTATGGACTGGGTGTTGGGCAAGGTCATGGGGTCCAGCGGCAGTGGGGCATCTGTTGGTTAAGAAAGATTCACTGATCTTGATTTTGCTGATGATGCTGTGATCTTTGCGGAGTCAATGGAGGCTTTGATCGGGGCGCTAGAGAGACTGAGTGAGGAGTCTGAACGTCTGGGCTGGCGAGTGTCCTGATAAAAACCAAAGTACCAGGCCTTTAATGAGGTCTTGGGCACAGCCATCAGCAGTGTGTCTGTTTGCGGAGAGAGTGTCAACCTTTTCAAGAGGTTTACTTACCTTGGCGGTGACATTCATATCTCTGGCGACTCTTCCTATGAAGTCAGTAGATGGATTGGGAGAGCATGGGGGGTCATGGGGTCACTGGAAAGGGGTGTGTGGCGCTCTCAATATCTATGCAAAAGAACGAAGGTCCAAGTCTTTAGAGTCCTGGTGCTTTCTGTCTTGCTATATGGTTGCGAGACATGGATGCTATCCAGTGACCTGAGACAAAGACTGGGCTCCTTTGGTACTGTGTCTCTCCGGAAAATCCTTGGGTACCGTTGGTTTGACTTTGTGTAGTGTGGACTCACACTACTGTGTGAGTGGTTGCTCATGGAGTCCCGAATGAGGCACTGTGACGATGTGGGTTCTGCTCCACGCTCCCATCGCTGTTTGGAAGCCCTTGAACCTAACACCGTCGGTAATGTCACCGATGAGCTAGACAGTTGAGGAAATAAACAACTGAACAAGGGGATGGTATAAATGTGCAAAGTGCTTTTATTAAAAAGACAATCAAAAACAAAGTGTTCAATAAAGTGCAGTGCTTCAAACTCTTATAAATAATCCATTAAAAGTCAAACGTGGAGGTTAAAAATACAATAGAAAAAAACAATCCTTTAAAATCGAGGTTAAAGCATTCTTACGACTGCAGTCTTTAAAAATCAACAACAAGCTCAGTGCATCTTTTCTGTTAACGTCTCACCTGCTTCTCCCGCTAGGGATATGCAGCATGCGAGACTCTCTCAGCAGCTGCCCTTTTCTCATACACACATACACAGGTCTGGAGACCTCCCGATTCTGGCTTCGGTCTTGCACTCATCCCAGATCAGAGACTTGGACTCCTTGGTCTCCAGGACGCCCATACCAAGGACTGCAGCTCCAAGCCTCGCGACTCTTTCTGGTCTTCTATGGCCAGTTGCCTTTCCCTGGTAACTCCCGCTACCTGCTCGTTCAGCGGGAGCGACTTCCAACTCCAACACCTGGGTGTCGGCCTAACACCCAGCTTACTTGCAGCTGCCCACGAGCGCTCGCTCGCTCACCCACACACTCCATGTGTCTCTCTCTCGCACCGACCTGCTTCCTCTCTCGCTCCCTGTAACCTTTGTCCTTTTTGTTTCATTTTTTTCATCTCTGAACTGACTCGCGCTTCTTTTTATCTTGCGAGGGGCCATAGCAGCTTCAGCACATTAGCCACGGGAACAATCACGGACGGATGTGGGCAGTCCCTCACCTGTGCACTAGGTGAGAAACGCCCACAATGCAGATCGCCCCGCGGCTTGCTACGACTACTACGCCCCCTCACGAAGCCGCGAGCGCGGTGATTATTTATTTAAAAACGACCTTTGTTCAGCGAGCTGTGGACCCATAACACCACAGGCACATTACCTGGAGCATCAGTTACAGCACTACGGCCATGTGGCGTGTTTCCCCACCACATGATCCATGACAATCCGGCTCGAAAGATCCTCATTGCTGGGGACCCGAGTGGCTGGACCAGGCCAGGAGTTCACAATACAATACAGTTTATTTTTGTATAGCCCAAAATCACACAGGAAGTGCCGGAATGGGCTTTAACAGGCCCTGCCTTTTGACAGCCCCCAAACTTTGACTCTCTGAGAAGACAAGGAAAAACTCCCAATAAAACCTTGTAGGGAAAATGGAAGAAACCTCGGGAAAGGCAGTTCAAAGAGAGACCCCTTTCCAGGTAGGTTGGGCGTGCAGTAGGTGTCAAAAGTAGGGGGTCAATACAATACAATATACAGAACAGAACAATTCCTTAAGACAGCATAATAATAAAAAATTTTAGAAGTACGGTTTAACAGTAGATGATATGACATAATTAGGTTTGGATATTTTTAGAGTCCTGGAGACCTCATCCATCTAGCTGCCTCCCCATTTGGCCATGCCACGGCTGAAACGTTGCTCCGATGAAAGGACCCCTCTTTCCCATGATTCCTGTGATCCTCCATCAGGGATGACTTTACCATAGGCAGGCAAACAACTTGGCAGGTGGGCCGTGGCACCAATGGCCACATTTGGGTACCGAGAAAGAAACAGAATAGGTGAGGGTTAGTATTCAAATATAATTATCATGTTACTTATGTTATAGTGCTAATGACTAACAACAGAGATGCAGTATGTACAGTTAATCAGCAGCTCTAGTCAGGATATGCTAAACTGAAGTAGTGAGTCTTCAGCCGGGATTTAAAGGCTGAGACTGAAGGGGCATCTCTTATGGAAGCAGGAAGACCATTCCACAGTTTAGGGGCCCTGTAACTAAAAGCTCGACCTCCCACTGTTATTTTATTAATCCTTGGAATCCTAAGCAGACCGGCATCTTGAGATCTTAATGTGCTCAGGTTTGTAAGTCATGATAAGTTCAGACAAGTAAGCGGACCTTGGCCATTTAATGCTTTATATGTTAAAAGGAGGATTTTGAAATCTGCCCTAAACTTAACTGGGAGCCAGTGTAAAGATTTAAGAACTGGGTTATGTGTTCATATTTTCTTGTTCTTGTAATAATTCTTGCAGCGCATTTTGGATTAACTGGAGGCTGTATAGAGAACAGTTTGAACAGCCAGTGAACACCGCATTGCAGTAGTCAATCCTACTAGAGATAAATGCATGAATTAATTTCTCACAATCCTGTTTATTTAGAAAGCGCCTTAATTTCCTAACATTTTTAAGATGGAAAAACATGTTTTGGACGACTTTGTAATATGTGCTTTAAATAACACTGCTAGAGTCAAAGATAACTCCTAGATTGTGGGCTGATTCAGTAAAATTAATTGGGATTCCAACTGAGTTAAATGACGACAAAATATTGCTGTGATCAGCGTCATTCCCTCCAACAATTAACATCTCTGTTTTATCTGTATTTAAAGACAAGTAGTTCTCATTCATCCATTCCTTTAATTCACTAACACAACTAATTAAAGACAACATCGGAGAAACTTCATTTGATTTAAATGAAAGGTATAACTGGGTGTCATCTGCATACAGTGAAAATTAACATTATGTTTCCTAATGAGAGATCCCAGTGGAAGCATGTAAAGTGAAAACAGTAAAGGTCCCAGTACTGAGCCCTGCGGACACCATATTGAACTTCTGTGTATAATGATGGAGTACTGTCAGCACATTTCTGTACATACTGGAATCGATTTGATAAATAAGAACTGAACCAAGCAGCACGGGCCTGTAAGCCCAACATCGTTTTCTAGCCTGTGCAGTAAAATAGAATGGTCAATGGTGTCAAATGCTGCACTTAAGTCCAACAACATAATTACAGTGGAATTTCCTTCATCAGAGGATATCAGAATGTCATTTACAACCCGTGTTAGTGCCGTTTCTGTACTATGACCAGTGCGAAAGCCAGACTGGAATTTCTCAAATAAATTGTAATGCGTAAGGTGTGACTGAAGCTGACTGGCGACTACTTTTCTAGTATTTTAGAGAGAAATGGTAAATTTGAAATAGGCCTATAGTTATTTAGTATGTGTGGGTCTAGGTCTGACTTTTTAAGTAAAGGTTTAATGACTGACACTTTTAGTGCATCAGGTACTGTGCCATGCAGTAATGAACTATTGATAATGGTTAGAATAGGCTGCAAGAACATCCATTGCACTTTTACTAGTTTTGTTGGCACTGGATCTAGGGAACAAGTAGTGGGGTTCATTTTAGTAATTAAAGTTAAGACTTCCTGGTGAGTTACAGGATTAAAATTACTAAAGTGCTGAATGCAATGTGGCAGGGTCTGCTAAGCTAGTATTTGGTTTGTACTGTGATGCTGAGATCTGGGATCTTATATTTTTAATTTTCTCATTGAAGAAGTTCATAAAGTCTGTACTGCTAATATCTGTTGGTATTTTGCACTGTTGATCTGAATTCCCATTTGTTAATTTAGCCACTGCTCTAAAAGTACCCTAGGATTTTTATTATTGCTATCTATTAATGTAGAATAGTATTCTGAGCGAGCTTTAAAGAGGGCTTTTTATATTTATTTACACTCTCTGTCCATGCAATTTGAAAGACATGTAGCTTTGTTGTTCTCCATCTGCTCCAGTTTTCGACACTCTAATTTAAGAGCTCGAGTATTTTCATTAAACCAGGGAGAGTTTCTATGTGCTTTGATCACTTTTGTTTTAGGGGAGCCACTGTGTCCAGAGCATCTCTCAAGGTCACATTATAATGTGATATTAGCTGATCTAAATTGTTTTCCACATTTACATTTGATGTTAACTGATCCAAATGGTTTTCCACAATTACACTTGACTTACTCAAGGTATCCATAAATTTTGAAGCAGAATTACAATCTAGATGTCACTGTTTTTGTTTTAATCTGTGAGTGCGTTGGCATGGGCAGAACTAAATCAAATGTAATTAAGAAGTGATGGAAATAACTACATTTAATGGAGTAATATTTAAATTTTGAATTTCAACTTTGTAAGTTATAATTAAATCTAATGTATGGTTATGATTATGAGTTGGACCTTTGACAATCTGACAAAATCCTACTGAATTTAACAAATAAGTAAAACATTTGCTAAAAGTGTCAGTTTCCACATCAATGTGTACATTAAAATCCCCATCAGAACTACGTGATCATAATTTATAGCCAAATCAGACAGAAGGTTGCTAAATTCAGTCATGAACAATGAATATGGCCCTGGTGGTCTGTAGACTAGCACTATAATTGTGTTGGAATCTGTTTTAATATTTAAAATGAATGCCTCAAAGGATGTAAAGTTGCCTAAATTTTTAGGAGTGATTTGCATTTTGTTACAATGAATTATTCCAAGGCCTCCTCCTCGACCAGAATCTCTAGACTTATGAAGGAACGAGTATCCATCTGGTGACGCCTCAGCTAGGGAACAGTGTCACATTTACTAAGCCAGGTTTCAGTAAGAAGACACAGATCAGATTTTGTACTTAATATATATCATTTACCAAAACAGCTTTAGTGCCAAGAGAGCGAATGTTCAATAAACAGCATTTAAAACTGCATGGTTCTTTCTGAACTGCTGATATATTTTTTGTTTTAATTTGAATTAAATTTCTATTACAGATGCCCCTGGTGGAGTGTCTGGTTTTATGCCTTGGTCTAATTATACACCTTATTTTTTGGTTATCAATTAATTTATGGTTTGTATCAAGACTAAATTTACTGGATGCCCCACAACAGGGATTATGGGTAACAGCTTCAGGAAAATAACAGGTGGGATAAAGAACAGCCTGTGATTTAAGATCACATGACTGCGGCCTGGATGGTGCTCTAATCAGTCAACCAGGCAGTTTTGCTGTCATATTTTGGGATAATACGTAAGATCCCCTCCAGTTGGGATGAAGACCATCTCTTCTGAAAAATCCAGGCCTTTCCCAAAAATCATCCCAATTGTTCACAAATGCTATGCTTTTATTTGCACACCAGGTTTCTAGCCAGCAGTGAAAGGAATGCAATCTGCTATAAATCACATCCCCTCTATATAATCTTGGTAAGGGACCAGATACAATTAAATTCCGACATTTTGTTTTAGCTTTGGTGCATAGAGAGATGAAGTTCCGCTTTAATACCTCAGATTGCTGTAAATAAATATCATTAGTGCCGACATGCAGCAATAAGGTAGATACTTCATCGTTGGCAACACGGTCCAATGCGGCCTCTATGCCAGAAATCTTGGCCCCTGCGAGGCACTTAACATTAACTGCTCACCCATGTAACACCTGGTTGCAGCAGATACAGGGTCACTTCCAGAGGGTGGGACTGGACCACGTGTCTGTCTGGGGGGTTGCCAACCAGGATCCCGAGTTGTTTCATCGTATAGTGGGTGAGGCAACACACTGCACCAGTGCATGCTACTCAACTTGACTTGACTTGACTTGAACCAGTAAAAAGATATTGATTTGACAGAGATGGGATAATATTTGTAACAAATCATGTAGGTCCCATTATTACTCCATCTACCCGAAGCCATGTGTTGTCAGCTGAAATGACAGTGTTGGTAATGTGATATTTTTTCACCATGGAGAAAATGCAGCTTTGCAGTGGCAAATTGCTGGTTTTCCTAGAGTTGTTGGTGTAACTGATAGCTCGCACATAAAAATCATTGTCCCAAGTGTGGATGAGCACGCTTAAATGAATTGCAAGTGATATCATAGTATCAACACAAAGGTACAGTGGGATGCAAAAGTTTGGGCAACCTTGTTAATAGTCATTATTTTCCTGTATAAATCGTTAGTTGTTACGATAAAAAATGTCAGTTAAATATATCATATAGGAGACACACACACAGTGATATTTGAGAAGTGAAATGAAGTTTATTGGATTTACAGAAAGTGTGCAATAATTGTTCAAACAAAATCAGGCAGGTGCATAAATTTGGGCACCGTTGTCATTTTATTGATTCCAAAACTTTTAGAACTAATTATTGGAACTCAAATTGGCTTGGTAAGCTCAGTGACCCCTGACCTACATACACAGGTGAATCCTATAATGAGAAAGAGTATTTAAGGGGGTCAATTGTAAGTTTCCCTCCTCCTTTAATTTTCTCTGAAGAGTAGCAACATGGGGGTCACAAAACAACTCTCAAATGACCTGAAGACAAAGATTGTTCACCATCATGGTTTAGGGGAAGGATACAGAAAGCTGTCCCAGAGATTTAAGCTGTCTGTTTCCACAGTTAGGAACATATTGAGGAAATGGAAGACCACAGGCTCAGTTCAAGTTAAGGCTCGAAGTGGCAGACCAAGAAAGATTTCGGATAGACAGAAGCGACGAATGGTGAGAACAGTCAGAGTCAACCCACAGACCAGCACCAAAGACCTACAACATCATCTTGCAGCAGATGGAGTCACTGTGCATCGTTCAACCATTCGGCGCACTTTACACAAGGAGATGCTGTATGCGAGAGTGATGCAGAGGAAGCCTTTTCTCCGCCCACAGCACAAACAGAGCCGCTTGAGGTATGCTCAAGCACATTTGGACAAGCCAGCTTCATTTTGGAATAAGGTGCTGTGGACTGATGAAACTAAAATGGAGTTATTTGGGCATAACAAGGGGCGTTATGCATGGAGGAAAAATAACACAGCATTCCAAGAAAAACACCTGCTACCTACAGTAAAATACGGCGGTGGTTCCATCATACTGTGGGGCTGTTTGGCCAGTGCAGGGACTGGGAATCTTGTCAAAGTTGAGGGAGGCATGGATTCCACTCAGTATCAGCAGATTCTGGAGACCAATGTCCAGGAATCAGTGACAAAGCTGAAGCTGCGCCGGGGCTGGATCTTTCAACAAGACAACGACCGGAAACACTGCTCAAAATCCACTAAGGCATTCATGCAAAGGAACAAGTACAACGTTCTGGAATGGCCATCTCAGTCCCCAGACATGAATATAATTGAAAATCTGTGGTGTGAGTTGAAGAGAGCTGTCCATGCTCAGAAGCCATCAAACCTGAATGAACTAGAGATGTTTTGTAAAGAGGAATGGTCCAAAATACCTTCAACCACAATCCAGACTCTCATTGGAACCTACAGGAAGCGTTTAGAGGCTGTAATTTCTGCAAAAGGCGGATCTACTAAATATTGACTTCATTTCTTTTTTGTGGTGCCCAAATTTATGCACCTGCCTGATTTTATTTGAACAATTATTGCACACTTTCTGTAAATCCAATAAACTTCATTTCACTTCTCAAATATCACTGTGTGTGTCTCCTATATGATATATTTAACTGACATTTTTTATCGTAACAACCAACGATTTATACAGGAAAATAATGACTATTAACAAGGTTGCCCAAACTTTTGCATCCCACTGTAGTTATGGATGCAAACTGTATTGAAGTAGCCAGCATATTACCTTAAGATAGGTGGGCTTAGATAGGTGATTGGCAGTAAAATGTCAAACAGGTACATTGAGCCCTGCATTTCATGAACCCTTGGAACATTATATTTACACTTTACAAGCCCACGAAGGTTCAGAAAGGAAGGTAGAGACTCCTGATGCACTGGACAAATAGAGCTTCACAGAAAATAATATTATTTATTTTCTTGCTTTGTTTTATGTTTTATTAATATAACATATATATGCTGTGTCTTGTGGGTGGATTCCCAAGGAGTGGGGCCACCCTTACCTTACCTCTAGGAAACCACACCTTCTAGCCTTTGAATGGCAGGCTGGGAAAGCAAGTTCTTTTTGGTTCATTAAATGCTCTTTGGTGGAGTTGTGAGTCTTTGCTTTGAATTTTTCTATTTCATTTCTTTTCTTGGATTTATAGATTTTTTTCCTTCTGTCCTTGAATTTTGGGGTTTTTGGAATATTGTATTGGGACTCCTTTTTTGCTACTTACTTTTGCTATATTCTCAGTTTTTTATGAATCTTTCGTTTACAAAACAAATCATTTGTTTGCCTTTTTATGCACAAATCACTAGTTGATGGTAATCTCCTTGTAGGGCATTTTGATCATTTTTTTTAATTTTAATTTTTAATTTTAATCGCACTTGGCCCGTGTATGCTTTTGAGTTTAACCTGGGAAGGCTGGTATGATTCTGGTGTGTTTTTTTTTTAAGGGCTCACACCCTTTGACATTTTTGTGCATTAATTTCTGGTCACACATTCATCTTCTGACCTTTTTTCCTTGCCCTTGCCCTTCTTATGTTAGAACAATATGAGGCTGATATTTCTTATATTACTTTACAATTGTCCTGAAAACCTTACTTTTCTGCATGTACTTTTCTTGTTTTAATGTTTAGTTTTTGAACATTTTGTTTTCATTCATATATTCTGGGCACATGTTTTTTTTTTTGTTATATGATGTTGTGTGTTTTTGTAACACATTCCAGGCTCATGCAAGGTATGCAACACCCTGCAGGGGCGAGAGGAGGCATTGTAGCAAACGGTTAAACCCTTGTTCTTCTCTAAAGCAGTGAGAAAAGGGTTCTTTGAAAGTAATTAACTTTGCCCCTTCCAGCCGGAAAGCAAAAAGAGTCCAGCGCCTCTGAATGTCGGTGCCATCACCTTTAAAGGAAACTGAGAAGACTAAATACACGTTATTTCTACTTTACACCATTATGCACCTGTTTTGGTAAGTGATTTATTTTGCAATTGTTGTGGGACTCATCCTGTGTTACTTCCACCTGTCCACAATGTTTTTATCTTAGCTTTTTGATTTATTGCTACTTCACTGTTGTTTCTTTTTTGTACTACTTTCTAATTCATACTATGTGCAACATCCTTGGATTTGAGAAATGTACTCTATTGATTAAAATTCTTCTTTTCTCTTCATATTATTACTACTGAGAGCTCACTGGTTCAGGGACATGCAGGGCTTCTGGAGTGAGACTTAGCCTACTATCACTGGAGCTGTTAAAGGGTCTACCCAGATTGAGCTTAATTCTCATTTAGTGTTTGTGTCTCTGTATCTCCTTCTCAGTGCTCGTTACAGCATTATTCTTAATATTGTTTCAAAGTGGTAACAATTAAGTACATGCAGCTTAGCACTATATCCCACGTTGTTATGTTTTCCTTCTTCTTCTGGTACTTTCATTATTATTATAATTATTATGTTTGTGCTGAAGACTTAATGTATGAGAAAAATATAAAACATGCTTATGAGTGTCATCATGACATAATTCATTCTTAAGGTCCTACTTCTCAATGAGAGTGGTTGTAGGGCGCATTATAACTACTTCTCA
Source organism: Polypterus senegalus (assembly GCF_016835505.1). NCBI lineage: Eukaryota > Metazoa > Chordata > Cladistia > Polypteriformes > Polypteridae > Polypterus > Polypterus senegalus. Next base: position 41,813,352 of record NC_053165.1, read on the forward strand.
GGTCCTACTCGGGTAGGACAAATTTACATCCTACTCAGATTTTCAGTGTAATTCCTGAGTATAATTCTGACACGTGATTAATACAGGCAATGGACTTTGATTTGGCCACTCTAGGACATTAACATTGTTGGTTTAAGCCATTCCTGCCTAGCTTTAGCTTTGTGCTTGGGGGACTTTGTGTCGCTAGAAAACAAATCTTCTCTCAAGGGACAAGTGCTTCTTTTGCACAACATATTAGGTTTTCCACCAGAATTTCAATGTATTTTGCAACATTACTTTTACCCACTATCCTCATAAGCCTTTCAGGGCATGCTGCAAAGAAGCATCCATCCCCTTAGCATGATGCTGCCACCATCATGCATTATGGCGGAAATGGCGTGCTTTTGGTAATGTGCAGTGTTTGGCTTGCACTAAAAATAATGTTAAGTCTGACGGCTAAAAAGCTGAATTTTGTTCTCATTTGGCTGGGATTGGCTCCAGCAGACCCCCTGTGACCCTGTAGTTAGGATATAGCAGGTTGGATAATGGACGGATAGACTATAGAGCCTACTTCCAGCAGACTTTTTTTTGTGCCTTTTTTCAAACTCTAGCTGTGATGTAATGTGAATTTGTTTCTTAGCCAATCTCCCATGAAGTTCTGATTGGTGATGCACCCTGTGAACAATTGTTGTCTGTACTGTCTATCAGATCTTACCTATTGTAGCTTGGAAGTCCTTTAGAGTTGTCTTAAGTCTCTTGGTGGCCTCACTCGCTAGACTATTTCAGGCACAATTATACACTTTTTGTGGACAACCTAATCAATGTAGCTTTACATCTATGCCATACTCTTTCCATTTCTTAACTACTGATTTACCTGTACTGCACGGGATATTCAGTGACTTGGATGTTTTCTTATACCCATCACCAGCTTTTTAATCAGCTTTTCATGTAGCTGTTTGTATCTTTATTGTGCAATTTAATCCATGATACTGGCTCACCACAAGCTGGATCTTGGAGATAAGGTGCATTTGTACAACCACTGATTCAAACCATTCAACTACAGAAAGGTGATCTCCGTTTATTTTTATGTAACTTCCAAAACCAACTGACTGCAGCAGTGATGATTTAAGTGTGTCATATTAAGGAGAATGAATACTTATGTGATCAATTGTTTTGTGCTTTATATTTATAGCTGGCAGTTTTTTCTAAGTCAATGGGCCTTAGCTCTAGTACTATTGGTTAATCAGATGTGTTCGAAGTACTATATAACTAAGTGATTTTCTACAAGTGATTTTCCCAACCACTCCACTCCTCTCCTCCTCTAACATTATTAGCTCACTTAGTTGCTTACTGTTGAACATTCTACATAGTGTCCTTGGTGATGTTGATGTGAAAGAGACTACAGCAGAAGTCCGTATGAAATGTTACAAAGTGTGATGGACGGCCAGGGATCTTGCCCGGACGGGGCACCCTTTTGTGAAGAAGACCGGGGGAATGGACATGGTCAGCAACAGTACCTCCCCTGGGACACGAGAAGGCAGCTCCCCTGGTTTTTATCAGGGTCATGGGTTTGGGACTTAGAAGCCCAAACCTGCTGGGGCCCATTGCCATTGCCAGGGGGCACCTGGACAGTTCCGGAGCTTGGGTCTGCGGAAGTGCTGCCAGAAGAGGAGCCAGATTCCACCACACCCGGAAGTGTTGCCGGAAATTGATCAAGGAACACCAGGAGCACTTCCGGGTGGGATATAAAAAAGGCCGCTTCACTCCACTCGGGGAGCCGGAGTCGGGAGGAGTAAGACGGAGCTTGCGAGTGAGGAGTGGAGGTGGCAGAAGAAAGGACTGAGTTTATTGGGGTTTGTGTATTGTGTTGTGCCAAAAAGTAATAAACGTGCATGTTTGTGGACATTGTGTCTCAGTGTCTGTCTGTAACCGGGCTGATCTTCTACAAAAGGTGATTTAAAGTTGAGTCATTCAAAGCTACAAACTGGTAAAAATCTTGACTGTCCATTAGCAGCAAAACCTAAAATTAGTACTGTCTCAGTATACAATTGGTTTGAACAAAAAATTAAAGCACTGTTGTGTTATCTTCTTATTACATTCTGAACAACAGCATATCCATCAGCTACAGAAAAAACATGGCTTGATTCTATTTGACTGTGTTATATTAGAACTTTCAAGGAGGCGAATGCTGTTTACAGGCACTATATGTGGTACTTGAGAGGTGGCCATTGTTACGCAGTTATGTGTATTTCATATCTTATTGTCAGTTTTGACTTTTTTAAACTTTAATGTATTTCCTGTTATGTTTATAATTTATGTACTGTGTGTTTAAATGTGAGGTAATTCTGTGGATGTAGCCCCCATGAGGCAGAGCCACCCTGACATCATTGCTTCTGGCTCCCCCCTATGCCTTTATCTGGAGGTCAGTACAAGAGAACAATCCAATGAACAGATGTTATATTCTATATATAAGATTTGAAATAGAGATTCAATTTTGCAGGGTCCCGTCTCATTTGGGGTTGTATAGAAATAAAAGAGGTGATTCAATTGTAAAGGAAGCACTTAAAAATCTGGAGATGGACATAGCAGTTGACTGGATAAAGAAAAGGTACAATCCATAGTTAAGAAGGTAGGAAGTAATAAATGGCTAGAGGTGTGTGACAAATGCACATTTGGATGGTGGTATTATGGGCTGCGTATAGATGTTTAGGTTAGACATTTTACAGGAGGATCCAGAAAGGAATAAGTGTGGATGGTATGACTCAGGTTTGGTCACATTGGCTTAAACATGTAGATGGTATGTACAAATAGTGTATGGTCTTAGAAACAGTAAAACATTTGATAATGGGATGTATTAAATATTCTGTAGAACGGGAGAGGACATTCAGGATGAGAGGATGCTTGCTTCTGTTATTGGATTTTGCTTGTGGATTTTGTATTTAGATTGGTTTACCTTGGATTGCCTTTGTAGGCAAATTGTTTTTGCATCTATTTGCTCTTTTAGGCATTGTGGTAGATAGGGGGCGCTCTCGCTCCCTTGAACCCCTGTCCACGACTCCAAACACCAGGTAAAAGTCCAATACTTGACTTTATTTAATCGCCACAGTGCACAAAGCACGCTCTCCACCACAATACTCATATACTAATCACAAATACAATCCTCCAGCTCCCAGACGCATTGCCACCCTACCACCCAGCTCAGCTCTCCGTCTGGGAGCTCCCAATCCCCAGTCCATGTGATTCTCAATCACTTCCGGGTCAGGTAAAAGCTCTTCTCTTCAAACCGGAAGCCCGTCGCTCTTCCGATGACGAACTTCCGGGTAATAGGGCACAAAGAAGTCCGTGGTCCTCCCTGCAGCTCCCTCTTGTGGCCCCCATGGCATCCAGCAGGGCTGTGCATAAAAACCACATTGTCCATGATGCCCTGCTGGTCTTCTGGGGACCTCCATGCTGCAACGAGGGCTCCACCTGGCGGATTGGGGGTATTGGCCGGGATAAACTGCCGGCCATCCTCCACAGTATTTTGTTAGTTTTTTTATTTTTGGTAATAAATCATTTTACTTTATAAAGACACTCTATGGGAGTTGTCTCTATTAGTCAAAGAAAGTGTCTCTCTATAAAAGGGAATCTTTGTATTTTCTAGAGCTTCAAAGCCAGCTGCCCTTTTCGAGGCCACCTAAGCCAAAAGCCAGCAGGTAGCTTTCTGGGCCAAGCAGGTTTGAAATAATCCTCTTCTGGACTGACCGGGGAAGGTTCCTGGACTGCTTTATGGTAATTTTGGAGATCTCAAACCCAATGGTGCCATATTTGTGTCTCCATTTCATAACAACTCATCACAGGTAAGACTTCAATCCTGTGTAGCTTAGGACATACTAGGAGCTGATTTCTTGTCCCTTTCATTTGCTTATTTTGTTTTTCTGTCCCTGTGGGCTTAAATTAAAAAATACAAAAACTTTTCATGTGTTTGTGTGCTTTGGCATAATTCTGGGAAACAAGCAGAGCGCTTTGCCTCCTTCATAATGCCAAATTTACTTCTGCAATGGCATGTTAAGGCAGCAAAGCAACTGCTTCAGTGCATGGTTATCTGAAGCATCCTCTGCACTCTGAACAAAATTTCAAAGTAAAAATACAAAGGCAAACCAGTCATAAAAATTCTACGCTGACATAGCTTACTTCAAACAAAGCGTGTAAAATAAACAAAGTGGAGTAACTCCATTTGAGTGAGTGTGAAAAGCAGTCTTGTATATTTTGAACGCGATGAAGACAACGCTCGATGCAGATCTGAGTAACAGTCTTTTATATTTATCTTTATAGAAGAGTGCCATCCATCAGGTAATAACCCTGCCTTTATTTTGGGAAACCCTGTAACATCTCACCTTACATGTTGTTATACAGTAGGTTCAGAATAAAGACATGCTCATTTGAAGTCTTGTTCATAGCTGTGTGTTTCTTATAACTGCCATTAATGATGGCTTTTTATGATTGTTTTGCCTTATTCTACAGGTTTCTGCATCCAAAAAGGTCAATATATCCCAAACTGCTTGTAAAATCTATACAGTCAGCAATCTTTTACTGTGTGTTCTCTCGTAAATTACCACTCATTGATCATTCAGTACAACATAATGAAGTGGATTTATTGGAAATTAGGTGGCCAACACAAATATCCGAAGCAGTTGTTTATTTAATGTTATTTTTACTTTCTTCCATGTCACCAAAAGGGTTAAAAAAGAGAAACATTTAGAAAAATGCAATATTTCATGTAATTTACTTTTTACAATGTTAAAAATGAATAATTTCTGACTTTTGGTTAAGTGTTTTATCACTTTAGTTGTCATAATATTTATGTTTTCATATGTTGGTGTTGGTTTACATTTTGTTTTGATATTATGAAAATCATTTTTCATTTCGTTTATGATGTTACCTTGCTGCTATTCTATGCTTTATGTCTGGCATTTAGTTGATTTTTTGGGTTTGACCTTGGCTCGTTTAAAGGTTTTGCATTTGTTTTGTCATTTGTGCTTTTATATCCTGGTCCATTTAGCTACTAATTAGTACTTTGGGATCTGATTTCTTTCTTCTGATCACATCAATAGGCTGTTTAGAGTTCCACTGTGTACATCCATCCATCCATCCATTTTCCAACCCGCTGAGGGTCATGGGGGTCTGCTGGAGCCAATCCCAGCCAACACAGGGCACAAGGCAGGAACCAATCCCGGGCAGGGTGCCAACCCACCACATCCACTGTGTACATCCACTGCATCTTATACTGCTGCATTTCTGCTAAAGCAACGGTTTGTTACAAAACATACAATGAGATAATGACCTTTATCTATAATGATATAAAAATAGTGGCTTGGCTAATTTCTCATGAAATGTATATCAGGGTGATATATGATATATCATAATAATATATGATAAAAGTGATTTAGTCTATTTATGATGTGAAAACATCAATCAGCTTGGAGTTAAATATACATGTTGTGACGATTTGGGACAGTTTGACATTGTATTTTCTTTTGTTAATTATAGTGAGAAGTCAAGGAAAATAGGGAAAGTCTTTTCAAATTATTGATCATGCTAACCTGGCCTGACATTAAATTGTGAAGCATGCTTCTCAGCTTTTGATTTACCTTTCTCTTACTTATCATGTGATTCCATGCATTTTTTTCTCATTGGATGTTATGTAGACTAGAATTTTGTTTTTCTTTCCTTTACCGCAAGTCATCCATCTATCCATCCATTATCCAACCCGCTATATCCTAACTACAGGGTCATGGGGGTCTGCTGGAGCCAATCCCAGCCAACACAGGGCACAAGGCAGGAAACAAACCCCGGACAGGGCGCCAGTCCACCGCAGGGCACACACACACACCAAGCACACACTCGGGCCAATTTAGGATCGGCAATGCACCTAACCTGCATGTCTTTGGACTGTGGGAGGAAACCCACGCAGACACGGGGAGAACATGCAAACTCCACGCAGGGAGGACCCAGGAAGCTAACATGGGTCTCATAACTGCGAGGCAGCAGTGCCACCCACTGTGCCACTATGCTGCCCTATTGCCAGCTAGTTTCAGTTTAATATATTCAAAATTTACCATCTGCATATATTTTTAATATGTAGAAGTTTTAATAACTATTTTAATTGTGTATGTAGATATTTAAATAAATAAAATGTATTATTATTGTTATTGTAATCATTATTATTCATTTATAGATGTGTATTCTCCCCATGTATTCAAGGGTGTATTTATTACATCATGTTTGTACTATTTTTACCTTATTTGTAAACTAACCACGTTACTTGTTAAAAAACTTTTTTGATGTCTTCTGCCCATATGTGTACCATCAGCACCTTTCCTTGGTATCCTCATGTGTCTGAACTTCTCTTGACAGGACTTCCCACTCACGTTCCCATAAAGCCTGCTACTCAGACTCTGTCATTTTGAGGATCCTTGCTCATCATTGCTTTAATAATTACCAGCTGTGAGTATCGGTCTAAACATGCCTACTATGCCTTTAGCCCTCCTTTTGTGTCTCACATGCGAACCTCCTCTTTCGATTGTGCCACCAAAGCCAAACTGATCAATCACACCAAAACCAAAGTCACTGGATTGCTCGGAGAAACTAGACACACACACAGACCTTAACATTTTTTTATATAGTAGATGACCTTGCAATTAGAAATATATTATTGTGTGCAGAAATTAACTTTACTAATCAGAAAAGAGTCAGCATATCTAAGTTAACTCCAGTAGAAATTATGAAAAAACATTATAACAGAGGATTCTGAGCAACGTAAGTCATAAAGAAATGCCTTCACTTCCAGGGATCATGATCAGTAACTGAGGAAAGCCCATGGTGAAATGCACTGATGATCCTAGCTTTTTGATATTCAACCTTATGCTTTTGTAGCTCAGGGAAAGAAGAAAATCTTGCACTAGGCACAATGTAACAGGTTGAACACATTCTTCACGTCACATTCTTTCACCATTAATATTTGCCCCAAGTGGAGGAGTTCAAGTATCTTGGGGAAGAATGGATCGTGAGATTGACAGGCGGATCGGTGCGGCATCCGCAGTGATGTGGGCTCTGCATCGGTCTGTCGTGGTGAAAAAGGAGCTGAGCCGTAAGGCAATGCTCTCAATTTACCAGTCGATCTACATTCCTACCCTTACCTATGGTCTTGAGCTATGGGTAGTGACCGAAAGAACGAGATCACGAATACATGCGGCTGAAATGAGTTTCCTTCGCAGGGTGTCTGGGCTTTCCCTTAAAGGATAGGGTGAGGAGCTCAGTCATCCGGGAGGGGCTCAGAGTATAGATAGAGTATAGTCAGATGAGGTGGCTCGGGCATCTGATCAGGATGCCTCCCTGGTGAGGTGTTCCGGGCACGTCCAACGGGAGGAGGCCCCGGGGAAGACCCAGGACACGCTGGAGGGACTATGTCTCCCGGCTGGCCTGGGAACGCCTTGGGATTCTCCCGGAAGAGCTGGAAGAAGTGACCGGGGAGAGGGAAGTCTGGGCTTCTCTGCTTAAGCTGCTACCCCCGCGATCCGACCTCAGATAAGCGGAAGAGGATGGATGGATGGATGGATATTTGCCATTAGAACTGTCAGTTAGATCTCATTCTGCTCCATCCACTAAGGCAGGACAGAACTGTTCACCAGGAAATATAATTGGTAACACGGCGTGTTTATTCTCGGCTAACTGGCTAATATATCTGTTGTTCCACTTAGCTTACAGCTAATTAGTACAGTTCATCTGAGCTCAGCTCCCTTTCTATTCTCAGGCCAAGGTACACTCTTATCTGAAATTTGGATCGTGTTATTACTCTGGTTAAGGTTAGGTTTAGCTGTACAAAATCCTGCAAACTGATTTAGTATCTGTTAACACTTTTTGGAAGGAAAGGTTTCATTTGAACACAAAGTTACAAACATGAACATCATGTATGTGGTTGTCTGCCAAACTGATGCCTACCAAATTCTGCTGAAGCCTCTTACACTAAAAATATGCTAAAGTCCTTTTACTGGAGCTTTTAAATCATGGTGAAATAGCAATGCTGCATGACTGCCAGTTAAAATACAGTCAAATCTCGGTTATTGAATCCTCCAAGAATTCGAAAATAAGAATATTCAAACAATCTAAACAAGAATAGGCCATTCTGCTCAACGATCCTATCCACTAAATTCTTCTAAAACAAACATCAAGTCTATTTTTGAAAGTCCCTAATGTCCTACTGTCTAGTACACTACTTGGTAGCTTATTCCAAGTGTCTATGGTTCTCTATATAAAGAAAGTCATCCTAATGTTTCTGCAAAATTTACCCTTAACAAGTTTTCAACTATTGCCCTGTGTTCTTGATGAACCTACTTTCAAATAACAGTCTCGATCTACTGTAATCTTCAATCAGTTCCACTTTACTAATGCTGATGAACTTCTCCTCCTCCTTAACTGTCCTTTCACTACTAAAATACTGAAAGAATCTCTTTGGGTCATCTTTCGCCTCATCTGCTATATTCTTCACTAACTGTCTTTAAGCCTCCCCAATATCTTTCTTAATGGTTGCCCTCATGTTCTCATACGTCCTATGATTCTCATTGCAGTTATTAATGTTAAATGCCTTACACAGCTGTTTTTTCCTTTGCAGCTTTTATAAAATCTTTATTAACCCACTGAGGATTTTTTTTTTAATTTATACTATTTCCAAATTTAGGTATGTACCTGTCCTGCATTACACGTAAAATGCATTTAAATCTGTTTCACTGCTCCACAACTGTCACTTAAAAACTTATGCCACTCCATCCACCTTAGTCTTTGGTGCATCTGCTCAAAATTTGTCCTATCAAAGTTAAATATAACAGTTTTAGTCTTCACATCCACACTCTTCCAAAACACTGAGCATTGTATTATATTATGGTCACTTGGCCCTAGTGGCTCAATCACCTCTACACCATCAATTCTACCCTGATTATTACAAAATACTAAATCCAGACAGGCTTCCTTAACATACTCTGTTAAACAAGAGTCACTGATCCCTTCTAAAGACTTCTGCTGTTTTGCTCCGCTATTTGCAAGGCTATCCCTGTTAATAATCGGGTAGCTAAAGCCCCCCATAACTATAATATCCCCCTGTAAACTTTCCTGTTTAATATTACTAAAATGATGTGTGTTGAATTTACTGTCTGCATTCTTTCCCTAATGCTTTCCAGGCAAAGCCACATGTTCTCACTAAGATGGGGCTCATCATCCAACTGCAAAAGACTTGCATTTAAATTTGGTTTGACATAAACAGCAACCCTACCTCCTTTACTGTTCTGTCTGTCCTTCCTAGAAAATGTGTATCCCTCTATGTTATACTTCATCCCTACCATTGTTATTTAGGCAGGTTTCTGTTATTGTTATAATGTCATAATTATGCTCCTCTACATACAACTCCATACTTCTAGCATTAACACAAGCTATTTTAATGTGTTAATCACCTTTACATTTAAACACTGAGTTAGAATTTTCTATTCACTTTTATTTTAACACTATTTTTTGTTCCTCCATGTACAGTTCAAATCTGGCCTGTTCTAAAGCCACTGCCCCCCCATACCCCAAACAATCCTCAACTAACCTACTCATATGTCTCCAACAACAAATTGGTGCCCCTCCAGTTCAGATATAACCTGTTGTGACAGAACAGGTCCTATCTTTTCCAAAAGGAGTCCCAATGCCCCATAAACCTATACCCTTCTATCCTGCACCAAGATTTGAGCCAAAAGTTAAGTCTTCTAATCTCCTTTGTCTTACCTGAACTCTGTGTGGCATAGGCAGAACTTCATAGAAGACTACCTTGTCAGCTCTGCTCCTGGCTCCTATTTCAATTTAGATCACAGAATTGACAGACTAACCTTATGTACATCATTTATTCCAACATGGACAATGACAACTGGACCCATCCCCACTCTAGCCAAGAGCCTATCCACCCTTCCAGGGAGGTTTCCTACCTGTGCACTCAGAAGGCAACAAACAATATGAGACTCTCTTTCCTTGGAGCAAACCTGCGCTTCAATCCACTTAGAGATTAAAACCCCAACTATCACTACCTCTCTCTTTCTGGGAACTAGCTTTGAGCTGGCCCTTTGGGGGTCCTCATCCATGCCTACCACCTCAGAATCTTCAGAGATACTGTGTAGCTCCGCAAGGACTTGAAAATGGTTTGACACTTCCAGTTCTGGGGTTGATGCCACCTGACATTGTGCATCCTTTACCTTACACCTTTTGACCATTACCCCCCAGCTCTACATGTCTGTTTGGATTCTCCTCCCTCACTATCCTAGGGGTGCACACTATTTCTCTTAAGGACACCTGGGCCAGGTCTGCCAATTCTCTATTACAACGCATGCCAACCAACTCCAGCGACCCCGAACTTAAGGTACTAGATCAGCTGGCATCTCCTGCAGGTGTAGCCTTTATAGAAGACTGGTTCTTCCAAGCTGTCATCTAAAAAGTCCAGTATCTAACAGGCCTCACTGTTAAAATTTGAGTTAGCATTACTAAAACTGCATTGATTCTTTTAAAATCAAAATTAAATAATATAACCTAAATGATAAAATTAGAAAAATTAAGCCAAAGAAATTAGATTATAGAACTGCTATAGCAAATTTAAACCTTCTTGCCTCCTAAACTACTATAATCTTCTCCCTCTCGACTGCCTGCAGCTTGTTCTTCTATGAGGTTAACTTTACTTTTCTCTGTCTGTTTTCTTAACTTTGCGCTCCTCTTATTCTTTACTTGAAAGCTGTCCACTCGCACTGTTTGTACGCCTTCATATTTATGAACCCTTACACTGTCACCCTCTTAACTGCTCTACTTTCCTGACCACTAAGAACTGCTCAATCTAGAAAAACTTGCTTAGTGAATAAGCACTGCTAGTTAATTTCTTACTGTCTTGTCTGCTCCTACAGCCGCTTGTGCCTTATTGGCATCTTAACACTGACCACCTGCCTATGTACTGCTGAGCCCTTCTCTTTGAAGTCAGGCATTGCATTTCTTTGTTCCCCCCACTAAGGAATTGCTATTTCTGCTACTTATAGCTATTTGTCACTACAACTCCATTTATTTACTTACAGAGATGTCAATGTCAGCTACTGCTTCTTACTGCTCTGTCTTGCCAATGCTACTTTGAATACAAAAAACAAGAACAAGTACACGTAACAAGTAACTTTTGCAAATGCACCCCCAAATACCCAGCACCTTTTGCTCCTGTGAAGTTGAAAAAAAAGCTAAAAAATTTACTAAAGGGAAAAACAACTTTAAAAATTGCTGCATGACTTCTTGGTAGCAAACAAAACACAAGTTTACAGGAGCAAAGAAGTATTTTTTAATTAACTCTCACACCACAGAAAACAACAATGAAGCTTCTTTATAAAACGTTGGCACAAAATATAATATGGTACACACACAAGCTCAAGTATTCATCGACTAGCGTACTATGGTCGTCACCATTGCAAAACCTTCTTACTTGTAATAGTTGTTGTCTATCATTGATACTGTGCATACTATAGAACATAATATATGAGCACTTAGTTATTTCATGTATACTGTATTTATTTTAATATTTTTATAAACTAGCAATATATTTAGACCAGTATGCCATGAAAAATAAAATGAAGATTAAATAAAGAGGGTAAAAGCTTGAAAAAATAAAGTATAATCATTGTGGTTAGCAGCTGGCCATGAAAGGAGTTTAGAAGATGGTCCACAAAGATAGAGCACTTACCTGCAAGCACTTAGGAAGCACTTCTCCTCTGCTCCTCTGTACTGGGTTATCCCTAGGTAGATAAAAAAAATTCTTTCATGCATGTGCTAATCAACATGTCGCTACTCTGCGGTGTCATTAGTGAGAGTATCTTAACTCAAAACTTATGTCTACCTTACCTGAATACCCTCAAAACACATTTGTCATAAATGCATACTTATAAATTATGGGTAAATTATGATGAGAAAAAAGGCTGTTACTGAATGTTAGTCTCCTGATGTGTGCATAGCCCAACAGTCATAATAGGAGCAACGAATATCTAAGGTCATGTCTTCTCTGCTCTAACTGATGGTGGCAGTGACTGTTCCTGCTTTCTACACTCAGTCCACCTCTCACCCTTCAACAGTGGCACTGGACGAGGGACGTTCAAATAGTTTGTGCACTTTTATATTATCGTTGGAAGCGGTGAAGGCAGTATTAGCAGTAATTGGGCATGTCTGAGAGTGTCATGTGACTGGTAAAATTGCATTGCAAAGGAAAGTGACTATGTAGCAAAGTGATGTCATTTGTTTTTGAAATTCTTAATAAGTAGAGTTTTAAAAAAGGGCGGAAACGTTTTGAACATCCCTCGTATATTTGTGGATTCTGTTTAACAAAACTGTGTGTTCTGGATCCTGTTACATGACCACAAGTGCTATGAAGCTTCATCTGCTTCGGGGAATATGTTAGAAAGTAAAGAGATTAAAATAGGTCCCTCAAAATATGTGCTATGTCGGCTCAAAGACACGTCTGATCAAGACGGTGCTAAACATTTTGAGCCCAAATGAAGAACATACTTGATCACCTCAGCACAAGGCAATGCTGAAAGCAGACAGGTTTGTTATACAGCAGTGTTACAATACTTTATGACTCATCTCAAATTCTCTCAGTTTTGTGCTCTTCCTTTACGTGCCATGACCAGGAAGTGCAAACAGTAGATAATTAGGTAATTAGTCATAGAAAAGAGGAGGGTGAATTAAGACATGTCTCTATACCATTTTAAAGAGGGAAAAGCACTATGTGGTTCAGAGTACCCATAGTGCACAACAGCCCTGAAAGCCTGAATTGCAATAATACCCAGGGGACCTAAAATCATTACCAGCATATCTGGGTTCTGCCTGTGAGTCTCAGTTTGTTTAAATTTCATAAGGGTCCTTCTGACTTAATTCGAGCCCCAGGCCCATTCAGGGATCCATACCCATGTAGCACCTTAAGTGCATTCATTCCTTTCTATCAAAGTACCACATCATTAGCCTTTCTGTTTAATATATTTAATTTTACCTGTGCACATTTTTCTCCTTATTTTACAAGTTGTGGCAAACCTAACCTATGAAATAATTACATGCAAACAGAGCGTGGCCTTGGCTGTTTTCATTTTAGCTCTGGGATTAAGCTGCTGTTTAGATTAATGATTCAAGTTCTTTCAACATCTGTGAAAGGCACAATATTGATTAATGCATTTTAACATTTTAGCTTTATTATTTTCATAAGCCACCCTCCTGCAAAACAAAAAATGTCTCATTTGGATAATCCAGTACGCATTTAGGATGTCGCAAAGAGCTTTTCAAAGTAGATTTGGATGCAGGTGCTGAAATTTGGACTCAACAGAGACAATGCAGCATTTCTGTTTTAATTTGTTTGGAGCTCAGGCTCAGGAGCAGATCTGCACTTTTCCTAAGTGGTATTCTGTTGGAAACCACAACTTTAAATAAACCTCAGACAATAGGCTGGAGCTTAATGAACACGCCTTATTATTTCAAACTCAAGACTTTGTAACCCATACAGGGCCAGACAGAGGTTGTGCCACTAGGGCAAGAGTCTTCACCTACTGTAAACTTGTAACAAGAGCGATTTACTGCCTATGTAAACTGCCTAATGGACAACTAAATGCATCAAAGGAATGCCTCCTATTTCTGCCTGGACTCTGGTCTTATCTCAAACATTTTCAGTTGACCACTATACTATACTATACTATACTATAGCATGTTATTTAGTTTTTATCCTGATACAATTCTAGTCCAAAAAAATAGCTAACAATAGCAATATTATAAGATCTTCTCACATTTTGCAAGATTTATAACAGTCAAGCTAGGAAAACATAAAGATATGTTGAGTTTCATTTTCCAGAATTTAATAGCTGTCAGTTATCACTTATCATTTATAAATAATTTAAAAAGAATAGTATTAAGAGGCAGCACGATGGCGCTGCTGCCTCGCTGTTAGGAGACCCGGGTTCGCTTCCTAGGTCCTCCCTGCATGGAGTTTGCATGTTCTCCCCGTGTCTGTGTGGGTTTCCTCCCACTGTCCAAAGACATGCAGGGTGGGTGGATTGGCGATTCTAAACTGGCCCGTTTGTGTGTGTCCTGTGGTGGGTTGGCACCCTGCACAGGATTGGTTTGTGCCCTGTGTTGGCTGGGATTGGCTCCAGCAGACCCCGTTGTTTGGATTCCGCAGGTTGGAAAATGAATGGATGGATAGTATTAATAGTTCAGTTAATATCACAGCAGTTTAGGCAACATGGGTAAAAATGATAATAAAAATATTTTGAAAGCCAGCAGCATATCCATAATGAGCTGCCGCACCCAAAAAATATTTTAGCCTGACAGGTGGAGATGAAAGGCGACGGTTGTAGCAGTTGTTGAACTGGAACAACCTGTCATGATGTTAGGTTCTTTTGCAATAAATATATCAAAAAGTATCATTTTGGAGGATCACTTTTTGCAGTTCTTTTTATATCTTGTGATTATAATTAGGATATTGTTTATATTTATTCTTTGGATTCTCCGTGATGTCATTTTGTTTATTTCATGAAACACTATTTTAAATGCTTTGTTTGAGGGTTGCTATGCAGTTTCTAACAGCAATGTCAGAGGTCTCAAGTCAAGTGATTTTAGAGTTCATGGAGTGTAAAGGTCATTTTCTGGAGTCACTTACTTATCCATTTTTGTGGATTTCACACACAAATGCAAACTTTGTTCACAATTACATCAGACTTAATAATGTTTACATTCTCCCAATGCAAATGGAGACCTAGCAATGACAATGATTTATTCTGTCACCAACATTTTAATGATGATTTACTCCATCCCTACAGTTATAATATGTGGTAACTTCAACCATTGTGACTTTGGAACAAATGATGACACATTTCTATTAAAACATTAGAACATTAGAACCCTCTAGACGAGAACAGGCCATTCAGCCCAACAAAGCTCGCCAGGCCTATCCACTTATTTCTTCAAAGAAAACATCAAGTCAAGTTTTGAAAGTCCCTAACGTCTTACTGTCTACCACACTACTTGGTAACTTATTCCAAGTGTCTATCGTTCTTTGTGTAAAGAAAAACTTCCTAATGTTTGTGCGAAATTTACCCTTAACAAGTTTCCAATTACGTCCCCGTGTTCTTGATGAACTCATTTTAAAATAATAGTCTTGATCCACTGTACTAATTCCCTTCATAATTTTAAACACTTCAGTCATGTCACCTCTTAATCTTCTTTTGCTTAAACTGTAAAGGCTCAACTCTTTTAATCTTTCCTCATAATTTAACCCCTGTAGACTCAGGGAATCAGCCTAGTCGCTCTTCTCTGGACCTTTTCTAGTGCTGCTATGTCCTTTTTGTAGCCTGGAGAGCAAAACTGCACACAGTACTCAAGATGAGGCCTCACCAATGCATTATACAGGTTGAGCATAACCTCCTCGGACTTGTACTCCACAGATCGTGCTATATAACCTAACATTCTGTTAGACTTCTTAATGGCTTCTGAACCCTGTTGGGAAGTTGATAGCTTAGAGTCCACTATGACTCCTAAATCCTTCTCATAAGCTGTACTCTTGATTTTTCCGACCGCCCATTGTGCATTCAACCCTAATATTTTTACTACCTATGTGTAATACTTTACATTTACTGACATAAAATTTCATCTGCCACAGATCTGCCCAAGCCTGTATGCTATCCAAGTCCTTCTGTAATGATATAACAGATTCCAAATTATCTGCTAATCCACCTATCTTGGTATCATCTGCAAACTTAACCAGCTTGTTACTTATTTTCCTATCTAAATCATTTATATATATTAAAAAAAGCAGCAGCCCTAGCACTGACCCCTGTGGAACACCACTCTTAACATCGGACACCACTCTTAACATTAGTTTGTGACTGGTGGCGCACAAGGACATAACAAGCTGGACCTGCTGTATTCAAATGTTAAAGATGCCTTTAAGTGTAATCTATTTGCTCCTTTAGGTAAATCAGACCACAACCTGGTTTATCTCATTCCCAGCTACAAGCCTGTTATTAGACGGTAGACTTTTACAATCAGAATAGTGAGAAAGTTGGATCTGGAGGCTGAAATCACTCTGAATTACTGCTTCCAAATGAAAGACCTGGAAATAAAGTGTAATAAATACTAATAATAATGCAAAGTTGCATTTATAGAACTCCTTTAACAAACCCACATATAAATGGGAAGAAAAAGAAAAAGATCACACAGAAGACAAAAGTTTGTGAAAGAGGAAAGTTTTGAGCTGAGATTTAAAGGTGGTGGAAGAGGAGCAATCTCAGAGAGACTGAGGAAGAGACTTTCAGAGTTGAGGGGCCATAATATTGAAGGACCTGCCTGCCAGGGTGGAGAGTCTGGTGCGTTGGACAGTAAGGAGATTACTACTCAAGGACCTGAGAGAACGACAAGGAGTGTAAGGAGCTAGGGAACTAGGAGCTGAGTGGGGTAGATGAGGGCAAGGTTATGTACTGTAGGGCTTTGAAGGTGAGAAGCAGAATCTTCAATTTAATCCTTGAGGGAACCGGTAACCAGTGAAGCTGGGAGAGAACAGGGGAGATGTGAGCAGAACACTTTGTGTGGGTGAGGACTCTGGCTGCAGAGTTCTGAATGTACTGCAGCTTCTGTATAGATTTGGCAGGGAGGCCAATGAAGAGTGAATTACAGTAATCAATATGAGACATCATGAAACAATGAAGCAGACTTTGAGCATCATTAAAGAACAAAAATGGACAGAGACGAGCAATGTTACGGAGATGATAGAATGAAATTTTGGACAGAGACCTAATGTGTACCTCAAAGTTAAGTGATGAATCAAACAAAACACTAAGATTTCTGACAACAGGAGCAGGCTTGACAAGTGTACAAGTAGAGAGTTTGGGCCTGCCAGTAACACTTCAGCTTTATTGGCATTAAGTTTGAAAAAGTTATTTTCCATCCATATCTTAAGATGAATGATACAGTCAGTGAGTGTGCTGGGAGGTGAATCTGTAGGGGGGTCTGTACTAAGATATAACAGCATATCGTCTGCATAACGGTGGAGGTTAAGGCCATGTCTGCGAATAATCTGACCCAAAGGAAGGATATAAAGTTGAAAAAGTAATGGCCCAAGGACTGAACCCTGAGGGACACCACACGACACAGGTGAGGTGAAGGATTTATATCGGCCGAGTGTGACAAACTGTTGCCTATTAGAAAGATTTGATGTGAGCCATTGAAGGACTAAGCCAGAGATCCCCATAGTGGAGAGACATGAGGGGAGGATTTCATGATTAACAGTGTCAAATGCTGCACTTAAGTCAAGAAGGGGGAGAATATTAAGTAAACTGCAGTCTGCAGACTGGAGAAGATCATTAACTACACGGAGAAGAGCTGTCTCAGTGCTGTGCTGTGTGTGAAAGCCAGACTGAAAAGGCTCATAGAGTGTGTTATCTAGAAGAAAAGCATGGAATTGTGTAGCAACCACACGTTCCATCACCTTAGCCAAAAAAGGAAGATAAGAGATACGCCTGTAACTGGAGAGAAAGGAAGGGTCCAAGTCAGGTTTTTAAGGATTGGGGTAACTGCAGCAGTTTTGAGGGCAGTAATGACAGAACCTGAAAAGAAACATGTATTTATCAATGAGGCAACAGGAATACTCATTGTGGATGAGCATGTCTTAAGCAGAGAAGAGGGGCAGGATCAAGCAGACAGGAAGAGGAATTAGACTTATTAATACGTCCAAAGATGGCAAGAGAATCAACAGGCAAGAAACAAGTGAGTCTTGAAGATGGAGATGGCAGATCAGAATGAGTGATTGTGGTGTGGAAGGGAAACGGTGATAAATTTGATCAACTTTGTTATTAACGAAATGTAAGAAAGCCTGACACTGTTCAGCTGTATTGGGGCATGCTAGAGGAAGGGGTTAGAGGAGTTTATTTACAGTCCTAAAAAGAGTTCTAGGCCTAGAGTTACACATTTATGAGAGAGGAATAATAGTTGGAGTGAGCCGTGTTAAGGGTATCCCTATATTTAAGTATGTGCTCAGTGTAAAGCTGTGAGTGAACTATGAGACCTGTTTTCTTATAAAGCTGCTCAAGATGCCAGCTAGTGGCTTTCATAGCTCTAAGCTCCTGGGTGTAACAGAGACAGGTGACTGGAATCTGCCTGGTCCTTAAGGGAGCAAAGTTATCTAGCAGTTTGGAAACACAGTTGTTATAAAGGGAAACCATGCTGTCAGGATAGGGAAGACAATGTAATTCAAAAAAAGACAAAGACAGAAGGGAAGCAGCAAACAAATCAGAATGAACAGACCTAATGTTGTCATAAGAGACAGACATTTTCTCAACAGGAGTAGTGGTAATAATGCTAAAGTTACATTCGATAAGCTTATGATCAGTGAACCTGAGACAGAGACATTATTCAAGCTATTTGAACAAAGCAAGTCAAGAATATGACCATGAGTACGAGTTGGGAAATCAACATGCTGTATCAAGTTAAAACATTCCCAAGTTTAGATGAACTCAGCTGTGAGAGAGCAGTTGATATCAACATGAATATTAAAGTCACCAAGTACAACATCAGGGCAAAGAGATGAGATTACAGTGAGAGGTTCATTAAATTCACAGGAGGGAAGGAAATCAGCTTCACAGCAATATATTCAAAAGATGTGACTTCAAAAAAGGAGAGTTTCTTCATTGTTAAGGTAAATCTATAAACCACAGCCAGGCCACCTCCTTTTCCTGTTAACCTGGGTTTAGATATAGTATTTAGCTGTAGTCAGGAGGATTCAGCATGTTTAAATGTAAATAGTCACCAGGTTGTTGCCAAGTTTCTTAAGTAGAAACATGTCCACTTCCTTCTGGCAGATGAGGTCGTTAATCAGTGAGGCCTTGTTAGTGATGGAGTAAGCATTCAGTAGGGCGAGCCTAATGTTGGAACAGCCGGGAGAGTAGAGTGCAGATACTTCCTGAAGAGGACGAAGATGGCCCATGTTTATTCCTCTGACGGCCCTAGCATTATGACAGTGAACACGGTGAGATGTCCACATAGTTAGAACTAACACACCCAGGCCACAAAATCAGCGAGGGGCCTCTTTTAGACCGGTAAATATAGTGAGGATGCTGTGTAATTCCAAGCGACTGGCACAAAATATTAGTCAGGGAGACCAATCGTGAATGACAGTCAAGATTTTTAAGTTCAGTCGGAGAATATATGAGCTGAATTGCCAAAAAAGTAGAAATGACAACACACAGCACAACTCAAAGCTAGAGACAAAACGGGCTATGATTATCCAGACACCAGTGGACATTGCCAAAAGTGAACAGAATGCCACACAACACCATGCTAACACCAGCAGCACACTTTAGCCAACCCAAATCTCACTTCATAACCAGCTAGAAAAGTAAACAGCACAGCGGGCAAGCTGCACATTCGCAGTTTAGATTGGTGACTGCAAACGAAACAAGAGTAGATTCATACTCATTGCGAAAGCAGGAGAGAAGGAAGAGGGCCTGTGCAGGATTGAAGCAGTTGTGATCTAGGCAATCGCTAATGGCATTCGTACAGAAGGCTAAATCCGGAAAGAATAGTCAAATTAGAAATTGAAGGTGAAAAGTCAGATGGGACAAAATAAAACAAAACAAAACAGAAACAACACCACATTGTACTCTCATCCGGAAGCGGATTTGATTTGATTTGATGTGTGAGTCAAATGGAGACAATATTGCGGGACTCTGTGACTGCATCACAGACTAGATTAACCTGAAGCGACACAGTGGTACCCACAAAGATGGTGCGTTACTTTCCAAACAACAAGCCCTGGATTAATGAGAAGCTTAAAGGTCTCCTAAATGAGAAAGAGAGCATTCAAATCCAGTGACAAAGAAGCTATGAAAGATTTAAGGCATCTGGTAAAGAAAAAGCTGAGTGAAGGACAGGAAGCTTACAAAGCTAAAATAGAAAACAAACTCACTCAGAATAACATGAAGGATGTCTAGAATATAATTACTGGACTCAAACAATCCAGGGCTCAAATGCTGGAAGGAGATGCGGAGAATGCTAACCCTACCCCTAAACCCTGAACCAATTTTTTAATAGATTTTTCTCTCTCACTGCCACCTTCTTCCAAATACCAGTCTCCTTACACCATCTCTTATACATAAACAACGAGGTATTGTGTAGACGTATTACTTTTGTTATAAAGGAGCCCCAGCAGCGTTTCTTGACACACTACTGCTAAATAATTTGTTGGCCGAAAGTACTTAGCATTAGTGTGTTAGTGTGTCAGAGAGAGGATATGGAGCATTGTTCATAATGGTACTCAGTTCTGTTCTAACTCTCTCCTTTGCTACTACCTCCAGGGGCCCAGAGTGAGTCCTATAACTGAGCTTATCCTTTTAATTAACATTGTTTATTCAGTGCACCTCTCTTAAGGTGGTTTTACCAGTGGAGCAACCACAACTAAAAAAATCGCACTGGCCATCACAGAGTTATAGAAGATGTTAAGGATGTCACTTCCCAGATTAAAAGAAGGTAGTCTCCTATGGAAAAAGAGCCTGCTCTGCCCTTTCTTATACAGTTCCTCTGTGTTCTGAGACAAGTCCAACTTGTCATTAATGTGGACCCCATGTACTTGTAGGAGGGGACCACCTATGCATCCACTCCTTGAATAGTGACTGGAACAGTGCCTGTTTGGTGCGATGAATATCAGCAACCACTTCTTGGTTTGGCTGATGCTAAGATGCAGACAATTCTCTTTGCATCAAGAAACAAAATTCTCCACCTTGATCCTTAGCTCTATTTTATTCCTCTTATCAATATGCCTTATAAGTGTTTTTCTCACCAATACCAGATCTCTCGTCAACAAAATCGATGAACTGAGGCTACAGGTGGCAACAAATAACATCGTAAAGAACAGTTGTGATCCCGGACTCTGCTATCCCGCTAACAGGCTGCACAGCACCATGACAGGAGTAAGAGCAGAGGAGGGTGACTGTGTGTGTACGTAAATAACAACTGGTGTACAAATACTTTTTTACACAGTAATAGTTTACTGTGGTCTTGATTACCGTTGTTTACATAGCACTGGATGCTAATGCAAACTTGGCTATTGAACTTTTACACCGCCGTATTAGTAGTCAGCTGACCAAGCACCTTGATGCTGTGTATATCGTTGCTGGGGACTTTAACCATGTGGATTTAAAACCTGTGCTCCCCAAATTCCATCAGCATGTCAAGTGTGCCACCAGAGGAGCTAACACATTGGATAAAGTCTACACAAACATTAAACAGGGCTACAGGGCTACACCGCTACCTCACCTGGGCCACTCTGACCACACGTCACTGTTTTTAATTCCGGAATACATCCAACTCAGGAAAACTGCCCCTAACAGCACAAGGACAGTTAAAACTTGGCCAGATGGAGCTTCTCAGCAGCTGCAGGACTGTTTCAGTAGGACCAACTGGGACATCTTTGAACACCCAGACCTTGAAGTGTTTAGTGACAGCGTACTGTGTTATATTAAGAACTGCACAGACACTGTCACAGTGGATAAACGTATCCGGGTCTATCCCAATCAGAACCCCTGGATGACCAGGGAAGTCCGGAGGCTGCTGCAAGAGAGGAATACTGCCTTCAGGTCTGGTGATAAGGCCCTCTACAGCACAGTCTGTGCCAGCCTAAAGAGGGGCATCCGAGAGGCTAAGTCAGACTATAAAAGGAATATCAAGGAACACCTGGATAGCAACAAGGGCAGGCAATTGTGGATGGGTGTCCAGCATATGACCAACTACAGGACCAGTCCTGGAGCTGTGGGAGGTGATTTATCGCTGGCTGAGGAACTGAACCACTACTTTGCCTGGTTTGAAGTGGATCCACCAGAGACAGCCAGACCCCATCCAGATACCAACAACAGCCCCATCTTCACAGTGGGGGTGCACGAGGTGAGACACATGCTGTGGGACGCGTGCTGAAAGACCGTGGAGACCAACTGGCTGGGGTCTTCACTAGGATATTCAACCAGTCTCTGTCTCAATCCACTGTGCCACCCTGCCTGAAATCCCCTGTCATAGTGCCTCTGGCCAAGAAACAGACCATCACCAGTCTTAATGACTACAGGCCAATTGCACTGGCCCCTGTGATTATGAAGTGCTTTGAAAAGCTCATCAGGAACCACATCATGTCATTCATTCCTCCCATGCTTGATCCACACCAGATTGCCTACTGAGCAAACAGGTCTACGGAGGACACTGTGGCCACTGTTCTCCATGCTGTTCTGTCCCACAGCTACACACAGCTGCTCTTCCTAGACTTCAGCTCTGCCTTTAATGCCATCTTACCCCACTGACTAGTGACCAAACTGTCAGACATAGAACTTCCACACTCCACTTGCCTTTGGATCAAGGATTTCCTGAGTGATCGCACTCAGAGGGTTAGAGTGGGCCCCTACTTCTCCACACCCATCAGCCTCAGCACTGGCTCCCCACAGGGCTGAGTGCTGAGCCCCCTGCTCTATACCCTCTATACTCATGATTGCATTCCTGCCCACTACAGTAACACCATTGTTAAGTTTGCTGATGATACCATGGTAGTAGGGCTCATCTTTGGGGTGGATAAGCCCGCCTACAGGGATGAGGTGGCGCGGCTGGAAACGTGGTGTAACAACTTGCTCCTAAATATAGCCAAGACCAAGGAGCTCATTGTGGACTTAAGGAAGAAGGCAGACAACATCCAGCCACCCATCATTAACTGTGACTGTGTGGAGAGGGTCTCAGACTTCCACTTCTTGGAAGTCACCATTAGGGAGGACTTGACATGGGGAACACACACTGCTAAGGTAGTGAAGAAGGCCCAAAAGAGACTCTACTTCCTGAGGGTGCTCAGGAAGAACAACATCCCTGAGAAACTGATGGTGTCCTTTTACTGCTGCACAGTAGAGAGCATCCTGGCCTAATGTCTCTGTGCATGTTTCTCCAGCTTCACAGTAGCACAGAAGAAAGAGCTCCACAGGGTCATTAAGGTCACCCAGCGGATAGTTGGTTGTCCTATCCCCTCACTAGAAGAACTACATAGTTCCTGTTGCCTCAGGAACGTCAAGAAAATTCTTCAGGACCCATCACACCCAGAACATGCATTGTTTGAACGCAGATCCATAAAGACTAAGATAAATAGACTGAGAAACAGTTTCTATCCTTCAGCCATCACTGAATGCTGCCAAGTGGTCAATCTGACCTAGTGCACCTTCATGTTTACAATACAATACACTCTCATGTTTACAATACAGCTCTAAATTAACATTGGATAAGGGACAAGTGCAATACAGGCAGTCCCCGGGTCACATACGAAATAGGGACTGTAGGTTTGTATTTAAGTTAAATTTGTATGTAAGTCGGAACAGGTACATTATTTTAATAAATGCTATTGTTGACCGACTGTAACCAAGTGTTCTGCCAATGTATGATGGAGTTTCACCTCTCTCTGACCTTTTTATTATTTCTACTTTATTTTCAATGGTGATGGTTTTTCTCTTCTTTACTGTATCACCAGCACTTGCATCAGATTTGTGTTTCAGAGACATTCTTGAAGGGTGAAAACAAAAGATTAAGATGAGCTCTTCTGCACAGCACTGTACACGGTATCACAGCAGGAAGGCACCCATGGTCAACATGTCTGATGTACTGACAAGGCACAACTTCCTGCTATGTGCGTAACAGTACAAGCAGGCTTGCTTTTGAGAATGAATGGGGGCGGCGAGGGGGGGGTTCATCACCTGCCCACCACACAGTCACCTCCACTACAGTATGCTGCCTGCAGCATCCGCCCACCGAGAATGAACACGGTGCGACCAAAGGCGGGTGTTGAATCACTCACCACTGCCCCCATTCAACAGGTAGCCATCCAATATACACTACAATGCTACTCCCGCTGCCCCGTTCACCCTCAATGGCCTCCGTTCAGCCACAACTGGGTCACCGCTTGTAGCATTACCAGCTGCCCACCGAGAACAAACGGGGAAGCCGTGTGTGGTGGGTGGGCAATGAAACGCCTCCCTCCGCTCCATCCAGCCTGTGTCCAGTCAGGAGCAGTAGCTGCGGTGGCGTAGTGGGCGTGCAGTGAACCATCGTCTTGCACATGAGCGATAGCTGTGGCCCTGGTGACTATGGACCACGGGTTACCGATTGCCGCTGGGAGCTGCCCGAGGGACACTACACTGCGTGAGCCACCACTTGCAGTGTCCTCAGGCCGCAGATGACAGAGCAGCAGTTACTGAGGCACATGCATCGCAGCTGCGGCCCCGTTCATAAGTCGTAGGTCGGATGTCCGTAACCTGGGGACTACCTGTATAATGTATGTATGAGTGGAAAACATTATTCTGTTGTTAGGAACTATTTTGGTACAGTACTTATTTTATTCCCTTTTTATTTTAGTTTTAACTTGAGTAATTGTGTTTTTTATTTTATTTTATTCTTTGCACTGGAAAATTGCACCTAAAATTTCATTGTACAATGTCTCATTGCTACAATGACAATAAAGATTTTGATTTGATTTGATTTGAAGTGCAGAATAATCTGAGAATTTTTGCAAGTGACATTACCTTGTGTTATATTTATAGTAAGTGGTGTACAGAGTGAAGAGAAAAGGGGACTGGACTGTTTTTTTTCAGGTGCTCCATTGTTGCTGACATCCATATCAGAAACACAGTTCTTAATTTTCACAAATTGTGGTCTGCCCAGCAGATAGTATATTATCCAGGACTCCATAGGCTTATTCGCCTGCATATCTCTTTATTTACCCCTTAACAGAGATGGATGAATAATGTCTTATGCATTTACTGATATTTAATTGACTTTACTATGTGCTGTAAAGGTCTGTTCCTTCTTTAAGGTACATTTACACTGCAATAGCTAGTGTATTGATGACATTTGATCCTGCACTACCTTAGGTAACTGCCAACTCTTGAAAGTGAGGTAAAGATAATCCTTGATTATCAAAGAGCTGCTGGTAGAGATCATTATTAGTACAACAAAAGGTGGTGGACCAGGAAAAAAGTATTCTTCTACACAGTGGATGAAGCCCATGCGAAGTTCACCTCAGATACCACCATCCACCAGATTAAAACAAACCTCACAATGCCAGAATAAATGCACAAACATTGGATGTAAAAATACAGATGCCTTCATCTAATACAATAGACCAAAGTAATGGCAAACTAAGCATGTGCAAAATGCAAGCAAAGTAATAATAATAATAAATAGCTTAAACAGGTGCTTTGAAACAACTGCACAATTAAAATTATATGCATGTCAGAATAAATTAAAGATCACAGTTACCTTTGGAAGTATGTACATTATGCATTATATCACTTAACAATAGCACTATAATTGCAGAGCTTCATCAACTGACATTTAACAATATTTAAGGACCGACATGATATGAGAAATCTTGTATTTACAGTTTTACCTTCCTGGACTTCCTTGCTGCAATATCCTCTATGACATCAATGTATGAAATATGACCAGCAACCTGAATACCTTAATACTCATTACAACCCTGTGTAGGTTGTAGAATTAATTATTATGATATTACAGTAACTTCAGGCTGAATGTGCTATTTTTTCTGTAATTTTCTTTCTGACTCTACAGAACTTGTTGATGTCTGTTAAGTCCAAATAGCACCATTGTGCACAGGGGCAGACTTCAGAGCAATGGAGCTCTGAATTTGAACTATTGTTTAGGGCTCTCCATAGCCACTCTGAGGGAACCACAGAAAAATTATAATGTAACATCAAAGCTTAGGAGCCATCTAAACTTGAATAGGCACAAGAATAGCAAGTAACGTGAGAGTATGAAAGAGGTGCATGGGTAGCATTAAATAAATTAAAAAACCGCACCTAAAATTATAAATGTGATAGAGACACATATATAGAGTATGCAATGCCAAAACTTTGAATTCTGCCTTATAGAGCACAGGTGAAAAATCACAAACAGAGAGTTTCATCCATTAACTATCTTTTATGAGAGAGAGAGAGAGAGAGAGAGACAGAGAAAGAAGGCAAAAGGGAGGAAAAAATATATTAAAACTAGGGGGATTCGCCCCCTGCTCACTTTGCTCACCAACCCCCCTGCTTGCGCTACTCACTAGCAACTTTGCATCTCTGACACTCACATATGTGGATTTCACTTTCACCAAACACTGGGAAGAAATACTACTTTTCCCTGATGGTAACACGAATTAGACCAGTGGTTCTCAAACTGTGGGGTCTGCCCCCCAAGGGGGGCATTGAATAAATGAACAAGACATCAAAATTCATTTTTTACATTTTTATTTCAAATTTAAATTTGCATGCATATAATCACAACGGATGCATTATAACTAAAATTTAAATAAAACATTTCTAAGGCATAGATGTAATGACTAACTGACAAGCGGCACTGTTGCTGCTGCTTTTATAGTCGCGTATTTTCAATCCAGAAGGTTCAAGACGTACCGGTATCTGTCGCGAACATTCGGGTAACAGTAGATCAGGTGATAATGCAGCGTGACTGCACCACATTGGCAGCGCAGCCAATATTGCCAAATTGAGTTAAATTATTTACTGCGTATTGGGTATAATATTTGTCGGACAAAAATACGTTTGTCTCGCTCAGATTGACTTCATCGGTGTCCTCGTTTACGAGATTTGTAATAATTAAAACATATTTAATTGTTTCTTTACATAAAAATAAATAAGAATAAATAATTTATTCTTTGTTTTTGGGATTAGAATTACTACCAAAAACCACACAAGGCATTTTAACAGTTATTAAAGCACTTTAAAAAAGTAAATTGCAAATATTTCATTGAAGTTAACCGAACACATGCAAATCTTATGGAAGTAAAAATGATAGGATACCGCAACACCGCACGAGTATCCTACCTTTGTTAGTTGTATCATGGGTTATTCTCATGTATCTTATATTATGCAGGGGACACAGAATTATTCCAGGTAGAAAAGGCGGAGGCGCGAAATATGAAAGTTTGAGAACCGCTGAATTAGACAATCTACAAGTCTCCGACATAAAGTTTAAATCCAAACAATATATTTGATCTCTTTTCACTCTTCCGTTATTTCACCTAGTAATAATTTCCGTTTGTTTGTGCTAATGTGATCTTTACTATCATTTTTTTGCGATTTTTGAATTTTCATACTTCCATTATCTCTAACCTGCTCTGCATGTGTATCGTGCCAATGTTTGTGAATCCTTTACGATGTTCTCCTTTGTCTTCTGCTCTTTGTCTTTTATTTCTGGTCCTGGGCATGGTTAAATCTCTTGGCACAAAGTCTCGTCTCGCGGGATGTGAAAGTGTCTCTCTGAGACTTTTTTTTATTTTAATAGAGAGGTGATATTCTGACGCCAAGTTATTTTCACAATATGAGACATTTTTTAGCTAAGACAAAAACAAAGAAAATTATGAAAATAAAAAATATACATACAAATTAATTTTTAAAGTTAAATAAAAAAGCACATCTGCATGTTTAGTTTTTCACCATTTAGATTTCACAATCTTGTCACTTTTATCAAGCTATCAATATACTTTATCAGTTGCTCAAAATACAAAGAGGGTGAATTGACTGATTGTATGAGGTTTTGTTGTTCGGTACATTTCAATATCAGACTGTGTCTGTCCGGCGTGCAAGTGAGAAGTGGAGTCGGGCGAAGGGCTCCACCTCCGAGGATATGCAAGCAAGGCCAGCATGTCGGCAAGACAAAACCTCTAAAGAAAGTCAGTCGCTTAGCTGCTAATACAGAAGTGAGGCAAGTACATCTACAAAACGATATCGTTTTTACTTTTCCTCCCACTGCTAATGCACAAGCGATGCAAGCACATCGGCAAAACAAATCCTCCTAGGAGAGAGTTGCCCAGAGTAGTTTCGTTCAATTACCTGACATCTCTACATTTCAATTTTTTTTCTGACAATTTCAATAGTTTCTAGGACCCCATGCTTTTTACAGCACGGGCTTAGACAGCTAGTATACAATAAGTGCAAAGAAATGTTGCAACTCCTCATGACTGACATCACATCAATTGAGCATTTGGAATTTTCTTTCAATGTGCAGCGCTGGACAAGTTTCTGTGCCTGTCTTTTGTTATTCATAATTACATCTAACTCCTGTCACTTATGAACAGATTGAAATCCTATAAGGGATCATCTGTACATGCTATATCTGACTTTCGCCTAGGAGATCAATGAATGGCAACTTTGAAAGTTGCCCAGAGCTCATTTCAAACCATGCACAATCACAAGTGGTGTCACAGTTTACCGTTAATGAGAAATCATTACCGACATATGCGTCAGTATCACTGGAGCTGGAACCTATGCTGTCACTATTATTGCATGACAAATCACTTTTTACTTCAAGCTCTAATAGCCCATGTTCAGCTCTCCTGCTGCCACAAATGTTATTCAACAGCCGATGATTTCTGAAAATGTTCCTGAGCCCATGCATTGATTTCCATGACAGAATCATTCCTGTTTTTAATGCAGTGCCACCTGAGGGTGTGCAGATCACAGGCATCCAATACTGATTTTGGGCCTTGTTCTTTACACACAGAGATTTTCCCAGATTCTCTGAATCCTTTGCTGATATTATGTAGTGTAGATGAGTAGATATTCAAAGTCTTCACGATTTTACATTGTGGAAAATTATTCTGAAATTTTCAGATTGGTGAATCTCTGCCCATCTTTACTTCTGAGAGACTCTTCCTCTCTAAGATGCTCTTTTTACACCCCATCATGTCACTGACCTGTTGCCAATTAACCTAATTAGTTGCAAAATGTTCTTCAAACTGTTTGTTTTAAGTACCACTTACTTGTTCAGCCTTTTGTTGCCCCCATCCCAACGTTTTGAGACATGTTGCTGCCATCAAATTCAAAATGAGCTAATATTTTTCATGAAATAGTAAAATGTCTAACTTTCAACATCTGATATGTTTTTATGTTCTTTTGTGAATAAAATATGGGTTTATGAGTATTTATGAGCATTCACAGCATCCCAACATTTTTGGAATTGGGATTGTATTACTTAGTTCAAAAGTTGGAGCTTCAATCCTTGTTGCCCTTTCCTTTTGTAACAGGGTGGCTGTGGCAATTTGAAATGAACTGCCAATATAAGCCTCAAAAACAAGTCCCACACCACCCTTTGGGCAAACTTGGATAGATAAGCTGTTCACAAACAAGATAGGTACCATTAAGGGCAACCGGGATCATCACCCAGTGCAGTCTACCTTTGAACTGTATGAGCTTGAGCTTGCATGTAGTCCATGCACTTACAATGACAGCTGCCAGAACAAGATCTGACAAAACAGGGAGATGATCAACAAAAAATACCAAGTGGAATCGCTTAGCAATGCTTACGGAATTGAAAGAATATAGTGTTGGGACACATTGAACAGGACCAAAAGAAAACAGAAAATCAATGGATACTTAATACAGTGCAAAGAAACTGTATGTGGTTTGTGATAAGTTTGACAAACCACGTCAAAGGTTTGGGGAATTGCCCCATATATTGCTTTGGTTGCAATATTAAATTGGTTAAATAAGATGAAAAAACATCAGACATTCAACATAGATGGTGGTTTTCAGGTGGCTTTTATACAGAGTCAGAAAATGGCTACAGGAAATTAGGTAATACAGGAAGTGATGTCATTGAGGAATTGCCGGACGTGACGTCATCAGACTGGGACTGGAAGTTGCGTCGTTGTCATGCGCCGGAAGTGATGCCATCAGACTGGGACCTGAAGTGACGTCATCAATATGGAACCGGAAATGGTGTCATCAAATGGAGTAGGAAGTGATGTTGAGAAGCCATTTTCTGGAAGTGCTATTGTTGGAAGTGCGTGTGAGTTATTTATCTTCTTTAGTTCTGAAAGATCAGAGAGAGAAGCATTAATACTGTCATTCAATCCCTCACCCGTCGATAAATCCCTCACCTCTGGGCTTGTTGACTGCCTCCTAAGCGCATGTGTGTGACAGGTTATAAATTATGAAATAATAAATCAGACCTTGTGGTCCAATACCCCAATTAAAAGGAAATTAATATAACAACATCTGGAACTCTTGATCCAACATAGACGAATACCTTCTACAATTTGGGATCCATAAAGATTGAGAATGTTGCTTTAGGACAGGTTTCTTTCTACTTCTTTTTCATTGAGGTTATGAGCATGTGACACAATGCTGGAGGACAGTCTTTACTGTTTCCTAATTTAGTTACAGTGAATTAAGGCTCAGTTATTAGATCTTTTGCTGCAGATTGTGCACTGATTTCCGTATGGGGGATCTGTAGCTCTTACTTTGAGCTTTCAGTTGGCTTGTGTCAGTTGTGGGCCTGAGATCCCTTTAACAGGAATTTGAACTTCTGTTTACTGCAATATGCTCCATTGTCAAAAAGTTAATGGTTGAATTGTCCTCTGGAGAAGGAACATCTGGCAATGGGATGCATGGACCCAATTTGGTCTCCCTTCTCTGACTTGGAGAGAGGCGTTTCTTTTGCTTAAAGAACCTTACTATGCCCGATCTCTTGGTTCGAGGGAGAGCAGCCTTTACCTGCAAGTAGGAACACTTAAGAGTTTTTGTTCATTATTAGACAGGATTGCAGCATTTCATCTGTAATTGTTGAAAGTGTTTGGAGATCACATAGGGCAGGGGAAGATGCTGGTTGTTGTATTTGTCTTCTTATTAATATGTCATTAGGTGTCACACCTATAGTTTTGTTGGAGTGCCCTTTTTTGACATTAATGCTAGCAGTAGAGCTGAAACTGCTTTAATTCATTTCCTGCCTGTATCGTTGATTTATTTGTTTTAAGCATAGTGAGCACGTTTTTCTACAAAGGCCTTGAATAAAACTGTTTACAAAATGTGTCATTTGTTAAGAGGAAATAACCCATGGAACTCCAAGTCTGGGTATGATCTCTTCAAATTAAAATGTAGCCATTGTGGTCGCATCTTTCCATTAAAAAAAACATATCCAACATATCCTTTACAACAAGTAAATACTCATAAGTCTGACAGTTAAGTAAATGAATGCAAAGTCAATCTAAATATATGCAAAAGAGCCTGTGTAGCTGACCCATACCTCTGCTGCTATTGTGGTAAACCGTTGTATACACCAGTACAACACAACGTCAGTCATTTTCTTGCTTTGGACACATGTGTTAACTATGCTAACATACTCAAATCCTACAGATTTTGGCAAATGTAAAATGAAGAACTATAGTTAAAAAGCCTGGTGTAATTCATGCACACTACATCATTGACATTTTGTATAATTCATTCATCTGTCAGAGCGTTGATTCTGTAGAATACGCACAATCTGTGGTTCTGTTGTTAAACATACTCTATGGCATTGTTTGCAATATACACATAACCTTTGCAACTGGAACACAGAATGCCAGTCCATCTCAGACACACACACAGGCCAATTTAGCAATGCCAAACCACCTGACCTGAATTTCTTTTGACTGTGGGAGGACACATGTGAATGGAGAGAACAAGCAAACTCCATACATGGAATACCTGGAGTTAAACCCAGCATTGTTGCAAGGCTGTAGCATTGCCACTGTACCACCATGCCAACTCTGTTGTGATTTGGAGGTCCAAATATCGGTATAGGGTGTTTGAGGCCTCCAAAAGTCCCATGAAGCCAGTAAGGAACTTCACTGACCTGCCCAGTAGAGGCTTACCCAAACTAAGCCAGACCCCAAATAGCTTAAAATGACTATAAAAGTTCCACAATATACAGAAATGCCTTAACAGGGAGAGTAAAAAGTGAAAACTCCAGCTTGAAAGACAATCCCAAATTGTAAACATTGTAAACAGATTTAATAATAAAATATAGAAAAATAAAGAAAATGCTAAAAAAAGAGCAAGAAAGGCGTTGCATAAAAGGCAATCCTGATGCAAACAGGCCCAAAAACACAATCCATAGAAGAATAACAGAGACAGAAGAAAAGTCAAAGAACCCAGTAATTCTTTCACAAAAGCCGAGGTTCCAAGCGCGCCAAAACGTGACGTGTAAACTCTTCTGGTCACTGATTGGCCGGAGAAAATCGTCATTACTGCGTCACTGGCTATTCTTTTCTTTAAAGGTACACACACGCGGAAGTTTGTGTCCCGTCTCTCCATCGCTGGACGCAGTTTGTTGCATAAGTGGATGAATGTTTCTTCAGACATTCGAAAGTTCTCCAGCAACTGAGTGTTTGTAAAACCGGGAACAATCACATCCCACCACTCTGAAGCACGGTTAAATGTCCAAACAGATGGTCTGTTGCGGCGACTTTTTTGCAAAATATGGAAGATCTGTAATATACAGAATCAGCATTTTAATGTTACACTGGCAGTTAAGTTCATTTTATGCTTTGTAACAGTGATAAAAGTTAGCTAGTGATGTGCTTTTTTTAGATGCTTACCCTTGCGCGTCGTCGAGCTACAGTGTTGTCGTTGTCTGCGTGTTGTTGTAAAAGGTCCACGGTGTCACGGCAGTAGAGGCGGCGCAACTATAACGACACGTGAATAATCCTGCCCACTCTAAAGCGGTACTAAACTGCAGTCGAAACGCAAACCGAGCCGAACTGAGCTGAACCAAGGTGAGCTGTACTGAACCGTGCTGTGCCGTACTATGCAGTGGAAAAGCGCCAAAACAGAATGCTCAACTGCTGGATTCTGCTTCTGGCTGTGATATAAAACCAGAAGGACGACCCAGCAGCTGTGATGTCAGGGTGGCCCCACCTCTCGGTGGACCACCCATAAAGAACAAGAAATACAAGCGCATTTAAAAGGACAGCACAATGCATAACAACTGACATAATAGACAATATACACAAATATGAAATATAATGACAACAAAAATTACAATAACATGTATAAACGTAGACTGATACGTAACAACTCCATTTGTCATTTACCCTATAACATATGTATGTAACATATAATGAAAATCTAGCTGCTCAATCTTTTGCAAATCTTTCCAATTTAAATATTTTGACTACTTACCAAGGTTAAAACTGTAATTCGTCCACTGAGACATATGGTTAATAATTGCAATGAATGTACTTATACATACCTTACATATAACATGCACATAAATAAGAGAAAAACAGCTACACTTTCCAAAAGCAGAACAGCATGACCACCCAAATAACCTGAAACAACACCCACTCCACATCTTGCAGTTTTTTTTTTTTGTTTGTTTTTGGGAGAATTTGTCTCCTTTGTACTTTATAATTATTAAAAGAACATTTTCTCATAAAGCATGGTCAGTACTTTAAGAGAAGTTGTTGCACATTTATAAATTTATCATAAAAGTAATAGTACAGACTATTTCAATGTCCCCAGTATTATTCAACACCAACTGTATTGTTTAATCCATATTAAACAAAATATTTGTTAATTTAAACTTAAAGATATTTTTGATTTTGTGTACACAATGCATTTCCCACAATTATTTTAACAAATTAGATGGTACCAATAATATTTCCAGGCAATCAGCAGCTTCAGGTCCCTAAGTGTGTAGATCACCTAGATTGCCATGAGCTCACTGACTCCCACTAACCTGATCCTACCTGCCCTGCCCTGCACTGTGTACTGCACTGTACCCATCTGCTGGTTTATGTGTAATTGCACTGTATATTACTTTTTTAACTCATCTTTTTTATTTATTTATTTGTTTGTTTGTTTATCTTCTGCTACTCATTAATTTACTGTATTTATTTATACACTGAAACTGTCTCAAAATAATTTCACTATGCTCTTGTAGTGTATGTAACAATAAGGATCTCTAACCTAATCTAATCTAGCTTTTTTCCTCAACTGCTAAAACACATCTCCTGAAACAAAACACTGTTCCTTGAAAATTATGAACTCTACTTCCAAGCTACGTACCAATGTGCTCAAACCTTAAACTCAGCAAGGTAAAAGTAAATAACTGAGTCAAAAACCCTGTAATTTTCCATCTAGATCAACATCTGCCCAACTAAGATAGACCACACAAACCATGAAATACAATACAATACAATACAATACAGTTTATTTTTGTATAGCCCAAAATCACACAGGAAGTGCCGCAATGGGCTTTAACAGGCCCTGCCTTTTGACAGCCCCCCAGCCTTGACTCTCTGAGAAGACAAGGAAAAACTCCCAATAAAAACCTTGTAGGGAAAAATGGAAGAAACCTCGGGAAAGGCAGTTCAAAGAGAGACCCCTTTCCAGGTAGGTTGGGCGTGCAGTAGGTGTCAAAAGTAGGGGGTCAATACAATACAATACACAGAACAGAACAATTCCTTAAGACAGCATAATAATAAAAATTTTAGAATTACGGTTTAACAGTAGATGATATGACATAATTAGGTTTGGATATTTTTAGAGTCCTGGAGACCTCATCCATCTAGCTGCATCTCCATTTGGCCATGCCACGGCTGAAACATTGCTCCGATGAAAGGACCCCTCTTTCCCATGATTCCTGTGATCCTCCATCAGGGATGACTTTACCTTTGGCAGGCAAACAACTTGGCAGGTGGGCCGTGGCACCAATGGCCACATTTGGGTACCGAGAAAAGAAACAGAATAGGTGAGGGTTAGTATTCAAATATAACTATCATGTTACTTATGTTATAGTGCTAATGACTAACAACAGAGATGCAGTATGTACAGTTAATCAGCAGCTCTAGTCAGGATATGCTAAACTGAAGTAGTGAGTCTTCAGCCGGGATTTAAAGGCTGAGACCGAGGGGCATCTCTTATGGAAGCAGGAAGACCATTCCACAGTTTAGGGGCCCTGTAACTAAAAGCTCGACCTCCCACTGTTATTTTATTAATCCTTGGAATCCTAAGCAGACCGGCATCTTGAGATCTTAATGTGCTCAGGTTTGTAAGTCATGATAAGTTCAGACAAGTAAGCGGACCTTGGCGTTTAATGCTTTATATGTTAAAAGGAGGATTTTGAAATCTGCCCTAAATTTAACTGGGAGCCAGTGTAAAGATTTAAGAACTGGGGTTATGTGTTCATATTTTCTTGTTCTTGTAATAATTCTTGCAGCGGCATTTTGGATTAACTGGAGGCTGTATAGAGAACAGCTTGAACAGCCAGTGAACACCGCATTGCAGTAGTCAATCCTACTAGAGATAAATGCATGAATTAATTTCTCACAATCCTGTTTATTTAGAAAGCGCCTTAATTTCCTAATATTTTTAAGATGGAAAAAACAGGTTTTGGACGACTTTGTAATATGCGCTTTAAATGACATGCTAGAGTCAAAGATAACTCCTAGATTGCGGGCTGATTCAGTAAAATTAATTGGGATTCCAACTGAGTTAAATGACGACAAAATATTGCTGTGATCAGCGTCATTCCCTCCAACAATTAACATCTCTGTTTTATCTGTATTTAAAGACAAGTAGTTCTCATTCATCCATTCCTTTAATTCACTAACACAACTAATTAAAGACAACATCGGAGAAACTTCATTTGATTTAAATGAAAGGTATAACTGGGTGTCATCTGCATACGAGTGAAAATTAACATTATGTTTCCTAATGAGAGATCCCAGTGGAAGCATGTAAAGTGAAAACAGTAAAATACTGTACTGTACATGCATATACTACTGAATACCATATACACAAGTAATCAACTCAAAACACCACTATCACCAGCCCTATCCACTTAGTTCCTACAAAATAACATCAAGTCGAGTTTTGAAAATCCCTATGGTCCTATGCCTACCACACTACTTGGTAGTATATGCTATGTGTCAATGGTTCACTCTGTAAAGTAAAACTTGCGGGAAATTTTCCCATATCAAATTTTCAGCTGTGTCCAAATGTTCTTGATGAACTGTTAGTCTTACCTAATTTCTATTAATTTCATTAATTTTAATATTAGAACCAAACTCTAACATCAGGGCCATCCCCAACCATTTTGGGGTCCTAGGCAAGGTTTTGATCTGGGGCCTCTAACCAGCACAATGCAAACACCCAAACCCCAACCCCAACCCACACACATACACATCCCTTTACCAACTTAACCACCTACATCAGTCATTGTTTCACATTTGCAAAACATTAATATTCTAACACAAATACACAAAACTATTTACCTTACATTTTTATTTCAAGATTACTATATGGTCTTTTATTTCAGGATACTATTATGTTTTTCACAAGAAGGGGAAATAATACTATTAATGAAAATATACAAAACTTAAAGTATACACACAAAGACTATCAGCTGAAAAAGTTATTATTTTAAGTAATGAACTACTGTATTTAGGGTACAGAAAGTTAAGATGCTTAATGGCATAAAAGAGGTGTGACAAACATGCTAAAAATTGACTCGCCTGGCCTTTATAGCGGCAAAACCATCAATGACATCACCATATGAAAGCTGCCAGTTAATTACTTGATTGATGCTTATGGCAGCTAATTTGCTTAAGTGGTCTTGAGCCATAGTAACCCTTCAATAATTTGTTTTAGCTCTCTTTGCTGAGGCCACAGTCACTGGAAGAGTAAGAACAATTTTAATGGCTATCCACAATTTGGATTATGCCTCCTTTCATTTATGAAAGTCAGGAGTTTCATTGCAGTCATTTCAATGGATAGCAAATCAAACATATTCTTTATCTTAACAGCCAGTTTCCCCCTGTTCACATAATACATGTTACCATAACTTAATTTGGCACTTACCTCAGTATACGGCTCTCTCACTGGTCAGGTTGATAAAGTTTAGTAGCTCCCCAAATTTGTTATTTACCTATCCTAGCTTAATGAATTTCTCTTCCAGTGGCACAATTACAACAGCTTGTGATAATAACTGAGACCAGACATCGTGAAAAAGGTTTGGGGCAGCCACCCGTATAATTTCCCTGGCTGCAAAAGGCTTTTAGAGTAGAACAGAGTTA
Source organism: Polypterus senegalus (assembly GCF_016835505.1). Lineage (NCBI taxonomy): Eukaryota > Metazoa > Chordata > Cladistia > Polypteriformes > Polypteridae > Polypterus > Polypterus senegalus. Next base: position 41,850,307 of record NC_053165.1, read on the forward strand.
TTCCTCCGACTGAGTCCAAGATAGAACTGACTCATTGATGTTAAGATGGTGGCTTTAAAGGCCCATATGGGAAGTGACGTCATCGAAGGGGCCAGACCTGAAAGTGACGTCATCTAAGGGACCGAGCCCGGAATTGACATCTTCTGCACCTGATATGATGTCATCGAAGGGCACGGAACCAGAAGTGATGTCTTCTGAGGCACTGGAACCTGGCAGGATATCTCGGGGAAGGTCTGCAGGGAACTGAGAAAGACAGTCAGTGCACCCTGCCACCTCCTTTTCGGATATGGTATTACTGTTACTTAAACCCTTTAGCTTCCTCCTACTCGCATGTGTATGACAAGGCCCCCACTTAGCCCAGACCCACCGGGTCGGGCAACTTATACCGAAAGGTCGTGGACATGAGAGAGTGCATCGTCGTTGGCATGGAGAGAGCCCTTACGATGAATAAGCAAAAACTTATAAGGCTGAAGGTCAAGAAACCACCTAGTGACCCGTGGATTTGACTCTTTGTGAAAGGCCATCCACTGTAAAGGAGCATGATTTGACACTAGAGTGAACTGTCGGCCCAAGAGGTAGTACCTCAACTGCATAATTGCCCATTTAATCGCCAGGGCTTCCCTTTCCAAACCGTATACCTGGTCTCCCGATCCAGCAGTTTTGGCTCAGGTACATGATGGGGTGTTCATCACCATCGACGCTTTGGCTCAACACAGCACCCAGGCCTGTGTCCAAAGCATCAGTCTGGAGAATCAAATGGAGACAAAAATTAGGAGCTATTAATACTGATGCTGGAGTTAGAGCCTGTTTTAAGTTACAGAATGCAGCTTCCATCTTATCATTCCATACCACATTGTTAGGAGCTCTTTTCTTTATTAAATCTGTCAAGGATGCCACTCATTCAGAAAACCAAGGTACAAACTGGTGGTAGTATCCGGCTAATCCGAGAAATGCTTGGATTGCCGCTTAATTCGTGGAAGGGACCAATTTAAAATGGTATCTATTTTTGTACACTGTGGCTTCACGGTACCCCCCCACCAGGCAGCCCAAATATTTAGCCTCTCTCAGTCCAAAGAAACATTTGTTTGGATTGATTCAAAGCCCAGCTTCTCCTAGTGTCCACAACACTGCTTTGACCAGCTGTACGTGTTCCTTCCATGTGCTGGAATAGATAACAATGTCATTCAAATAGGCAGCACTATATGCATTATGGAGACGGAGCACTTTGTCTACCAAACTCTGGAAAGTCGTTGGAGTCCAGTGTAACCAAATGGAAGGACACAATACTGCCAGTGTCCGCTAGGGGTACTAAACGCGGTCTTGACCTTTGCGGAATCCATTAAAGGATTTTGCCAGTACCCTTTTGTCATGTTAAGTGTGGTCAAGAACTTAGCTTGGCCCAGTCTTTCAAGGAGGTCGTCCACACGAGGCATGGGATAAGCATCAAATTGGGAGACTTGACTAAGCCAATGGAAGTCATTGCAAAACCTCCAACTGCCATCAGGCATACTGATCAAGACGATTGGACTGGACCAGGGACTAAAACTTTCCCCTATTACACCTAGCTCTAGCATTCGCTTGATTTCCAGCTCCACTTCTGCTTTCTTTACCTCCGGGAGTCTATAGGGGCATTCTCGGATGATAACTCTGGGTTCAGTCACTATGTCGCGTGCAACCAGAGAGGTCCTTTTGGGCTTCACGCTGACCACCTCTGGGATGGACAGGATGGCTAATTCAGTTCCCGTCTCTGTCTGAAAGTTAATTCCTCGCCGAAATTAAGGGTGACTGTTTGAGCAAAGAATGAGCTCACTTGGTCGACGATTGGATTGTTTCACCAAATATTCGACAAGTCCTTTCCTCTCCTTAATTTCATAAGGGCCTTGCCAATGGACGAGTAATTTGGAATGGGAGGTGGGAACCAGCACCATGACACAATCCCCTGGATGGAATTCCCAGAGCGTCTTGCCACAGTCATAATAATGGGCCTGTGCTGCTTGCGCCACTTCCATATGACTTTTTAGATATCCAAAATTCAAAATATCCAATATACCCCGTTGTTGTCGCCCATATAATAACTCAAAAGGTGAGAACCCCGTAGAGGCTTGTGGGACTTCCCAGTATGCAAACAGAATGAGGGGGAGGAGTTGAACCCAATTCCTTCTGTCCCCACTGACCACCTTACGAAGCATCTGTTTGAGAGTTTGATTAAACTTCTCAACTAGACCATCGGTTTGAGGATGATACACTGCAGTCTTTAAGTGCTTAATTTTCAGTCACTTTGCTGTTTCTCTGAACGTTTCCGAGGTAACCGGCGTTCCTTGATCCGTTAGGATTGTTTAGGGATGCCGATCTCGATCCTGACTTGTTGAGGAGCGGGCAGATGACATTTCTACCTGTGATGGTCCCAAAGTCTCTCTGTCCTCCTCTTGGGCTTCTGTACTTCTTCCTGCTGGCTGAAAACATGGTGTGGAGACAGCTTGAGATGAGTCATCCTCATCTATAACTAGGCCCAAGTGTGGATTGGGGTTAGTCAAAAGCTCACTGCATTTATTATCAGACCAGTCCTGTCCTAAAATCACTGGAAAAGGTGGATTGGGAGGACCAGCATGGGGAATTTTTTTAGCGATCCTCCCTGAGAAATGAAAACTAGGGTGGATTTATATTTATGGACTTCTCCGTGAATACATTTAATGCTGGTCTTTACTTTCATCCATTGTCACAGTAAGACATATCGGCCATCAACAATTGAAATGTTGATGCCGGAGTCAAACAACGCTTCGAGTTTGTAACCATTTATGACCACCTTTCCCATATGAGAAACCGACAGGGGATTAGTAAGGGCACACAAACCATCCTCCCCCTTCCACCTGCATTCTGTCTCACTCCCGGATAGGTTATCCGCCAAGTGGCCCAGGGACTTCGGAACAGGCTCCAGTTTATGCAGAAGAGATTTATGGTGTAGGACGTAATCTCTAGGGAATCCATTAGATCCACAGATTTTGAGGCTGGCTTAGGTCTTTTCATGAGCTGTAATAGCTCTTCCATAGAATGGAAATCTCCTCAGAACGGCTGGGCAAAGTGCTGGGGAAGCCGTTGCAAAAAAATAAAGCAAGCTACTTGCTGCACTATCTGGCAGGGGGTTAATTCAAATGGTCATAACCATAATGCCACCTGCTCCCAGAGGGCCATAGCTTGGTCCCGAATGGATCCCTTAGGATCGAACCTCCAGGTTTTTATTCTCCTTGCCTGCTGGTCTGGGGATAACCCATATTTCTCTGGGTCCTTAGTCCCAATGGGTGGCTCAGCTGTCTTGTCCAAGAGAACATAATAAGCCCTTTTTGTTTCTCCCCCAGAAACCAGCCTACGTCTGTATATCTCCTGTACACTCTCTTTTTGGTAAGATTTTAGCCCGGAGTTGTACTTAAAGAGCGGAGCCTGCACCGCGTCTTTCCTGACCACCGGACAAACTCTTTAAATGCCATTCTCTTGAAGCAAGCAATGAACACGAAAAGCCTGCTGCTAGGGAAAATGCCGCAGACTTCAGATACATAACTGGGGATATGACTAGGTGGTGGTTTAAAATGAGAAGCAAGTATAAGCACTTCTAGTCCTGTTTTTTTTCTCATGTGTGACGTGTCCTCCCTCGTGGAGATTTCTGATTGATTATTCAGTTACTTTGCAGATTGGATCGCTTTCCTAAGAAATGACAAGCTGCTTTTCTCGTGGAATATTTTAGGGTATCGAGAAATCCCTTGTGTGGATAACCTAACAAAATAATTTAATAGTTAGCAACTGCATATACATATTTTTCATCCGGTCCTGCCATTCTAAGTATGTGTGTTTTATACTTTATCGTAGCAACTCAGGCTTTTCCGCCCACCTGCTCACCCATAATGAACATATAAGCTACCTACAAAATGTGACTCTATAAGAGTGAACCAATCTAACACTGCCAACCTATGGTGTCTTATTGCTGAAACTCAAACAAGTGTCATATGAAAAAAAAAATCTGAATGCAACTGGGCCAATTGTTTTTCTGATCAAGGATGGTCTTTCCTACCCTTAAGTTGCTCCATTGTTTGTGTTTAGTCAATAAACTACTATTCAGAGTATTTGGCCCTTTTAGAGGCCTTAGATGTAACACTTGAAAGGGCACTATCTACTGAACCTGTAGTAGTATTGGGTGACTTAAGCACTCAGATGGGAAATAATAGCAATACCTAGAAAAACGTCTGATTGAGAGGAACAGTCTTCCTGATCTCAGTCAAAGCAGTTATTTGTTATTGGATTTCATGGATTTTTTTTCTGACAAACACACTATTCAAACATAATGTTGCTCTATAATGTGCCTGGTACTAGAGTACCTTTGACCAAAGATCAAGGATCAGCTTTGTAGGCATGTTTTCTGATCTGAGGTACTAAAGAAAAGGGAGACGCTGTGCTGCAAACTCATCATCACTTGTGGGAGAGTTGGCTTAGACAAATGGATTACCTGTTGATTACACCTGGAAGGCCAAAAATGTGCAGAGAAAGAATGTTTAAAAAATATAGCAGACGCTCCTGATAAGACTCCAGGGGCCTCATGTATAACGCCGTGCGTAGAACTCGCACTATAACATGGCGTAAGCACAAAAGCCGAAATGTGCTTACGCACAGAAAAATCCAGATGCAGGAATCTGTGCGTACTCCAACTTCCACGTTCTTCCGCTACATAAATCCCGATCAGCGTGAAAACTAACGCTTGTGCACGCGCATTATGTAACGCCCCAAATCCTCCCAGAATTACGCCTATTTGAATATGCAAATCAATATAAATCGCCCTTAAGCGCAGCCTTCTGTGAAAAGACAATGGGAAAAGCACGGGGGAAAATATAAGAATTTCAGCGAATACCAAGTGGAGGCAAATGAAAAACATACTATTTGTTCAAATAAGCCGTGGTATAATCAACAAAATGAAGTTGATCGAGTGACATAGCGTGTTGGAGAAACTTGAAAGCTCACATTCAAAAAATCGCACAGTGCGGAAATAAAAAGAAGTCACATATCAAAGTCGCCGTGAAAAGAAGAGTTGTAAGACCACTGTCTGAGTGTCATATGAAAGCTTACAGAGAAAAAAAGGCACACAGTGGGGAAAAAGCACGAAATGTCAACTTCAATCTCGACATTTCCACTTTAATCACGTAGTTTATTTTGTCATTTAGTAGAACATTATAAACTTCATCTTAAAATCGTTTAATTAACCAGTTTCTCAAATCACATCGTAATTAAAGTAGCACGTTAAATGCTTTGTTTTGTATTTGATCTTCTACTTGTATGTGATCTATGTGCTTCTTAAACTGGCTCTCTTCCTCCAACTGGACACAGAGTCCATTACATTTGTGATATTACAGCTCTCCGAATAACTAAAATACTGAGATGTATACGTGATGTCATTTTCATGATGATAGGAGCTAAAGCACATTATTAAACATGTGTTTCATGAGCCTCGTGCTCATGACAAGCATTTATCTTTTGTCAAAATTTGTCGCTGCGTTTTTAGCTGTGTTGTTATTTTCTCTTTCTGTTTTATATTCAATATATATTGGCGTGGCCACCCCAAGATTCCTTGCTTTTCTTTCCCCAAGTAACCGATCGCCATACAATCAGCTCTGTAATAGACGTTAAGCCATCTGTAAGCTTAGCCGATTCTTCAAAACGTTTAAAGAACATTGAAATATCTTCGTAGTACATGTTTAATTATTCTGTCCTTAACGACACTCCCAGTGAAGAATATAGATTATTTAAATGAAGTTAAAGTTTTATGTGTATAATTTAACAAACATATTTTGCTGCATTTCACCTTAAAAATGATATCGTCATCATATGTAAATCGCGCTTTATAAAGTGGCCCAGGTTGTGAGATATTATAACTGTAGTGCAAGTTTACAGTGGGGTGATTGTACTTATAAGTACAAACCGTTCTACAAGGAGCAATTGATTGAGTGCATTTAAAGTTCTTGGGATTAAACTGTTTCTGAACCGCGAGGTCTGTACAGGAAAGGCTTTAAAACGTTTTGCAGTGGCTGAGACAGCGTGTCCTTAAAGCTGTATACCGATAATTCTCTTCCGATCAGCTGCTGCTGTGATTCACACTCAGATACACTGATATAAATACTCCGAGTCGTGCAGTGAGAGTAATATGGAAAAAGATGATCCGCTGTGGCAACTCCTAACGGGAGGAGCTGAAAGAAGAAGAAGAAGAAGGAGAAGTGAGAGTAACAACGCTAAAGCAGTTATGGTATTTGGAATACTATGGCTGGTCCCTGACCATTATATTGTTACAAGTTAATTACAATCAGATGCATTACACTAATAAACAATATGCGGTTAGTTTCTGTGTATTTATAAAGCCGCGCCATGAAAATAATGAGTAATCACACAAGAACAGTAGCATTGCTTTGACGCTGGGTGCCGCCAGTTTGCAAAACCGGCGGAGAACTTACGCACGACAAGGCATGAGGTACCGTGGAAAAGTGCGTGGCTTTACGCCAAGTGTAGGTTTTATACATCGCGATTTGAACGTGGAAAAGTTCTTACGCAACATTTCTGTGCATACGCACTGTTTATACATGAGGCCCCAGGACATTAACATTGTTGTTTTTAAGCCATTCCCGTGTAGTTTTGTTTTGCAGGAACACAAATCTTCCCCCAAGGTTTTCCTCCAGGGTTTACCAGAATTGGGCTGCATTCATTTTATCCTCTACACTCACAAACCTTCCAGGGTCTGCTACAAGGAAATATCCCCACATCACATTGCTGCCACCACTGTACTTCATGGTGGAGATGGTCAGTTTTTGATAATCTGCAGTGTTTGGCTTAAGCCAAATATGGTTTTAGTATGATGGGCAGAAAGCTCCATTTATTTTATTCTCATCAGACTGTAGAGCCTTCTTCCAGCGGCCTTCAGTGTTTCCCATGTGCTTTCTGACAAACTCTAACCAAGATATGAGGTATTGTGGACACCCTGCTCTAGGCAGATTTACTGCTGTGCCATACTGGGGTGAGACACACAGTGAAGATGTTGTTTACTCATATTGTGTGTAACTATTTTTAGATTTTACATTTTTGTTAGTTATCGGGTCATCACCTTGAGGAGCTGAAGTTGGTGGTGAAGACAGCTCCAGTAAATTGAAAAGGCAAGGCAGCTGTGCACATGCGCATGTCCTACACAGTGCATTGGGGTCCCATGGAGTGCTACACAAGTCATCCAAACCTGGATTGAAGGAGGCTTCCTAGCATGAGGTACCAAGCTGTGAGGAAGTGAATAACAGTTAGCAAACCTGTTTCCAGTATGAGTAAAGGGCCCGATAGAGGAAATTGTGATTCTTTACTAGAGAGTGGTTGAGGTTGGACTGTCCATGGCTGTATACACATGCACAAGCATGGATTGTGGATTTGAACGCGTGCTAGGTAATTAATTAGAATGGGCTTGGTGAGGCACCTGCTAGGATTGGAAGAAGGCATCCTGCAAGCATATATAAAAAAGAGAACATGAACATCAGAGATCATCTTTGTCGTGTCAGCATTTGAGCACCGTGGTACTCCTAAGATACCTGGCTAAGGACTGGAGGGTGTGCACGTTACTCTTTGATTACCCCTAGAGCTTGTGAGACAGGGGGAAAATGTGGTGAGCCGGGACATTGTTTTAATATGTTTTTTTTTTTCTTTTTTAAGAAGTCTTTTGTTCCCTTGAATAGCCTAAGAAAGGGAGAAAGGAAAAGGACTGGGAGTATTCTTGCGTTTTAGTTTTTGTTTTAAGAAGTCCTTGGAGCCTCACCGAGCAGCCTCGACAAGGGAGAAGGGAAAAGGGCTGGAGTTACTGTGTTGCTGTTTGTCTGGAATTTTTCCTTTATTTTTTCGTCTTTGTCCTTGTACATACCTACTGATATTAGATGGACTTGCTAGCTTGATTTTTTTTCTTTCACGAAATTCGCGTACTACAACTTTTTTGAAAATCTGATATTTTTCATATCACTTTGTTTTTAATAAAGGACTGTCTATGTCTGTACAATCTTGTTGTTGTGTCACTCACTCATCCTGGTCTAACCTTGGTGTGACTTCTAGACACTCCCTGGTTAGCTCACAGAAAGTAAAGTATGTGGTGGGTACGGCACATCTCACATGCACTTTACATTTCTAATGATTGATTTAACTGGGCTGCAAATGGATAATCCCTGATTTGGATATTTTCTTGTAGTCATCCTCTGACTTGTGCTTTTCAATCTCCTTTTCACTGAGGTGTTCTTTTTGTCTTAATTGTGTAGGTTAGGTAGCCCACAAAGCTGACTCACCACAAGTTGGACCTTTCAGATCAGATGCATTTATATTACAATAAGTGAACTAATTGGCTGCACCAGTGATAATATAAGTACGTCATAATAAAGAAGCAAATATGTATGCAACTGATTATTTTGTTTTTTATATTTGTAACTAATTTAGGCCACTTTAAAGAGAGAGGTTTATGTCAAAAAATATATTAAATCCACTGCAATTCAGTGTTGTAAAACAATAAAATGTGAAAACTTCCAATGAGGTGAATACTTTTCATAGACACTGTATCACAGCTTCCAGTTCACACATGACAAAAAGAAAATAAAATGGCAACCTTTCAAAAATTTCAAAATGGCTTTGCACACGATCAGAATAAAAATAAAGTGAGTATTTCAATCCATGAAAATTTTACAAAAAACTGAAAAGAACATTACAAAGGCTACTGGAACAGAAATTTTATCTGATAGTTGTAACCTGAGATTCAGGAGGAGAAATGTGGATTCCATCTCGACCATGTCACAAATGAGCAAATCTTTTTCTTTAAGAGATATTTATAGGAGGTTGGCATGGTGGTGCAGTGGTAGCGCTGTTGCCTCACAGTTAGGAGACCTGGGTTTGCTTACCAGGTCCTCCCTGCGTGGAGTTTGCATGTTCTCTGCGTGGGTTTCCTCTGGGCACTCTGTGGTTTCTCTCACAGTCTGAAGACATGCAGGTTAGGTGGATTGGCGTTTGTGTGTGTCCTGCGGTGGGTTGGCACCCTACCTGGGATTGGTTCCTGCCCTGTGTTGGCTGGGATTGCCTCCATCAGACCCCTGTGTTCGGATTCAGCAGGTTGGAAGATGGATATTTGAGGGGTCATCTGAGCCATCCCTATCGACATGTGTTTTATAGTTTTTGACTATATTCCTTGTGGTATCTAATGCTAAAAGACTGTAGGGATCTCAGTTAAGAGCTGAGTTTATATGTTTGGTATATTTAACTTGGGGCCATTCAGTGTAGCTGTTGGACTCTGCCATGAGTGCAGCTTATTTCTCCTCCTTTGTTCTTCTCCTCTCTTCTTCTATTCATAGTTTTCATGGATAACATATAAAGATGTAGATGAGGTTTGGAAAGAAAAACGTTTAAGAATCTAAAAGCTGCACTTCTGCTATTGGCAGATGAATTTGTCCTCTGAGTCACATCAGACTGTGATTTTGGTGTGTACTAGAATGGCTGACCATTGAATAAGATGAGCAATGAATAAGTGAAACTGCAGCAGCTTTACAACACTTTAACAGATTGTGGTGGTGAAACTGAAGCTGAGTCTATGGATGAAGCCATTGATTTACCAGCTAGTCTACATCCATAACCTCTTCTATGGTCAGAAATTCTAAGTAATGCCTGAAAGAAGAAAAATACCAGTGACTGCAAGGTTGGGGTCACAGGATTGCTATGATCCCTCATTATTACACGGTGGAGACGTTCTTATGATAGGCTAGTTTCCTATAATGGGTTGCATTATATTTTGTGCGCAAAGCTGCTTTAACAAGCAGCCACTCCCCTTTGATGGATGAGGAGAAGATCATGACAGCATGATAGGTACAGTAAGTGGCATTTAGCATGAGTGTTGCGGCATTATCACACAAGTTCAGCTCTGAGGTGAATACATTCTGAATTCTTTGGCTTTTATTTGAGAGGAAAGTGCAGCTGAAACAACACAGAACATTTCCAATGTTTTGAAATCAGGCAAGCAACTCCTAGTTTATTACTTTATGAGTCATACAATGATATTCAATATACAAAACCAACCTCTTAATCCACATAATTAGGGAAATATAAGCTGTGTTCTGTTGTATTAAAGTTGTTAGAATGTGGCCTGGTCTTAGTCCTTTATCCATTCTTTCATGTGCTGTTTGTTCTTATAAATCTGTTGATTCCTAGCACTAATCAAGCTGCTGTCAAGTGAGAAGAAAAATGTGTGAGATAAAAGGAGGATCCGAGGCGCAGCTTCATTGAACTTTTTGATACTTTACTTATTTTTTCTGCTTGAAGTTTAACATTTGGAGTTTTAAGGAGCGTTCTCTTAAAGGATGGTTGGAGGATAGTGTGTCTTGTCTACTTTTTTGTTTTTGTGCTATTGGTATTATAGAAGCTCCCATCTGGAGGGTCAACCTGACATCAGTATAATAATAGGTGCATAGCACCAACGCTGATTGTAGTTTTTGTACATGATAGTTTTTCTTTCAGAATGGCATGTGTTTAGCTCTGCTTCCTCACCTCAATAGAGAATTGGTGTTTGTGTGGGTTTTCCTCCAACTTCTTAATTTTTCCTTCCACATCCCAAAACATACAGGTTGCATTGTTTGGGATGTAGGAGGATACTGGGCATCCTGGTAAGTGTGATAGTGCAAACAAATTGGCCAGTGGACCAGGAAGCGAATTTGTACATAGTTGGAGTGGTTTAATGGATGGACTGACAAGAGCAGGGGATCGGGAGATGTTCCACCCCCCATATGCTATGTGTCAGTGGTCCTCATACGGTAACCCAATCGGGACACCCGCAAGGGGTGCTTTAACTTGGAGTCCGGAAGTGTAGCCCTACTGGGATCCCTGGGTATCGACAGAGGGTGCTGTTGGGGAGGGCCTCCCTACTTTTTCTATGGCCTGGAAGTGATTCCTTGAAGACCCAATGTGACACTGGAAGCATTCCCGGGTCCGATTTAAAAAAGATTAATGAAACATTCTCCTTCCCAGCCAGGATGCCCATTTTCCTCTTACAGGCAACAGATATTTCGCAACAGATTTTTTTACAACTCAGATTCATCCTGTTTGAAGGAGGGCAGGGTAGGTTTGTACTTTATGGTCAAGTCTGCTCAGATGGACCCTGGTCCCCCACAATTCCAAATTGAATCAAGTGGATTCATTAAATAGGTGGATTGATGTTGCTAAGGATGATTATCTTCAGATCATTTCATTCCATGTTATACTCCTTTGCGCATAACTGTGTGGCTATCTTTTAGCATAATTCAGCATATTCCTAGATTTTCAAAATTAAGATTCAGCAACTAAAAATAAATTTTCTGCTGGCATGCAAAAAGGACATTGTGTTACCTGTTTATAGACAGTAGTGTTCACACCAAAACAAGCAAAAAACAAATCAGAAAACCTAAATGAAACCTGAACCAGAAAACAGCCCCAAGACTAGCCTGACAGGGAAGCTAAATAGCAGCTCTATGTAGAGCTAACAAGAGCTTGGCTCACCCTTGACTCTGCTCAGTAAGCATGGGTGCCTGCCAATTATAACTAATCCCTAACAGATACAAACACCACAGTGCTGTAAACAAAATAAAGAAAATGACAAAAAAATGAAATGAAAAAGTAAACAGTCAGCAACACAAATGGAAAAGGTGCTCAACAACATGTACAGAATCACAGCCAAATACCAAATACTACTAAGAATGTCAAAGTGATGGAGTCTAGGGTTAGGAAGAATGATCAGAAGAGCTGGCTTTAGCATTCCCTAAATTGCTTGAAGATAAACAAAATATACTATGGATATATCACTTTGTTCTAATGGAATACGTCCACAAAAATGTAATTTCTAAAATAAATAACCTGGTTATTATTGTATACTTTATAAAATAAAATGAGGGGAGAGTTAGGCATTTTTTTAAACTCTGGTAAATTTGATAACATTATCTTTGAACTGCCGTACATAAAGTTAGAACTTGGAAGGGTTTTAGCATGAAATGGGAAGCTTGCATTTCCTCTCTGTCCTATAGCGCTTGAATGCAGTGATTGATTAAATGTTCTTAAGAATTATAGATAGTCTGCGATATAGTATTTTTATCTGTAAAATATTTGAAAAAAGAATATATCCCTGAATCTCCAGCCTTATCTTGAGAACCACACTTTATCTGTTTTCAAGCATGTGTGCACAGGGGAGAGCTGAAGGGCTCAAGCTGGCAGGATACATTGCTATGATGGATCAACAGGACACAACAGTCCTTCTTCAGACCATGGAAACAGAGCTAGGCACAATAAAGGTCCAGGTGAGGGAACAACCTCACCTATTCTGTTTCTCTTCTCGGTACTCAAATGTGGCACTTGGTGCCACCGCCCGCCTGCCAAGTTGTTTTGCATGCCTAAGGTAAAGTCATCCCTGATGGAGGATCGCAGGAATCGAGGGGTAGAGGGGTCCTTTCATTGGATTAGTGCTATTTCAGCTGTGGAATGGCCAATTGGGGGAGGCAGCTTGATGGATGAGGCCTCTAGGACTCTAAACAAATCCAAATCATATTATGTGATATCATCTACTGCTAAATTTTTATTTTTATACTGTATTGAGGATTTGCTCTGTTTTGCTATTTTTTTTCTCCAGCCTTTGGAGTTTTTTTTTTGTTTTTTCTGTCCACCCTGGCCATCGGACCTTACTCTTATTCTATGTTAATTAATGTTGACTTATGTTTATCTTTTATTGTGTCTTCTATTTCTCTATTCATTTTGTAAAGCACTTTGAGCTACATTTTTTTGTATGAATATGTGCTATATAAATAAATGTTGATTGATTGATTGATTGATTTTGTGTATTGTATTGTATTGACTCCCTTCGTTTTGACACCCACTGCATGCCCAACCTACCTGGAGAGGGGTCTCTCTTTGAACTGCCTTTCCCAAGTTTTTTTCCATTTTTTCTCCACAAGGGTTTTTTTTTGGGGAGTTTTTCCTTGTGTTCTTAGAGAGTCAAGGTTGGGGGGCTGTCAAGAGGCAGGGCCTGTTAAAGCCCATTGCGGCACTTCTTGTGTGATTTTGGGCTATACAAAAATAAATTGTATTGTATTGTATTGTAACAATGGACTCAGCTTGTCGAAGTGGAGGTACGTAGTCAGGCACGTGTCGCCCTCCAGAAGGAACGACTCATGGGTCCATCCTAGTTATTGTTACCACTACACGATCATAGCATATTTGAGACTTTATTGATATTTTAGCATACTGCTACCCATCATTACTGTAGTGTATAGAGTGAGCATACATACTGGCACTGTTTTTGAGGGGGCCGGTTGAGCAGGCTTATTATTATCTCGATGAATAGGCATCAGCGGTTTATGGTCAACTAAAAGCCAAGGTGCTGCTGAGGTACAATATTAGTCCGGACCATCAGGCAAGGGCTTGTAAAGAAATCATTTATATGTATTAAAAACAGCAATGGCCTTAGCACTGACCCCTGTGGAACACCACTCAAATGTCAGCCAATTCTGATGAGAACCCTCTGCTTCCTGTGTCTGAGCCAATTTTGCACCCACATACGAACATCACCCTGAACTCCCACTTCTTTTAATTTGATGCCCACCTTCTCATGTGGCACCTTATCAAATGCTTTCTGAAAGTCCATCTAAATAATATCATATGCTCCACTTTGATCATACCCTTTTGTTGCTTCCTCATAGAATTCCAGCATGTTGGTAAAACATGACTTCCCTCTTCTGAAGCCATACTGACTGTTCAGTAAAACTCCTGTTCTTGCTATGTGCTGCTCAATCTTATTCTTAATAATTTGTTTCATTAATTTCCCTGTGATGCACGTTAAGCTAACTGGTCTATAGTTCCTGCGATCTGCCCGCCCTTATATAACGGGATAATATTTGTCATTTTGCAGTCCTTCAGAATTTCCCCAGTGCACAGTGACTTTCTAAAATCTGTGTCAAGGGTTTATATATCCACTTGGTAACCTCATTAAGTACTTGAGGGTATATATTATCTGGTTCTGGAGATCTGTTTGATTTCAGCCTATTTAATCTAAGCAGTACTTCTTCCTCTGCAATTTCTAAATCACCCACTGCTTCTTCCTTAGTAGTCTCTTTTACTGTTGTGAGGTTATCTACTTCCTCACTTGTGAAGACCTCAGAATAATGTAAGTTTAGAGCATTTGCTATTTCACTGTCTGTATTTTTAATTCCCCTTTACTATTTCTGATGCACTTCACCTTCTCCTTGACTGTTCTTTTACTACTAAAATACTGAGATAATCTCTTGGGGTCTTCTTTTGCCTTATCTGCTATGTTCCCCTCTAACTATCTTACAGCCTCTCTAATATCCTTCTTAATGGTTGTCCTCATGTTCTCAAATGCCCTACAATTCACATTGGAGTTATTAGTTTAATATGCCTTATACTGCTCTTTTTTATCTTTTCAGCTTTTCTTAAACTCTTTATCAACCCATTGCAGAGTTTTTTAAAATTCCATACTATTTTCTTATTTAGGTATGTACCTGTTCTGCATCCATCCATTTTCCAAACCGTTGAATCTGAACACAGGGTCATGGGGGTCTGCTGGAGCCAATCCTAGCCAACACAGGGCGCAAGGCAGGAACCAATCCCGGGCAGGGCGCCAACCCACTGCAGGACCCCCACACTTACACACCAAGCACAATTTAGAATCGCCAATCCTGCTAACCTGCAAGTCTTTGGACTGTGGGAGGAAACCGGAGTACCTGGACGAAACCTACGCAGACACGGGGAGAACAGGCAAACTCCACGCAGGGAGGACCTGGGAAACAAACCCGGGTCTCCTAACTGCGAAGCAGCAGCGCTACTACTACGCCACCATGCCGCCCACCTGTCCTGCATTATATGTAAAATGTTTTTAAACCTGTTCCACTGCTCCTTGACTATCTCCACAATTACAAAGTAAAACGTTATCCAAGTCTATCCTCCTTTGATTTTTCCGCATCTGCTCAAAATTTGCCCTACCAAAATTAAACTTAACAGTTTAAGTCTATGCATCCGCAGGTCAGGTCAGGTCAGGTTGGGGAGCATGCACTGGTACTGCATATTACCACACTCACAAAATGATGAAACAGCTCAGGATCCTGGTTGGCAACCCCCCAGACAGATACGTGGTCCAGTCCCACCCTCCGGAAATGACCCTCTATCTGCTTCAGCCAAGGTGTTACATGGGCGTCCCCTTGGTCTGGTCCAGCCAATCGGGTCCTCAAAAATGAGGATTCTGCGAGCTGGATTACCCTCAGGGAGTCACGCCGTAACTGACACTCCCTAAAATGCAAGTAATGTGCCTCATTCGGGACTCCATGAGCAACCACTTATTCGACACAAAGTCAAACCAGCGGTACCCAAGGATTCTCCGAAGAGACACAGTACCAAAGGAGTCCAGTCTTCATCTGAGATCACTAGATAGCATCTGCATGTATTTATTATATTATGGTCACTTAACCTGAGTGGTTCAATCACCTCTACACCCTCAATTCTATCCTGATTTTTACAAAATACTAAACCTAGATCAAGTCATGGTTCTCATTCCCACTTCGAATTCCAAATTGTTGGTACATTGACAAGGCCCTGACAAAATTAATGGAAGGAAAGGACTGGTTGATTATTTAGTTAAAAAAACAAATCATTGACTAATAGAATGAGTCCACTATGTGAATAAGCTGAAACCATGGAAGGATAGGGACCCTGATCATTCCTCTGTGCTTCATTACTCTTCAAATATGGTTCAAGACATCAGATACACACTCCTTTCTACATAAGTGTAGATTCTTTTGGTCTGAATTTTTTGTCATATTGATGTGTCCATTTCATGTACTTCACGAACTTGCTGAACATCTTAGCCATGCTTTCTATGTATTTGAGGCCTTTGTGCATTTTTTATATTTTAGGAAGAACAAAGAGAAAAGTATAAGAATGGCGAGTTCTTTATTTGAGCCTTTTATTGCTGGAAAATGCATGCAAAAGTAATAACATATTTTTCATACAAATGCTGATGAATCTTGTTTTATAGTGGTTGTGTTCAACTTATCAAACTCGTGTCATTATCTGCAAAAGCATTTTTCCTTTTTTGTATTAATAATTTTGGATCTGATTCCATTTTTTTCTTTTAGTTACAAGCAGTGACATAATGGTTTAGTTATTCCACTGAATTCTAACTGTCTATGAAACAAAAAGATACTCTTATTAGATTTCAACACCCCTTTCATACTTGCCAGTCTGACCCTTGGCTATCTTAAATTTGGGCCAGTTTCTTCTTGGGAACTCCAATCTTCTCTTACATTTACAATCTAATGTCATTCAGTTTCTGAAGGAAGTCAGCAAACATACAGTAATAGAAGCTAAGAGTGTAACCTTCTGCTAAGAAATGTTTTCATGCTAAAGCCAATTCATTCATGTATATATTACAGAATTGACTAGTGTAACACTTTATTTTCAGATGATATTCACTTTCCTTCCACCCTATAGTTAATCATAACAGGAACTAAAAATGTGATTACATCACTTCAGTTCTTAAGCCTCTTCGTTGGCTTCCAGCTATGTTTAGAGCTGACTTCACCATTGTCCTTTTGATTCACAAAGCTGTAAATGGTTTATCTTGACATTACATTGCTGAAATTATTGACAGTTATTTATGTGGTAGAACGTACTCTCTAGGCTTTTGGTTTTAAAATTAGCTCTGTTTCTGTTTAGTTAAATGCAATTAAATTCCATTTTGCAAATGCAAGGAAACAGTGGTCTAATGTACAAGCCAGATTATATATTAATAAAGTATCATCCCAAATATATGAGAAATGTATTCATCCAGAAAGGAGTCTGTGAATGATGGGAGTCATTAATGTCACATAAACCCCCCATAGTTAGTTGTTATGTATTACTGCATACATTCACGTTTGCACCAAGTGGAATCTGGTAGCACTTTGGAACCAATTATTATAAATTCAGTGTGTTATATCTGAAAAAAGGAGTAAAGGTTATTTCCACACTGAAAAGGAAAGAAGGTAATGTAATGTTTTGGCTGTATAACCTTCATCAGGTGTGCCACTGAAAAGGAAAAAACAGGTAACATAATGTATGTAAGAGAGCAAGAGGGAACAAAGCAATGGCAGATGAAAGGAGAAAAGATGACACTATGTGTGAAGAAGTTGCCATTAGAGAAGAGTCGGCCATTATGACTTGAAGATCCATTTTATGTCTCTTTATATATATATATATATATATATACAAAGTACGAGTGTACTCACGCACGAGTGTTTGGGGAACGACCCAGTTTGCTTCGGAACATGTCCCGCGAGGGGTCGACGGCGGTGTACTAACCTGTCTTTCCTTCCTTCCTTCCTTAGAAAGACCGAAACGCCGCAGCCGTAAACAACGCCCAGACGGCAATAGGAAGCACACACTTCCGGGTCTATTCTATCCCTCTGTTGACCCTTGATGACGTCACACTCCCAGAATCCATCACGACTATCCCAGCATTCCTCACATTCAATGTCCGGTCCGCCTCCATAAAATGTCCGTCCGTCCGTACGGTTGGAACGATTAAGGAAATTGGTACCTAAACAATAAACTACATCTAAAATACCTACACAATAACTATAATCATAATAAACGAACAATAAAACAGTGGATTAAATAAAAAGGCTGCAGTTATCAACAGGGAGACGTGAATACCGTGGCGAACCAAGGAAGGGAATGAAGAGACCGGAGCAAAGGACGCCCTTATATGGGCAGGCAGTCAATTATGTGGGAGGCGTGGGGATGGGGGACGCAATGTCGCAAGGAAATGGGTACCTGAACAGTAAACTAAGTCTAAAATACCTATACAATAACTATAATCGTAATAAATGAACAATAAAACAGCGGAGAAGCTGTGGATTAAATAAAAAGGCTGCAGTTATCAGCAGGGAGACGTGAATACCATGGCAAAGCAAAGAAGGGAATGAAGAGACCGGAGTGACGGACGGCCTTATATAGGCAGGCAGGCAGCCAACAATGTGAGAGGCGTTGCTTCACACGGTGACCGAGCTGCAGGCTATGGACGTATATATGTACATAAGTAGGATTCAATTATGACCGTTACGCGTAGAATTTCGAAATGAAACCTGCTTAACTTTAGTAGGTAAGCTGTAAGGAATGAGCCTGCCAAATTTCAGCCTTCTACCTACACGGGAAGTTGGAGAATTAGTGATGAGTGAGTGAGTCAGTGAGTGAGTGAGTCAGTCAGTTAGTCAGTCAGTCAGTGAGGGCTTTGCCTTTTATTAGTATAGATATCGGCTTCAGTACACTTCTTCTCCACTCCTCAGGCAAACAAGAAGGAAATATACAAACACTGAACCATGGGTAACATTTTGAAGACAGCAGAACCATTTGGTAAAATGAATGGACTTTAAAACCCCAAAACTGCTGGCTTAGTCCTCACATCTGAATGAATGTGTACTTCAGTAAGACTGTTAACCTGCCTGTACTCCAATTGTACAGACCTATAAAGTTCCATTAAATGACATTCACTGTAGAAAGATGCTTTATAAAATAAAGGTTGTTTGTTTGTGACTTATTACCATTGTGTAAATCCATAAGGTGTATCTCTATTTATTTAAAAACAAGAGGCAAAACAAAAACAGTTCAAAAGTGCAGAAATTATGCCATTTACATACAAGTACAAAAACGTACTTGATTATAATCCCTTTCTTGCTTAGGGCTCAGTTTTAAAGCCCATATCATGCTAAAGATTGTCATTGTCTCTGCTTCATTCTAAAGTTACGCTGCTTTGAGCTGTGATACTTTACTCTGTTCATTAACAGGGAGCCCGCCAACCTTTTTGCTGCTTTGCCCGTTGACTTGTCGCCTACTTCTCCTCTTATGTTTGACTCATCCTGTACTGTAATGTTAACTGTTTTGTAAATTGCTGGCTTTGAAATGTACTGTAAAAATAAAGATTGACTGTGATTACCCACCCATTCGTAACAGCGTTTAAAATTGCGAACAGAGGGTTATATTACAGTTAATGGAGTACGTCTTTGAGTTTTTCAGAACAAGCAAAGCATGACCGCAGGACATCCCGGATGAGACTGCATGTGGTTTGCTTAATGGTGCAATTGATTAAGTGACATGCCAGCTGACGTTTAACTATGCAATCACATCTTTAAGCAGAACGAAATAAATAAATAAATAGTATTTCAAACTGTCAGTCACAATGTACAGTTCTTTTGGTTTGCTCTGAAATTCTGCAGTTATTCACTGCACACATTACATTAATCATTACCATTAAAATGCTGTTCACTTCCATTTTATCTGTACAGTAAGAGAGTCTGCAGCAATCAGTACTGCTTTTCTATTTTAATTAGCTAGAGTACATCAGCCCTGGCCCGGTCAATACTGTGTGGCGTCTGCATGATCTCCTGTGTCTATATGAGGATATGACATTCTCAAACCTGTTTTTTCTAATTCACAATCACATATTTCAGCAACTTCAGGTGTAAGGCAGGAGCCTACCCTGTGTGGGGCATTGGTCCTTCACATAGCCAATTGTGCACACATGCCCTCCCACACAGATGCCAATCAGCTTATGGTACACTTCTCGAGGGATGCTTCTTGAAAGTTGCATACAAACGCTGAGACAATGTGCAGACACTTCATGTAGACAACAACCAAACACACAGGATTTGAACTCTGGATGTTGGATCCATGAGGCAGCAGCACCAACCACTGCACCATTGTCTGCTCTATGATGTTCCATAGACATACACATTAGATTAACTAGCCTAGTTTGACTAAAAGGAATGGATGTGTGAGTGTGCTCTGATGTCATATGCTGTCTGGCTCTGTGATGAACTGTGCTTAGAAGATAACGTGATCGATCTATGAGTCACTAAGAAATCTTTTATGAAATATCTCATTTTTACATAAAGGCAACATATTACTTTACAAAAATGATTAGCAATTCTCTTTTAGCCCAGTGTGTGTTTGTGTTCACCCAGTAACTGACAGGTGCCCTGTCCAGGGACTGTTAATGTCTCATATCATGTGATTGCTGGAACTGGCTCCAGCTGCCCTGTGACCCTGCCATGGATAAGTGGGTGGGGAAGATGGATGGATGGATGGTTACCAGCCAATTCCCTTTAAACCCAGTGTGGGTGAGTGTGCTCAGGGATGGACCAATGCCATGTCCAAAGGCTGTTCCTGCTTTGCAACTAAGGCTCCCATCATAGTCTCCAGCTCTCTTGACCAGAACTGGATAAAGCAGTCTTGAGATTTTAATGTTATAAAAGTCAAGTGCTTTATAAGAGTGTTTATAGCCTGCAAGCCCGCATTTCATGACAGCACTAATGTATGTGGCCTGCCTGATATCATTCTTTTGGGAACCAAGATCACCTTTCTGGTCCTTCAGCTTTATACCCCCTTCCTCTTCTCACTTTTGTTGTACATGCTTCTGAAGTTGTAGGTAGATTAGCAGATATTTCTTCAAATTGTCTGCTTTTGTGCAGCAAAAGCAGGCATCGGTTATCATCCATAGCTGTCTCCCCAGGGTCCTTCATCCAGCAAGAGTCGGACAAGAACAGCTTCCAACATAAATTACAATCAAGGCTAAGAGTCAGCCCTCAGGAATCTAGCGATTTTAAACTTCCATATGAAGATGCAATTTAATCATTAGGGGGTGAGCCATTGAGGAGGCAAGATAGCATGCCTCTGCGGAGGGGAAGCTGACCCCAATCTTCTAAGCGGGTGTCTGCGGAGTCAAGAGGTGCACAACTTAAACAGCATAAGAAGGCAGGGCAAAACCAGGCCGCCCGCTCCGGCACACACAGGAGAAATTATCCACGATTAAAGCCTTTCTGATTAATATAGCTTATGTGCCAAAAATACACATGTGCCTTATGATTTCAATTAGAGTGAAACTTAAGTCTACCAAGGTTGAGCTCCAGATTCATCCTGTAATTTCTCCTTTTGTTTTACTTGGACATTCTCTGACAACTGGATTTTTTGAACTATTATAAATGGAATTTCTAGTGAATTTCTTACTGATGGTACAGCAAAAAGAAAAAACGAGAAAAAAATAAACCCATTGCTTTGTTTTTGCATTCCTGCAACCTAATGAAATTCAGAAGGCTTTCAGTTAGAGTAAGATTTTACTGAGGAAAAAGATTTTGGACCTACAAGAGTATTAGTGAGTAGAGGTGGCTGCTGCCAAAGAAAACGACTTTAAAGTGCAATGGAATATAAATGTATAATCACGCCACTGTCATTACCTCTAATATTAAGAAAGTAGGAAATGTCAAAGGCTCATAAGAAAAATAAGGCTTTTTCTAATGAGTCCACAAGAGAGGAATTATCAGCATTAATCACTCTGAGCGAGAGGCTTGCTTTGGTGACAAAGCTCTAGGTTTCATTTTAACCTTTAAAGACTGGGAGAGTTTTTGATGGCAGACTTGTATTGAGAAGTATAACCCTCTGTAGAATGCTATTCCAAAGCTTGAAACTTTCATGGAAGGGCTGAGTTTGGTCAGAACTGTGGCAAGACTTGGGGGTCTCTCTGCATATGCCAGCAGCAGCACTGTTTCAGCCTGGCCTCCACAATATTCCCTTCACAAATCTACTAAGTAACTTAGAAGATCAGCAGACTTCCCAGAGTTTCATCATCAATATACATCCAAGTATCCATCTGTTAATTAAAGTCTATTATCCCAGGCAGGATCTAAAGTTGAGTTATGGTGCCAGCCCATTGCAGGGAACACTCACACATAGTGAGCACCATGCCACTTTACTGCTGCCACTTAAATAACATGCATGTCTTAAGGATTGTTGGAGTAAACTGTAATATTTTGAGAAATCATGGCAAGGACCGTGACAGAATGCAACCTCTACTTTGACATGGACCAGGCAGAGAATCAAACTTCTGTCGCTGGAGCCTTGTGGCTCATCACTACATTATCATACTAATCCCACTGCATTCTCCAGCCCAGAATTTTACAGCAGAGTGGAATTAGTACAAATATTTAGAACATTATTATAATCATAAGTTAGAAATTTATATAGGGCATTTTTATATTTATATTTATGTTGCAAATATTGTCAAGAATTACTTCAATTTATTCTGTTTAAGCCTTTATCCATTCTTCTGCTTGATTACTCAATCCTCAGCCTCTGCCTCTGAAGCTGTCATGGGGTTGAATTTGGAAGATAAGAAGTCGCTATGGCGGCTGTTATTTCCAGGGTATCATGGTGCAACTGAGAACATGTTTGCACTTAAGCACTCTCAAAGTTCTGCTGCCTACCAAAGTTGACACCAACTTTCAAGGGCTATCTGTAAATATTGTAACTGACTTAAATAAAGACGTTATGAGTAAAATGGAGGGTAAAATGGTCAGCACTGCTACTTCACTGTAAACTGTGTTCAAATGTCAGTCTGTATAGAGTTTGCACATGATCACTGTGCCTACAGTACATGGGTTTTTTAGAGTCATCCAGTTATGTTAGTTGGCTCTGTGTGAGTGAATGTGATCCATTCTAGAGAGTGCCTTGTACTTGACTCGTGCTTCATTCAAGGTTGGATTTTACCTCATGCTCAATGCTATGGATCATTGTGACACTATATTGGATTAAATGAGTTTGTCAATATACATTTTGCTTCCTGAAATAACTTCAAAAGCAATCAAAAGTCTATGAATTCAATTCTCATTTTAATGCTCATTTTTATGCTCATCATGTACATCATAACATATATTTAATTACTCCTCTTTTCTCTTTCCTGTCCCGAGAGAACTATACAAGTTCAAAGACTGTGTTCCTTTAATGTGGAAAGTGACATCCTTCACAACTCTGTGATGGTCAACACAGATTTCTATGCTGTGGTGTGCTGGGCTGGTACATCACTTTAAGAGAGGCCTACCAAATCAACAAGCTAAGTAAAAGGTCAAGCTCAATCATGGGGTGCACTCTGGACCCATGAAGATAGTAGCAAAGGAGACAATTAAAACAAAACTGAGTGCCATTATGAACAAGGCTGCACACCCTCTCTCTGACACATTAACACTAAGTGCTTTCAGAAAATGAATTATTCACCAGAAGTGTGAGAAGAAATACTACTGGGGCCCCTTTATACCAACAGCAAAATGACTGCATATGTCTCACTGTAACTGTGACAGAAACATCAGAAGTTTTCTTTATTTTTATTTTTCTTGCTTTATAGTCTTTCCAGTATGTGTTCAGGCCAAAGTGTATATTATGTATGTACTGTATGTGTGTACTGTATACATGTATGTATGTATTGTAAGGAGACTAAAGGCAGAAGATAAAGGGTCTGGGGCACCCAAAGGCAAACCCCATGTATGAACATATGCAAAAGGTGTAAAAAAATGCATTGTACTATGCAATTGCTGAGATGTAAATTCTCAAGACCTTCTGGCTCCAAGATGGCGTCAGCGAGCCTAGGTGGTCTGACCCTGTTTCTTTTTCCGGTTTGTTTGTGGTGGCGGCCTGCGCCACCACCACCTACTCAAAGCATCATGAGGCACCAACATTGATGGACTGAAAGCCAGAAGTCTACGTGACCATCATCATCAAGTCCTTCAATGAAAACCCTAAATACAAAGAGGACTGTTTGACTTATGTTAGGTAGATTGCCCAGAGGGGCCTGGGCGGTCTCGTGGTCTGGAACCCCTACAGATTTTATTTTTTTCTCCAGCCTTTGGAGGTTTTTTTTGTTTTTTCTGTCCACCCTGGCCATCGGACCTTACTCTTATTCTATGTTAATTAATGTTGACTTATGTTTATCTTTTATTGTGTCTTCTATTTCTCTATTCATTTTGTAAAGCACTTTGAGCTACATTTTTTTGTATGAATATGTGCTATAATTATAAATAAATGTTGATTGATTGATTGATTGACCCCAGAAGTGGTGTCAGAGAGAGAGAGGTGTCAATCTTCCTTTTTGCAGAGGGACAAGGAGAAGAGCGAGTGTTATTAGACAGTGCCACCTCGTGTCTTGGTGGTATGTATGTGTAGCGGGGCTGCATAGTAGTAATAGTGTTTGTGTTCACGTGCGTCTTGTTTCTATCGTCCCGTTTACTGTTTGTGTATGTCAGTGAATGATGGAAGGAGATCGCAGCCCCAAACCTGGAAAACACCGGTTTTCAATTAATCAATTACATTCGTCACAGGACTATAAAAACAATCAAGAGAAGAGGAAGAGGAGAGAGAGAGAGAGAGAGAGAGAGAGAGAGAGAGAGAGAGAGAGAGAAAGAAAGAAAGAAAGAAAGAAAGAAAGAAAAAAAAAAGGAGATTTTCGATATACGACCACGAACCACCTGTACCTGCTGTATTTCACATCGCGCATTTCCATCCAGTTTGCTTTTCATTCCGCCGGACTCACTCCATCATCATCGAGAGACCCCGGGTTGGATCATTTTCCACCACCACCGAGGGTACACGGTGAGGCTGTTCCATTTTTTCCGGGAATTACAAACACTCCATATATCGTACCAGTCATCTGCATTCAGGACAATTGTTACTCGGACTCAAGTTCACGACTGTTCATTTCCGTATTTCATTCATTCTTTTTTGGTATTTGTGTTGTTTGTTATATATTACAAGGGCAAGGGAGGGGTAGTTATATTCATCTGGGGATTTGTCACGGTGTTGCTTTGGTGGAGGGATATTTATAATTTATTTAGCTGTTCTGTTTCATTTAATACATTTTATCAGTTTAAGTTTACATATCTGTTTTGCTTTTGTGCTTATTTCCACCGCCGATTGTGGAGGGAAAGGTTTAATTTGTTAAAGGTACGGCTTGATTAGATTCAACCTCAGCAATTCATCCAGGCCACGGGTCTTGGAGGTGTAGCTGCCGGCCGAGTAAGGGGCGGCCGTTACGTACGTATGTATGTATGTATGTATGTATGTATGTATGTATCTCTGTATATATTTATTTATTTATCTTTCTCTGTATATATTTATTTATTTATCTTTCTCTGTATATATTTATTTATTTGTAGAGCTTCTATAAAAAGTCCAATTTCCCCCTATGGACAAATAAAGTCTATCTATCTGTCTATTGATTTACTGTTTAGGGGCCATCAGTGTTTGTTCCTGCTGTTCTAGAAAATCACAGTATGTTGTGCTGTGTGCCAGTATGCCAGTATGTTGCTCTGAATACATAAATCCACTATATAAAATAAATACCTATTTCTCATGTAGTGTATGAAAACTATTATGTAGACCTACAGTGCTCATAAAAAGTATTCACCCCCCTGGATGTTTTTCCAAATTTACAGCTTTGAATTACTGTAGATTTTTATTTGGCTTTTATGACATTGTTCAACAATGTTTAATGTCAAAGTGAAAGGAGATCTCTGTAAACTGGTCTAAATTAATTACAAATATAAAACACAAAATAATTGTATTTGGCTGCCATGACAATCTTGAGTCTTTGTGTACAGGTCTCTGTCAGCTTTGCACATCCAGACACTGCAATTTTTTCCTCCATCCTCTTTATAAAACTGCTAAGCTCTGTCAGGTTGTATGGGAATCATAAGTCAACCGCCTTTTACAAGTCCAGAAATAAATTCTCATTTGGATTGAGATTTGGACTCTACCACTCCAGGACATTAATACTGCTGTTTTCAAGCCATTCCTGTGTAGCTTTGTCTTTATGCTTGGACTTCTTGTGCTACTGGGAAAAAAAATAAAACTTCTCCCAAGGTGTACTGTAGGTCTCTTGCAGACAGCATCAGGTTTTCCTCCAGCATTTCCTTGAATTTTGCTGCATTCATTTTACTTTCCATTCCCCAAGTCTTCCAGGGTCTGCTGCAGAGAAGCATCCTCATTCTTCATAGTGGGGATAGTTGTTTTTTCATAATATTCAATGCTTATGTCTCCTCCAGACCACAAGGGGGCGACTGCCCTTGTGCCTTTGGGGACCACAAGAACAAAGCTTAGAAGCTCAACCCTATAGGGGCCCGTGGTCCCCACCAGGGGGCGCCCCAATGCCTATGGAACCCTGACCCTCGGCACTTCCGCCACACCCGGAGCTGCTGGGGTGAAGAAGACCAGGGACACCCGGAGTGCTTCCGGGTGAGCAGCTGATACTTCCATCACACTGGGGAGTGCCGGAGGAAGATTATTGGGAGGCACCTGGAGCATGTCCGAGTAAGGATAAAAGGGTCCGCCGCCCTCCATTTGATGGCTGGAGTCGGGTGGAAGAGAACAGTGCTCGGGAGGAGAGGAGAGGAAAGGAGGAGGCCTGAAGCGAGAGAAGGCATTGTGAGAGACCTGGACTTGAGGGGTGATTGGTACGGGGTACTGGGTTGTGTGTGTGTTAACTGCAAATAAGTATGAATAAACGTGTGTTGGGTGGTAAAACATTGGTGTCTGCCTGTTTGTGTCTATTCTTTCCTTCTGGGAAACTCTATCTGAGATGTCATGTGCATTTTTTTTAATGGTGGCTTTCTCTTTGCCACTCTCCCATAAAGCTGCATCAATTGTTGTCTGTGCAATCTTAGCCGCTACAGCTTTATAACTCCTTCAGGGTTCTGATTAGTCTCTTAGTGGTCTCCCTCACTAGTCTTATTTTTCACGATCATTCGTTTTTTTTGGATGGCCTGCTCTAACAAATTTATGGCTGTGCCATACTCTTTCCATCTCTTAGTGACTGATTTAACTGAAGTCCAAGCCATATTAAGTGACTTGGGTATTTTCATGCCTTCATCCCTTGATTTGTGCTTTTCATGTACCTTTTCATGGAGTTGATTGGATTGTTTTTTGTCTTCATTGCATGGGTTAGGCCACCATACTTATTTACCACAAGCTGAGCCTTCTAGATAAGGTGCATTTAGACTACCATCGATTGAAACGCCATGCAGGTGACCTCCGTTTAACTAATTCTGTGACATCTAAAATTAAATTGGCTGCACCAGTGATGAGTCTAGGTGTGTCATATTAATAGGTGTGAATATTTATTTAATCAATTATTTTAGTGGTTTGTATTTGTAATTAATTTAGACCACTTTGCAGAGGTTTCATGTTGACATTAAAGAGTTTTCTTCCTGCTGATAAGTGTCAAAAAAGGCCAAATTAAATTGACTCGTGTAAACAAGGCGCTATATAGCACCCGACCCGGCACAGACCACGCTGAGGCACGTGTTCACACTCAAAGGCTCTTTTATTTTTCTTCAGCTGTGTGACACGCCTTCCCCGTGCCACACAACCCAAACACAGTCCAAGCACAAAACACACAGTTACCACCAAACCAACACTTTCCTGCTCCACCACTCCTCCCAGGCAACCTCGTCCTCTTCCTCCCGATTCTGGCCTTGATTGCTGGGAGGCAGGCCCTTTTATACCCCACCCGGAAGTGATCCAGGTGCCTGACCAGCTGGTCTTAATTGAACCTCCGGGTGGGCTGATAAACCGTCCAGTGTGGTGGCTGGATCTCTGCAGCACCCCCTAGCGGCCACCCCATCTCCCAACCGGGCTGCTGTGGTGGACTCCATGTCCCATGGAGCCACGGGGGAGATTGAGGAGGAATCCACTTCCAGGGAGACTGCCCCCAAGCGCCCCGGGGAAGGCATTGCAATGTCCACAATGGCTCCCCCGGGACGTATGCGCCAGAGGCGTCCTGGCCGGGCATGGGATCCGGCTGTCCGTCACACTCTATTTGAAGGTTGAATAATAGTGAAATGTGCAAACCACATTTTCATTTCTTCCTGTTTGAGCAATTGAGCTGCATTGTAATGACTATGATGGCATTTTCAACTTGTGTGATAGACGGCCGGCTGTTGAATCCAGCTGTGACATCCCAGAACAAGAAGAATCGAGGAAGGCAGGCTTTTCTGGATACTGCCTCCCCCGGGATGCTAGGTGGAAGCTATAGTTTCCCCGGATTCCCTCAGGGCATCCTGGGACATGGAGTCTGTTTCCTCAGCCCTGTTGGGGGCCATGGGTGCCGCCAGGAGGAGCTCACAAAGAACCTGGGGACTTGTATTGTTACTACAGAGTCACGAGGATGGAAGCCCACAGTACTTCCGGGCTATTTGAGAACTGAGGATGTGGCATTTACCCGGAAGAAGAGAAGGAGTACTACCGGGTCAGACTATTTAAAGGACTATGGGAAACCCAGCAGGCAGAGCCGGAGTTGGGAGGTTTGGTGACTAAGCTGCTGGGAGTGGAGGATTGTTCATTGTATTATTGATTAGTGAATTGTGAATTGTGGAGTGTGTGGTGTTTTGTGCACTATATTTGAAGAAATTATTAAAGAATTCTTCTTGGTGCTTTTACATGTGTGTCCTGGACGTCTGTCTGGTGGGGTAAACGGGGCAACAGTGCCCCTAGCGTTCACACTTGCTAATTCCAGTTCAGGGTAGCAGGGTGCTGGAGCCAATTTCAGCAGCATCAGGTACAAGACAAGAACTAACCCTGGGTGGGATTGGTTGTCCGTCTCAGGGCCCACTCACTACAGACCCTCTCTCCCACCTTTTGGCCAAATTTGAAATTGTCCGGTACATATCATTATCATCTTTGAGACGTGAAAGGAAAACTAAAATACTTGATGGAAAAACCATACAGATATTAACTAGGTTCAAGATTTCAATACACAACACCAGATGAATAAGGCAGCAGCACAAAGAACTACACCATTCTTAGAATTCATTTTTTTCTTAATTTAAAATAGTGTGCATGGAAATATCAAATATATGTCTCTCAAAATGAAGCACAGCCTCATCCTGAGAATTCTTTCATCAGTATTCAGTATTCCATGCTTTGCGTACAGAAGCAGCACTGTACCAAAGCTTTCTTGATTTGAGAAGATTTTAAACCATCATACCTCACACTTACAATTCCATTTCTACTTTAGAAAACACACTTGGCCATGTAATAAAAACAGTCTTTTCAATGTTACGAGTTTTTTTTCCTGCAAATGGCTTCTTTTTGTGGCATGCACTTGGTTGCTTTATTGGCTTTTTTATTACAATAATTCAGTCATGGTGTTTACAGCAGCTGTTAAGGAAATGGAAATTACAGGTTTATAGCAATCATTCTCTTAACCAGAAAGGTCCTGCGCAATTATATAATCAGATTTAAAGACCTTCTGAAAAGCATTTGGCGGATGCTTAGGCATGACCTACCTTATTAGAACTTCTGATTTGCAAAGAGACAGTAATAAGTCAGTATTGGGACCTCTGAAATAAGCCGAGACTTGGGAGGCTGGCCGCTGCCCTACAAGTATGCTGCACAAATGAGAAGCATGAAATTAGTTATGAGTCCCATTATACTTAAACGCCCAAAGTGACTGGAACTCAATCGTAACTTTGAAAAAAATCGACAGTTGAGGAGAAGAAACCCCATGAGCTCAGATGTGCAATCTAAATCAAAGGCAAGACCACAAGAAATTGTTCAAGATGACCACAAAAATAGACACATGCATCCATTTTTGATTCATTTCATCCACTTTGTGTTTTCAGGCTTCCAATTTCCATAACAATGGGAAGAATATAGAAACCAGGAAATCCGTGCTTTCTATTGGTGCAAATTAGAAATGGCTAGAGGTTTTGGAATAGATCACTTAAACTCATTTTTTTTTTTTTTGAAAATCATTATTTAATTAGTTGTAGGAGAATACAGAGCATTTTGACAGAAATGTCTATTTTTTATCTTTTCCACAAAATTCAAAGTGGTTAAATCCATTTGCCTTTTGCTGTTAAAAGAAGTCCATTTCTAGGCTGGCATAAGCACATGCTAACTGCCGTTCCTCTTCTCTTCTCTTTGTTATACTCCTCTTGACAGGAGAGGGCAGTCCTCCTGTTTTCCTTCTTTGACCAAACTCAGTTGAGTTGGCTCTCTGGAACGTTTATTCATTTATCTGGAAAAAGTCCTTCATGTTGCACTTCCAATCCCTTCCAAATAATAGAGGAGATAACACTTGGAGCCATTCCGAATTCTCGGCCACCCTTTAGGATTCACCTCCTGTGTTCCCAAATCTTTTCGCACAGGGAGCCAGAGCAAACTGTAACAGTATTCATCGACATTGCTTCATGTTTCAGCTCCAGTCACTGTCTTCAGCCCAAAGTGCAGTTCATGCTTCATCTGTGGCCTAGTGCCTTTGTTTAAGAATTGTTACAATGTCACAGTCTTGTTGCCTGTATGATAAAAGGTAGAAAACAAGCACCGTGTTACGATGGCCATTCTCGGATTGCCTTGGTTCTCCATGTGGTTCCTCATATGGAGAAAGAAATAAATGTGCCAAAAAATCAAAAATCCAGGAAACTTTGAAGAAAATGTGGTTGATCTAAAACTAGAACTTAGTGTAATTCCACCATTTTTTCCTTATAATAGAGGACTGCAATTATTTCTCACTCCTAGGAGGAACATATATTTAGGTCACATTAACAGCCAGTCTTGTGCATAATACAAAATAATTTCATTATCACCTAACCCTGCCCACCATTTTTTTCATTTAATTTGGAATTACATCTGCTAGCATACTGAATTTTGCAAACTTTCCTTTTCCACACCTTCTACACTGTGAATTGTGTGATAGCACATTTACAAATTCTGTACCCTCAACAATTTGAATTATTTAAACAAACTACTTTTCTTTTGATTTAAAGCAGTAATATACTTGTTTTCACTGTTTAAAATGTTGTTATTTTTCTCCCCAAGAGACTAATTAACATCTTATAATGTACACAAAAGTTGAACCATTAAAAATGCAATGGAAGAGTGCATTGAATGTACTAAACATAACAAAGAAATGTCATATCAATGACGTGTGGAGAATAGGAAACATTTGGAGTACTTGGCTTTGTAAAACCAGCATTCTGAAGGGAGGTTTAGCACCTGATTTACACAAAATGCCTGACATGAAGAGTAAATAATCTGGGAAGAGTCTGAATCAAATCCCATTTCTAATTCAGACTAGACTGCATATCTCCATATTGATATTTTATGGTAAATCCACAATAAAGATTTATGTCAGACTAAAAACCAAAGACAAAAAAAAAAGAATCAATCAAGCTCACAAACCATTTCTCCTGTTTATCTTTACTACATATGGTATGTGGTCCTAAATATGTGTCATGACCATACTTACAATTGGCAAAATATGGCACAAAAATCAAGAGTTTGTAAACATTGTCATACCAGTAAAAGTTGCCACTTGTACCATTTGTTATTAAACATCTTGACACTTTCTTTTTCAAAAGATTAAGGCTTTGGGCTTTAAACCATTAGGTTGCAACTTCAAATCAAGTTGCTATGACACTGAGATATTCACATAACTGCCGACTATACTTTCTGAGAAGGTTGGCATCCTTCAACATCTGCAGTAAGATGCTGCAGATGTTCTACCAGACGGTTGTGGCGAGTGCCCTCTTCTACGTGGTGGTGTGCTGGGGTGGCAGTATAAAGATGAAAGACGCCTCACGCCTGGACAAACTTGTTAAGAAGGCAGGCTCCATTGTAGGATTAAAGTTGGACAGTTTAACATCTGTGGCAGAGCGACGGGCATTAAGCAAACTCCTGTCAATCATGAAGAATCCACTGCATCCACCTAACAGTGTCATCTCCAGGCAGAGGAGTAGCTTCAGTGACAGACTTTTGTCACTGTCCTGTTCCACTGATAGACTAAAGAGATCGTTCCTTCCCCACACTATGCGACTCTTCAATTCCACCCGGGGGAGTAAATGCGAACATTAATTTTATTTTAATTTTTTTCATTTTTATTACTATTTAATTTAATATTGTTTCTTTGTATCAGTATACTGCTGCTGGATTATGTGAATTTCCCCTTGGGATTAATAAAGTACCTATCTATCTATCTATCTATCTATCTATCTATCTATCTATCTATCTATCTATCTATCTATCTATCTATCTATCTATCTATCTAATTCTGTTAGAGGCCTGCATTTGTACCTCCGTGGATAGTTTGTGCTCTAGAAATTAAAGATTCTTTGTTATTAGGAATTCCCAAACTCTTGTCTCAGCTAGTACTTTGTCCCTTTCACTTGTCAGACTACAAGTGATCTATACGTTTTAGTGGGGTCTTCATTGAGTCCAGGGAAACCCACGGCAGGTCATATTTGGGCCACCCTCAACACCTTGAATGACAAAATTGGCATTTCTACGCTAGCATAGACCAAATGTCCTCAAAGAGGGGTTTCCTAACATTTTCTTATACTTCCAGAAATAAAACTACATTTATAGAACCTCAGAACTCTTGAGTGATCATTCTACCATCAGTAGGGATATTCCATCAGTCTCAGCATTTAAATCAAGACTTGTTATTGTAACCTAGCATACTCCTATTAGAGCTGCTAGCACGGCATATAATGTCAGAATTTAATAACTGTGACAGTCAATTGTGATTGACTCTTATTGAATCTTTCCAATTCTAATATTCTTCTCAATGTTCTGCGGTGTCATTTTGATCATGTTATTCTCCCTAATCATGAAGAGAGAACTTAGAATGGATGTGTAATCAGCAAGGCATAGTGTCTGACCTTCTTTGTACTATAAAAAATAAATAACACTGTACTGTAATCCAAATTATATTATGTGATATCATCTACTGTTAAATTCTACTCCGTACTTCTAAAATTTTTATTTTTATACTGCATTGAGGATTTGTTCTGTTCTGTTCTGTGTATAGTACTATATTGTATTGCCCCCCTTCTCTTTGACACCCACTGCACGCCCAACCTACCTGGAAAGGGGTCTCTCTTTGATTGCCTTTTTCAAGGTTTCTTCCATTTCTTTCCCTACAAGGGTTTTTTTTTTGGGGGGGAGTTTTTCCTTGTCTTCTTAGAGAGTCAGGCTGGGAGGCTGTCAAGAGGCAGGGCCTGTTAAAGCCCATTGCGGCACTTCTTGTGTGATTTTGGGCTATACAAAAATAAATTGTATTGTCTTGTTTTGTACTGTATTGCTAAAACTCTGCAAAGGATTGCCACCTCATGCAGGCTTGTTTCCTACTTTGTACCCACTGCTGTCAGGACAGGCTCCATCTCTCTGCAACTGTACATTCCATTAAGCGGTTTGATAAATGAATGTGTGAATGTTTTGTATTGAACAATGCACAAGGAGTTGCAGGATGACCAGTTAGCCAAAAAATATTTGAAGGAGACATTAAAAGAAATATGTATGTATACTGTGAAAGACAGTGAGCCCTAAACCCTGGGCACAACTAGTACAGACACAGTCACAGGTTCAAATAAAGAGATTTTATTCTTTCCTGCACCTTTACATGCCCTTCTAGAATCCTCTACACAACACAGCACAGCACACAATAAAGATTTTTCCCTCTTCTCCATCCTACTCATCTTCTTCCAATCAAGTGTAATCCAGATAGCAGCAGTTCTCTGGGTGAAAATGCCTTGTTGATGCCAGAGGTCAGAGGACAGTAGCTAGACTGGTTTGAACTGATAGAAAGAAAACAGTAACTCAAATAACCACTCGCTACAACCGAGGTAGGCAGAAGAGCATCTCTGAATGCACAAAACGTCAAGCCTTGAAGCAGGTGGGCTGCAGCAGCAGCAGCAAACCACACCGGGTGCCTCTCCTGTCAGCCAAAAACAGACAACTGAGGCTGCAGTTTGCATGGACTCACCAAAATTGGACAACAGAAAATTGGAAAAACACTGCCTGGTCTGATGAGTCCTGGTTTCTGTTGCAACATTCAGATGGTAGGATCAGAATTTAGAGTCAACAACATGAAAGCATTCATCCATCCTGCCTTGTATCATTGGTTCAGGCTGGCGGTTTAATGGTGAGAGGGGTAGTGTTTGGCACACGTTGGAGCCCTTAGTACCAATTGAGCATTGTTTAACTGCTGTAGCCTACCTGAGTATTGTTCCTGACCACATCCGTCCCTTTATGACCGATCCATCACCTAATGGTTGCTTCTAGCACGAAAATGCACCATGTCACAAAGCTCAGATCATCTCAAGAACATGACAATGAGTTCACTGTAATCAAATTGCCTCTACAGTCACCAGATCTCAATCCAATAGAGCACCTTTGGGATGTGGTGGAACAGGAGATTTGCATCATAGATGTGTAGCTGACAAATCTGTACAAACTGTGTGATGCTGCCATGTCAATATGGACCAAAATCCCTGTGGAATTTTTCTAGCACGTTGTTGAATCTATGCCACAAATAATTACAATAGTTCTGAAGGCAAAAGGGGGCCAACAAGGTATCAACAAGGTATTCTGATGAGACATGCAAGTAAGAATTTCATTGTACTATTGCATATTAAAATAAACTTGAACTTTAACTCTTTGAGGCGCGAGTACTTTATCCAATAAAGGCATGTGATCTCTGGGAATATACAGTACTTTCAACCATATATACAGTATATTCCTTGTAGTAACCATGGTGGAGATATTAAGACAAGAGAAATATAGCAGAGAAGAAAGGACAGATTTAATTTGCTTTAAAATGCAGCTTTCACTCATAATATACATTACAGTATGTAACGTAAAATATTCACACATAAAGCCAAAGCAAAGCCATGGAACAATACAACTGCCTTACAGTTTGTCAGCAGGATTTTTGATGATTGTATGTCAGAGGACAAATATCTAAAAATATCAGCTCTTTAATGGTATTTTATTAGGTTGCGTGATTCCTCATTGGACCATCTCTTCACAAAGAACCATTTAATTTTGGGAAGGGATCATTGCATATTAAATTGGTTCTTTGGGCTTTAGAAAGGTTCCTAATGTGTTAGGTAGGCATAGTGGTTAAGGATTTGGAGGTTGTGGGTTCAAATTCCCCTACTGACACTGTGGGTCGTGAAAAAGTAACTTCACCTGCCAGTGCTCCAATTGGAAAAACAAAACCAATTGTGTCTCAAACGTTGTAAACCACCTTAAATAAAGGTGCCAGCCAAGTAATAATAAAAATGTGAGCAAACAGCAATTTTTAATGTATAGTGCAGGATGCCACAAGATCAAGAAAACTTAAACTTAGCCTGTGTTATTCTCCTTTTAAAATTATGAGGATATATGAAGCCATATTATCAGTCAGTCATTGTCCAACTCACTATATTCTAACACAGCATCACGGGGGTCTGCTGGAGCCAATCCCAGCCAGCACAGGGCGCAAGGCAGGATAAAATCCTGGGCAGGGCGCCAGCCCACTGCAGGGCACATACACACACCCACACACCCACTAGGAACAATTTAGGATCGGCGATGCACCAAACCTGCATGTCTTTGGACTGTGGGAGGAAGAAAACCCAGGCAGACACGAGGAGAGCATGTAAACTCCATGCAGGGAGGACCAGGGGAGCGAACCCAGGTCTCCTTACTGTGAGGCAGCAGCGCTACCACTGCACCAACGTGCTGCCCGCCATATTATCATCTATTCATTATTAAGTATATACCCAGTTATGGATCTAAAGTTACTTTCTGCAACCTTCAAGTGGATCATTCTTTTGACAACCACAAATTGTTCCCCTCTGACATCGCTATGAAG
Source organism: Polypterus senegalus (assembly GCF_016835505.1). Classification (NCBI taxonomy): domain Eukaryota; kingdom Metazoa; phylum Chordata; class Cladistia; order Polypteriformes; family Polypteridae; genus Polypterus; species Polypterus senegalus. The sequence goes on from NC_053165.1 coordinate 41,885,849, forward strand.
AACCACTCTAGCACCTTTATTTGTAAGTGTGAGTCACTGAGGCTGTGATAAGCTTTATACCCAAACTTTCCACTGTACACTTCTATGTATGGATTTCATTCTATTCCATCAATTTAGCACATTCAGTGAGCTACTTCCAGGTTCAATGGACCAGTGTTATATGCAAGTTAGACTTTCTTCCACAATCTTAGCACATTCTGATTTAAATACTTTAAAATTTGTCAAATTGGAGCAATGCACCTGCTCTAACCACTAAAAGTCTCCAGGTTCCCTTCTTATAGTCCTCAGATTGTCACAGTGGCCTGAACAATTTTGGCTTCAGTTAGCAAGCATATGCATGTATGCTGATTTCAAAATACAAATTGCTGACTATTAGATAGATAGATAGATATTCCATTAATAGACTGATGCCAACCCAGACTCTCTGGAACAGCTAAGCCTGGCTGTCCAAATTCAGGACTGTCTACTCCTAGTTGCACTGATACCAGACATATAATATATACATCTGGAGACAACCATGAGTGAATTTTGCTTAAAAACTGAATGAGAACAATTAGACAGCTCACTTAACATCACATTTGTAAACGAATCCAATGCTTCATGAAGGGAGCACTCAAAGTAGAGGCAGTAATTTTGAACTGCAAAGATCAGAGGTGCTCTCAGTAACCTGGGGCCTCATGTATAATGGTGTACGTAGACTTCACACTATAACATGGCATGCGGACAAAAGCGGAAATGTGCTTACACACAAAAAAATCCAGATACATAAATCTGTGCATTTGCCCACTTCCACGTTCTTCCGCTACATAAATCCCGGTCAGTGTGAAAAGAAACGCACGTGCACGCACCTGCTGTCCCGCCCCGTCTCCTCTCAGAATTATGCCTCTTTGAATATGCAAATCAATATAAATAGCCCTTAAGCTCAGCGTTCTGTGAAAAGACAATGGGAAAGGCATGGAGGAAAATATAAGAATTTCAGCGAATACCAAGTGGAGGCAAAGAAAAACGTAGTATTTGTTGGTTTAAACAGTGGTATAAACACCTAAAGGAAGCTGATCGAGCGACATAGAGTGTTGGAGAAACTCGAAAGGTCAAGTTCACAAAGTCGCACAGTGCCCGAAATAAAAAAGAAGTTGTCAGATATCAAAGTTGCCGTGAAAAGGCGAGTTGTAGCCCACCGTCTGAGTTTGATATGAAAGCTTATTAGGGTACAGAGAACAAAAAAAGGCAAACAGTGAGAAAAAAGCACGAAATCTCAACTTTAATCTCAAAATTTCCACTTTATTCATGCAGTTTATTTTGTCATTAAAGTAGAACATCATAAACTTCATCTTAAAATTGTTTAATTTACTAGTTTACTACAAATCCCATCGTAACTAAAGTAGCATGTTAAATGCTTTGTTTTGTATTTAATCTTCTATGTGCTCTGTGTGTGAATCACTACCTGCTTTTTAAACGGGTTTTCTCTTCCTCCGACAGGACACATAATCCATTACATTTGTAATATTAAGGCTCTCTGAATACTAAAATACTGACATGTATACTTGATATCATTTTCATGATGATAGAAGTTAAAGCATGTTAAACATGGGAACACGGTGGCACAGTGATTGTTCCTACCTCACGCAAGATACTTGCTGTGCCATGTGCTACCTTAGATGAAATAATTTATTGCAGCAGTACTGTCCCTTTCAAACGTACTAACCCCCAATTCCTGTCCTTACTTTTCTTTCTCCAAATACCCTTTCAACATACAGATCGCTGAACTTAACTTCATCACCTCTCATTTCATCCGGTTTGGTTTACATGGACTTTGCTGTGTGGTGTTTGTGTTTATTTGTTAAATGCAATATCGCCGAAGGGGTCAGGGGTGGTATTATTGTTTTCATTTAGTTAATTTAATTTCATTATATTCTTAATTGCTTAATCTTCCCAGTGCAGTTCATTTGGTCTATGTTGTGAGTGTGTGTGGGTCGATCCAAGGCTGGGAACGTTCTTGGGGTCTCCTTTATTAAAATAAATAAATCACCGTCATTTTTGACAGTGTGAATCTTAGCGGCCCCTGACCGCTACACATGTTTAATTATTCTGTCCATCCAGTGTCGTGCTAGTCCCAGAAAGAATACAGCGTGAGGCAGGAACAATCTGTGAATGCCAGCTTATTTATTAACAATATAGATTATATTGTTTTATTTTGCTACATTTCATCTTAAAAATTATATCATCATCATATATAAATATGCGCTTTATGAAGTGGCTCAGGTTGTGCAATATTATAACTGTATCGCAAGTTTACAGTGAGGTGATTGTACTTACAAGTACAAACAGTTCTACAAGGAGCACTTGATGGACTGATTGATTGCATTTATAGTTCTTGGGATGAAACTGTTTCTGAACCACGAGGTCCGTACAGGAAAGGCTCTGAAGCATTTGTCGCATGAGAGCAGTTCAAATAGTCAGCATGGCTGAGGCAGCGTGTGCTTGATGCTGTATGCCAATAATTCTCTTTCCAATCAGCTGCTCTGAGTGGTGGAGTGAGAGTAATATGGAAAAAGATGATCTGCTGTGGCAACCCCTAATGGGAGCAGCTGATAGAAGAAGAAGAAGAAGAAGAAGGTGCAGTGAGAGTAACAACACTAAAACAGCTATGGTATTTAGAATAGTTTGACCATTCTGTGGACCATTACATTGTTACAGCTTAATTACAATCAGATGCATTAAACTAATAAACAATATGCGGTTAATTTCAGTGCAGTGGAACCTCGGGTCACAAATGTCTCGGACCACTTACAAATCGGGTTACGACCAAAACGTTCGCCAAACTTTTGCATCTGTTCACGACCACACACTCAGGTGACGAACAAGCCAGTTTCCCTTCCGGTTCGTACATGCCGATGATTTCCACACGTGTTCAGTCTCTCCTTGTGCATTCCCTGAGCATCGAGCGAGAGAGGGCTGGCCGCGTAAGGCCGAGAAGGCAGTTAAAGAATGCACCAGGCTTGTTTTTAAAGAGACTGATTCGAGCATTGTTTTAACCTCGTATTTAATGAAGACTTTTTTCTATTGGATTTTAACCTCCACTTCACTTCTGTTTACAGTGATCGGTTCGTAGTGTGCATTGTTGCAATGTTACTTTTCTTGGTTTTCTACTAAATTAAGGATTTTTCAGATGTTCATGTTTTTCCCTGTGCTTAAAACTCATTAAAAAAAGTGTTTACAGCGATCGGTTCGTAAGGCTATAGCGTGAATTCTTGCAATGTTACTTTTCTCTGTTCAAGGTTTTCTCAGTGTTATTCAATGTTTTTACATTTAGTTTACTATCACGCTGTGCATTCTATGGTATAATTAACTATTTTTGTGCTTAAAAATCTTAAAAAAATATATTTACATACAGTTTGTACGGTCTGGAATGGATTAATTGTATTTACATACAATCCTATGGGGGAAATTACTTCGGTTCACAACCAAATCAAGTTACGACCAGAGTTTTGGAACAAATTACGGTCGTGACCCGAGGTTCCACTGCATTTCTAAAGCCACATCAGGATGTGGATCTAAAAAAAAAAAAAAAGAAAATCACACTTGAACAGTAGCACTGCTTTGATGTTGAGTGCCGCCAGTTTGCAAAACCGAGTGCAGAACTTGCACACACCAGGGTATGAGCTACCGTGAAAATGTGCGCGGCTTTACACCAAGTTTATGTTTTATACATCGTGATTTGAACAGGGAAACGTTCTTACGCAACATTTTTGTGCGTACACACCGTTTATATATGAAGCCCCTGGTCTGACAGAGAGCATGATCTGTTTACAGTCAAAAAGTCTCCTAAAAAATCTATTAGACATATGAATGTGTTTTGCATGTTCAGAGAGCACAATACCCATTTAAAAAATTAACATAGCCTATTTTAAAAAATAAACATAGCCTGATGCAAGCTAAAAAGCTTTCCATAGCACCAGATAATACAATAGCATTCAACAGCATCAATGAATGAATGGAAAACATGAACAATATGTTGCCAAAAGTGTCATGTGTGCTCTCTGTTGTTCAGTGTTTTGAATATAATGTAGGAGTCAAAGTAAGCTTTGAATTGGCAACTGTATTCATGAAAATATAAACTGTAAAATATGCATTTGAAGTAAATGGTATGTCATACTCAACAGGACTGCCATCTATAGAACTGATAACAAACAAGAGGCCCTGAAACAAATCTGCCCAATGACACCAGTAGATGCACTGATGAGGCTGCACAACATCCACGTTCTGACCGGACATCCAAATAAATAACTAAAAGAAAGTTAATATAACTGTCTAATTGGAAATGCAAACATACTATGACAAAACACATTATATATCCATAGGCCACACTGCTTACCTAAATTCTATTTGCTGTTTTTAATTCATATAGTGGCAGAAAGATATTGTAGCAGACAGAGGCATGTCTCAAACATGTGGCGTCCAGTAACTGTGGTGGTCTAAGTGTATGTGTGTCTGTCTGTCCATCTGTCTCCTAGTGCTCATTACAACATGCGAATGAATCATTAAGCTTCAGTTACCATGTGCTACTGAGCTCTTCAATGGACATTTGTAATTTTAGCTTTTAATTTTCTCTTAGTGTCATATCTTTTGTTCAGTATCTTTTGCTCTCTCCCTGAAACACATGCGAGCATATTAGAAGTTGAAATTCACAACAGAAATGGATACCAATGAGAATCTTCAATAAAATCGCAGAAATAATCTCAGGTGTTCCTTCCAGCACCCTGCTCAAGTGCCAATCAAAGAAAGAAATTTAAGTTCTGGCTTAATTAAATGATCCACTTTTTATTGCGTTTTTAAATTTCTTTCTGTGTTCTTGTCTCATGGACACCATTTATAGAAAATGTCATGAGATTGGCAATGCACTGACTTTTTTCTTTCTATAAAGCAAGACAGCTGTTGATGTATAGAGGGGGAAGGAGGCGCAACAAAAAAAAGAAAATGCTGCTGGAACTGGAAAAAGTTACATTTTTATTCTAAAAACAAGCAAATCAGTTCCACCACAGCACAAAAAAAGAAATGATCAACAGGTAGGTCAGCAAATCAGTCATTTATTAAACGGTCATTACAAGAAATGTTTCTTTTCTAACTTGAGTATCACAGCCTTACTCCATTTCTGCCTATTCCTACCACCAACCCAGTGAAGCAGATGTGAAGGACAAGAGTGAGAATGAGAAATTGGATCTTAGTGTGTAGCCAAGTTATGTCTCCCCATTCCTTTTTCTGTACAGATTTAAATAACAAACTCATATCATCTAGTGTATGATAAACAAACATCATGAAAACAACTAGTACATTTGTACGTATTGTAGCCGAACAATCTGTCAAAATACTGAATCAAATCCATGTCGACTCACTTGTATTCATACCCACTGTGATTAGCCCGAGTGGAGTGCTCATAATTCAAGAGATTGGCATTCAGCCAGCTGTAGGGTGAGAAAAAGGTTTCAGATCAAAGAAGGTTAGGCCCATGATTACTGACCTAAGCCGAAAAGAGTACTGCAAGGAGGCACATTCCACTCTGGTGTGCCATGCCCCAGTGAAAGGGGGCTCCTCATTAACTGGTTTAATGGGATTTTAAAAGGGTACAGTAGTGCCATTTATTCATTGAACCCTAAGGTTTGGGACTTAGGAAACAGCCTAAATACCCCACCCCAATCAAAGTCGCAGAAGAAAGCAACTGGTAAACAACTCAATATTTCAAGAGAATTATCAGACCTGAGTGAAGATCATTTTGTGTATTTACTTTTCTTATCCTGTGTCCTTCTCAGGGTGCATGTGGAAGGTTCTGCTGTCTTACAGATCCAGCATGCTGGAATTGAATCCCACGTCTAGTTATCTTTGTACATTCTCCCTGTGTGGTTTTTCCACTCACTAGCTCAAAGGCATGCAGGTTAGGTGAATTGGTGACTCTAAACTGTCCCAGTGGGGAGTGTTTGTGAGTGGGATCTATGATTTACTGGCACCTTTTTCAGTGCTGACCTCAGTCTTACACCCATTGCCTTCTGAGTTGGATTAAGCAGGTGTGGTAATGTTGAGAATTTTGCATTCTCTTGTAAAGACAATTAACACTAACCTTCAGGTAATTTTTTTGCTTTTTTAATACAGTTTCACCTATAAAGAGATGCAAGGTGGATATAAAGATTTCCAGACCTATTTAAATGTAATAAAACATTGCTTTTTTGTTTAGCAAGAACTACCTGATAATTTAAGATTACTCACTGCCAGTTTGGTGTCAGATATGATGAAGGTGAGGTAGTGAGTAAGAGATGTATAGAAGAGAGTATAAGGAGTGCAGAGAGGTGTAAGAACTGGGAACAGGAGAAGAGATGGGAAGGTGAAGGATTCAAGAATGCTTAGTGTGAAGAGTGAAAAGTACACATTTTTTAGCAGAAGAGAGATGATGTACTTGTGTCTGAAAAAAAAACAGACAAACTGAATGAGAGTGTTGCAATTGTTATGAAAATTGTTGGTAAACACTTAATGAATATACAGTGGGATGCAATAGTTTGGGCAACCTTGTTAATAGTCATTATTTTCCTGTATAAATCGTTGGTTTTTACGATAAAAAATGTCAGTTAAATATATCATATAGTAGACACACACAGTGATATTTGAGAAGTGAAATGAAGTTTATTGGATTTACAGAAAGTGTGCAATAATTGTTCAAACAAAATCAGGCAGGTGCATAAATTTGGGCACCACAAAAAAGAAATGAAATCAATATTTAGTAGATCCGCCTTTTGCAGAAATTACAGCCTCTAAACGCTTCCTGTAGGTTCCAATGAGAGTCTGGATTGTGGTTGAAGGTATTTTGGACCATTCCTCTTTACAAAACATCTCTAGTTCATTCAGGTTTGATGTCTTCCGAGCATGGACAGCTCTCTTTAACTCACACCACAGATTTTCAATTATATTCAGGTCTGGGGACTGAGATGGCCATTCCAGAACGTTGTACTTGTTCCTCTGCATGAATGCCTTAGTGGATTTTGAGCAGTGTTTCGGGTCGTTGTCTTGTTGAAAGATCCAGCCCCGGCGCAGCTTCAGCTTTGTCACTGATTCCTGGACATTGGTCTCCAGAATCTGCTGATACTGAGTGGAATCCATGCGTCCCTCAACTTTGACAAGATTCCCAGTCCCTGCACTGGCCACACAGCCCCACAGCATGATGGAACCACCACCATATTTTACTGTAGGTAGCAGGTGTTTTTCTTGGAATGCTGTGTTCTTTTTCCTCCATGCATAACGCCCCTTGTTATGCCCAAATAACTCAATTTTAGTTTCATCAGTCCACAGCACCTTATTCCAAAATGAAGCTGGCTTGTCCAAATGTGCTTGAGCAGACCTCAAGCGGCTCTGTTTGTGCTGTTGGCGGAGAAAAGGCTTCCTCTGCATCACTCTCGCATACAGCATCTCCTTGTGTAAAGTGCGAATGGTTGAACGATGCACAGTGACTCCATCTGCTGCAAGATGATGATGTAGGCCTTTGGTGCTGGTCTGTGGGTTGACTCTGACTGTTCTCACCATTCGCCGCTTCTGTCTATCCGAAATCTTTCTTGGTCTGCCACTTCGAGCCTTAACTTGAACTGAGCCTGTGGTCTTCCATTTCCTCAATATGTTCCTAACTGTGGAAACAGACAGCTTAAATCTCTGGGACAGCTTTCTGTATCCTTCCCTAAACCATGATGGTGAACAATCTTTGTCTTCAGGTCATTTGAGAGTTGTTTTGTGACCCCCATGTTGCTATTCTTCAGAGAAAATTAAAGGAGGAGGGAAACTTACAATTGACCCCCTTAAATACTCTTTCTCATTATAGGATTCACCTGTGTATGTAGGTCAGGGGTCAATGAGCTTACCAAGCCAATTTGAGTTCCAATAATTAGTTCTAAAAGGTTTGGAATCAATAAAATGACAACGGTGCCCAAATTTATGCACCTGCCTGATTTTGTTTGAACAATTATTGCACACTTTCTGTAAATCCAATAAACTTCATTTCACTTCTCAAATATCACTGTGTGTGTCTCCTATATGATATATTTAACTGACATTTTTTATCCTAACAACCAACGATTTATACAGGAAAATAATGACTATTAACAAGGTTGCCCAAACTTTTGCATCCCACTGTAGTGTTAGCATATGCCCAACCGTCTAGCAGAAGTAATGAAGAAAAGGGTGATTATTAGAACATTAGAACTTATAGAAAAATGTTAACAGGAACAGGCCATTCAGCCCAACACAAGTTGCCAATCCTATTCACCTAATTTACCCAAAATAACATCAGAACATAAGGAGGAAAACAAGTAGGTGACATATGAATTGGTAATGTATGGTTATATTGGTAATCTAATAATAACAATAACAATAATAATAATGATAAAAAAAAGTAAAAAGGTTAAATAAAGTAAAACTTACTAGACCTGTAAGGCATCAAATCGCTATAGTTAACATCGTACTAGTGAGAATGGTATGAGGCAAACTTCTTAAACCTCACTGAAGTTAATCAGCTCATGTATGCAGTAGCTGCAATCATAGCTGGTGAGGTAAAGGAGAAAACAACGGCGAAGACTGTATATAAAGAACCGGCATGGAAAAGAAAGATTCAGAATAACATTGAATCCTATCTTTAATAGCCGAGTTCAAGAAATGAGACACAACACTCCAGGTCCAAAAAAAGTAGATTATATAAAGAAGAACTTCAAAGCGGAAAAAGAAAACATTGATGTATTGGAGCAAAATGTAAAATGAAACTCCAGGCAAAAGTTCAACGATTGAGTAGGTATACTAAGAGAAGTAAACACTACCATCAGAATAAAACCTTTAATGAAGATGCTAAAATGTTTTATCATCAGTTGAACAATCAAAAGACTGATGTTACTGAGCCACCTTCTCAAGAACAAGTCACAAGCTTCTGCCGTGGAATCCTCAATGATAATGTCGTCCACAATGATAAAGCGACTTGGATTGAACAGGAGAAGAAGAACCATAATCATGTAAGATCAGAAACATGGAAAGACCTCACAGCAAATGAGATAGCTAAAGTCATCAAGCAAACTCATAACTGGAAAGCTCCTGGGCCAGACCAGCTACAAAACCTCTAGTTTAAACAACTAACTACTCTTCATGAGCATCTTACAAGAACACTAAATGACATCATGAATGACCCAGGAGGTATTCCTGTGTGGTTAACATTTGGGACCACCTTCCTACTTTCAAAGGGCAAGAACATGTAGGACCCTAAGAACTATTGTCTTATTACTTGCCTACCAACAACATATAAAATATTGACAGCTGCGCTAACCAACAGAATATACCACCACTTACTAAACAATGGCATCCTCCCAGACAAACAAAAAGGGTGCAGAAGAGCATCTAGAGGATGTAAAGATCAGTTGTTGGTAAGTAAAATGATTGTGGCTTTGGCTCAAAACATATTAGAAATCTAGGTATGGCATGGATTGATTACAAGAAGGCAGTTGATAGTTTGCCTCATACCTGGATAGTCAAAGTTATGAATATATAGCAAGTTTGTCCAACTATTTGGACTCGATTTGTAGAACCGTCAAGGAAAGAGTGGAAGACTGAAATGTGGCTGTATTACAAACATCGCTACAAAACAAGGGATATTTCAAGGTGATTCCCTGTCCCCCTTGTTATTTTGTCTAGCATTGATACCTCTTACAAACATGCTGAACAAACAAGGTATTGGATTTGAAGTCAACGATGATAACAAAGCCAGCCACTTATTTTATATGGACGACTTGAAACTGTTTGCAAAGGATGAGATACAGCTTAAGCAAGTTCTCACCATGACAACATCAGAAATGGAGTATGGCCTAGACAAATGCGCCACAGCTATCTTTAAACGTGGTAAGCTAGTCAAAAGACAAAATATCCAGCTGAATGACCAGACAGTTATTAGAAATATAGACATGGATGAGACGTATAAGTACCTGCGTGAAGAAGAAAGTGATGGTACTGATAACACTCAGATGAAAGAGAAGATCAGGAAAGAATACTTATTTCAAATTCATCAGATTCTCAAGACTGAGTTAAGTGCTAAAAACAAAGTCACAGCAATCAACACCCTAGCTCTTCCAGTCATATCATATAGTTTTGGTATAGTTGACTGGCTAAGAATAGAAATTGAGAAGATGAATAAAAAAACAAGAAAGCTCTCGACTATCGGAGGTATCCATCACCTGAAGGCTGACTTCGAAAGGCTTTACATCATGAGACGAGACGGTAGTAGACTTCTTGAACTAAAGTCTGCCTATGAATCATCCATTGTCAGCCTAAGTGACTACATTAAGCTAGGTAAAGCTTTAACAGGTTTAACAGGCTAGTTAGAGATCTTGATGCTGGCAAAGCTAAATATTCTCTCCCAAATGAAGCTGAAAAAATCAAAGTGAAATACTTGAGGCAAGAGACTGAAGCTCAAAATATGAAAATTCAACTAAAAAACAACATCTGTAAAGATAAAATAGAACTGCTGAAGAGCAAACCACTACATGGAAAATTCTTTTGAGACTTGGAAAGATTATTTGTTGATAACCAGGTGTCTATACAATGGCTTTGCAGTTCCTGCCTAAAAGGAGAGACAGAAACCTTAATTATGGCAGCACAGGACCAGGCACTTAACACCAGCTACCACCAGAAGAACATCTTAAAACAGTCAGTAGATAGTAAATGTAGACTATGCAGCAAGGCAGAAGAGCATATTAGTCATATTGTTGCAGGGTGTACAACACTTGCACCTACTGAATATAAACAGAGACTAATAAAGTAGCCAGTTAAGTACACTGGACTATGTGCAAGAATCTAGGGGTACAAATGCCAGACAAGTATTACGAACACCAGTCAAAAAACAATATCACCATTAATTGGGATATTCCAATAACAGCTTCTAGCGAAGTGTCCTGATATTGAGCTGCATAATAAGAAAGAGAGAACCTGCCTGTTGATCGATATAGCTGTCCCAGATGACTTGAACATCATGTTAAAAGAAACTGAGAAGATCAGTAAATACAAGGATTTGGAAATCAAGATTAGCAGGATGTGGAACTGTAAAACACGAACTTTGCTAGTTATAGTTGGAGCATTACGTTTATTAAAGAAAGATCATGATGAAAACTTGAAGATGTTCCCAGGCCTTCCATCAGCTAGTGCACTTATGAGCATTGCACACATCCTTAGAAAGGTGTTAGGGTAAATCACTTTGGCTTCTTGTTGTAGCCTGGATTTTCCAGCTAAGGCAACAAAAACATCAAGTGAGAGGAAACAAACACTGAATAATAATAATAATAAGAAGAAGAAGAAGAAGAAGAATAAGAATAATAAGAATAATAATAATAATGACCTTTTAAGTTATGGAGACCAGGAATTCTGTCTTGTCTTCACCCGGGTATATTTGTTGGAATTTATTATGCCTTCTTCCTGAAGATGCTCCTTTCAGTTGCCTAGTTTTAGCTTTGTAGGAGTTCATACAGTTACAGTACATGCACTAACACACAGAGCAACTACAAAAAATATTGCTCCTCTAAGCAGCAAGAAAAGAACACAGTGTAAACTAGATATAAATGCTAAATGAGACCACCACCACCATTCTTCATGGTCCAGTAATTACCAGACATTTCTGCCACAACATTCAGGCAAAGTCTTAGAGCCCCACCTTATCTTTAATGACTTGGTACTCTGGGCCTGGAATTCCAGTTGCCTGCTTCCTATTTTAAATCTGTAACATTAAATGTCTGTCTAACTCAATTGATGCCATCATAGAGTTTCTGATGTGGTTTCATTAAGATAGTGTGATGGGTTGGGAAGATAAAAGAGATGAGAAATAATTAGGGTCTCATGAACCCAGGCAGCAAACTGCTTGAATAATTGTTGATGTTTGAATAAACTGCAACTACTTGTCTGTTTCATTCAGATTAAAAACTAATTACGTTTCTTACATTATTTACACAACACAGCCTTACATAACACAAACACAAGGCCTATGTTTTTCAAATAAATTCGGCCAATTATATCAGCTGACCAGATGGTTGTTTTGTGAATAAACATTTGACAATCTATTTTACAGTCCCAGTCATCGACTAATCAATAGATAGATCTCTAGTTTATAGTGATTTGTTATACACTGCAAGGTAGGAAAATATACTAACTGTTATTAAAACTGATTGTATTGTTATACAGGCTACTATAACAATCAGCTAAATATTTATAGTGCATAAAACATGTATTAACATTTCAAATTAAAGCTAACAAATCAGGAAAAAAATGATTAAAATTAATAATTTTTTAAATGAAATAAAAAATATTTTATTCACTCATTCATTTTTAAACCGTATTATTTGCACTCATACCTTCATCTCGGCAGATCTCGAGGGCATAAGTATATCTTGGTCCTTGTGGATTACATCACCCGCTATGCAGAGGCAATCTCCCTACTACAAAATTAATAACACAGAAACTTGTGGGTGTCTTCGTGCAGGTCGTCAAGCAAAGGAAGTCCTAACTGACCAAGCAGCTAACTTCAAGTCGAGGACCTTCAGAGAGGTCACCAAGCTACTTCACATCACACACCTCAGAACCTCCTTCTAACACCACCAGACAGATGATATAATTGAGCGCTTCCAACACTCAAGCAAACATTGAGGAAAGTGGTGCAAGTACACAGTGCATAATCACGGATCCAGTCCCAGGACTTCCAACTGGGGGAATAGGGCATGGTTCTTTTCTCCACAATCCATTCCAACCTCCTCGCTCACTGGCAAGGTTGCTATGAGGTGAGAGAGTGAATGGGCCTAATCAACTATGTGGTGTATAAACCCAATTGGTGACCTCGTGAGCATGTATATCATATAGGGAGGTCAGCGGCACAATGGCTACTCCTACCCTGTCACTACTCATGGACAAATGAACAATTACATTTCGGGGACGACCTCCATTCCAGGCAGAAGAGAGAACTGGGAAACGTGATTGTCTGTGTCTCAGGTGTAGTAGACGCCAACCTGGGATGCACCAAATTATTTAGCCACAACATTGTCAGCCCACTGGGTGGTAGGGGGGAATAGTTGTAGTCCGGGAATACCCCTACCAGCCTCTGGAAGCAAAGAGGATAGAGGTGGATCTAGGAATCTGAAGAATACTGGATCTTAAGAGTCATTAAGGAATGTCATAGCCCATGGACCAGCCCTATTGTATTAGTCCACAAATCTGATGGTTCTTGATGATTCTGTAATGACTTCCATCTACTCAACCAAGTCTCCGTTTTGACACCATGTCAATATGTTGAAGGGCTATTGGCAGATCCTCCTGATGGACTCGGCGAAGGAAAAGATTGTGTTCAGCACCCCTAGTGACCACAGGCAGTATCATGTCCTCCCTTTAGGGCTGCATGGAGCCACAGCCATGGAATGACAAACCACACAAACTCAGAGAGTGAAGCCACCAAGTACCAATGTACATAGCGTGAAGAAATTGTCTATCCTCCTTTGAATCACTTGCAACAGAGTTCCAAACTGCCTCTGAAAGCAACATCTGCACAAGAATTGTGCATTGGAAACTTCCTGAAATGGGTTTCCATAACTAGGCAGCTGATTTACTAAGAGCAATGTCAAGCATCAGCAGGGTGCTGTAAAGCACACTGACATTGAAAACTGGAGAAGTGGAAATGTGTTCTCTGAAATGATGAATCATGCTTCTCTATCTGGCAGTCTGATGAATGGACAAATCGGGTTTGGTGGATGCCAGGACAATGCTATCTTCCAGACTTTGCTGGAGAAGGGATAATGATCTGGGGCTGTTTTTCAGGGTTTGGACTTGACCCTTTTCTTACAGCGAAAGGTACTGTTAATGTTACAGCATACAAAGACATTTTATATAACTGTGCACTTCATACATTGTAGGGAATGCCCTTATCTGTTCCAGCATAACTGTGGACCTGTGTACAAAGCCAGGTCCATAAAGACATGGTTTTACAAATTTAGTATGGAGGAACTCAAGTAGCCTGCACAGAGCCCTCACCTCATCCCTATTTTCAAAAATTTCAAATGACCTCACAGATTCTCTTTTGGGTGAATGGGCACAAATTTCCAGAGACATATTCCAAAATCTTTTGGGAAGTCTTCCAAGAAGAGTGGAGGCTATTATAGGCACAAAGTGGGAGCCAAATAAATATTATTGGCCATGACTTTGAAATGGGATGTCCAACAAGCTCATTTAGGCATGTTGGTCAGGTGTGCACAAACTTTTAGCCATATAGTGTATTTCTTCAGTATGAAACAATGATTTGGTTAAATAGAAATGAGTAAAATGGCTCTCAAAAAATGGAATTTGCCAGGAAAACTCAGTGTTTCGCTTCACAAAAAATTGTGAAGTAAACTGCATTTTGTTTCCAGTGAAATTCCAGTGAAATTCATGCAATTCACACAAGACAAAATGTTCCTATAGTTCATATATGGAAGTGTTTTCATGCATTAACTCTGGATGCCTGTTTTTTGGTATTTAAACAGAAATCTCGAGTGAAGTAAGAATCACTAGAAGTGGGCATATCCTTAACTAGGATAAGGCAGTTGAAGGTAGCAGTGGTGCAAAGGCTCTCTGTGTACTCTCGGAGTTTTCCTGTGGAGAAAACTATGCAGAATGGTGTGTTTTAGTGTGTCTTCATGTGGAAAATATGCCACATGTCATATGTTTAAAAAATGTACTGTGATAGAACACAGTGATGTGAACCATCCATCCATCCATTATCCAACCCGCTATATCCTAACTACAGACTCATGGGGTCTGCTGGAGCCAATCTTAGCCAACACAGGGCGCAAGGCAGGAAACAAACTCTGGGCAGGGCGCCAGCCCACCGCAGAGTGATGTGAACATAAGGTATAAATAGAAGTGATTTTATTGGTGTGGTGTGGATTAAATGCTTTATGCAGCAGCAGAACAGAGCACAGGTAGACATGGAAGTGTGAACAAGGCTTCAGGAGCTCATTTTTCTCAACTGCAAAATCACCTCTGAAAATAATTTCAGTGACAGTTTCACAAAACTTTATGCTAATCCTGTTTTGCTCATCACTAATTGGTTATATAAGGCATGTTAACTTTCAGTGAAAGCTTTCCATATGGATGTCATTTTACATCACCTGAATTGGAATCTGCTGTCTATGAAAGCTACTAAGCCACCACAAGATTATTTGGGCTGCATTTTTAAATACATGACACTGTAAAGTACTGTAAAAAAAAAGTGTATTGTAACAAAGGCGCTATATTACGCCCAGCCCAACACAGATTGGACATGGAAGGCACGTATAAAAATAAATAAACTTTTATTTTTCTTTAGCTGGAGGGCATGTCTTCCCCGTGTCCGCCAGCCACAACACAGTCCAAAAACACCACACTCTACCCTCGCTCTCCAGGCATTCACACTGCCTGCCCATTTGCCCGAACGCAAAAACTCACCGACCACCCAGTTAGTCCCTTTCCTCTGTGGTAAGAGTCCACATGCACGTCTGAGCCACGCACCGTTTGTTATTCCGCAGGTTCACTATTGTGTTGTATTTTGCTCTCTCCAGAGTTCCATCTTTTCATTCACTTACTGTTGTCTTCTCACACCAACCTGTTTTAGACAACCGTGTCTTTCCAGAAGTGTTTAACATTCAATAAATAATTATGCATGAGATTGAACGTGTGTCTACCCAGCGCAGAGAGGCGTGGGTAAGCCGTTGAACCCCATTCGGGCTGCAAGCCGTGGAATTCCCACTAAGTGTGACTCATACGCTCCCACTCATTACGTCCCTACCCTTTGTGCACACCCCCCTCCTACCGTGGTTGGGTATCTTGGTGGATTATATATAGAAAAGCAGCCAAAACCGAGGGTATCCCATGGGGTCCTTAAAACATTCCTTTACAACTGAGGTTAAAACACAATGAAGTAAGCAGTCTTTAAAAAACGAGTTTTTGGTTACGACGCACGACCGCATGCACCATAGCAAACTGTTTTACACGCTACATACAGCAATTCGCATCCGCAACAAACATGCGTCTTCCTAGATGCTCCTGCACTTTGTTCACACCCCCCTCCCACCTCGCTACTACCGTGGTCGGGTGTCATGGTGGATTATATATAGAAAGGCAGCCAAAGCCGCACAGAGCGATGAAAAGTCTAGAGTTCCATCTTTTCATTCACTTCCTGTTGTATCCTCAAACCCTCCCTTTTTAGACAACTGTGTCTTTCCAGAAGTGTTCAACCATCAATAAATAATTATGCGGCGTTTGTTATGCCGCGGGTTCACTATTCTGTTGTATTTTGCTCTCTCCATAGTTCCATCTTTTCATTCACTTACTGTTGTATTCTCACACCAACCCGTTTTAGACAACCGTGTCTTTCCAGAAGTGTTTAGCATTCAATAAATAATTATGCATGACATTGAGCGTGTGTCTACCTGACGCAGAGAGGTGTGGGTAAGCCGTTGAATCCCATTCGGGCTGCAAACCGTGGAATTCCCACTAAGTGCGACTCATACGCTCCCACTGGTTGCGTCCCTACTCTTTGTTCACACCCGCCTCCCACCTTGCTACTACCATGGTCGGGTGTCTTGGTGGATTATATATAGAAGAGCAGCCAAAACCACACAGAGTAATGAAAAGTCTACGTCAGTCACAGGTGCATCGGGACTGTGCAAAGACGACGACTCAAGTGACGAGTTGGAGGTGGACACATGAGCGGGCAGTGCATACTGAACAAGAAATCAGCAGACTAGCATGACGGAGGGAGCAGAATGAACGTCCTTCTCCTCTCCTCCCGTTCCAAACTCCACGCCGTGCACCCCCATCCCTCCGTCTGGCAGGAGAAGGCGCGAGGACGGTCCGCCAGTTTTCAGTCACGGACGATTGTGTGTTGGTCCGTTCCGTTCCGTTCCAATGTTGCTTTTCTTGCTGATTTATTACATTACCGATTTTTCAAATGTTCATTTTCTCCCTGTGCTTAAAAATCATTAAAAAATCGGCCTGATTATGCGGCGTATGGTACGCTAGTTGCTGATATTTTTGAAAATGACTCAATGTAACAAAAATAATTGATAAACAAAAATGTGCTAAATAACTCTTTAATGAAGTAACTAAAAAACTATAAATGTTAACTAAGTTAACTAAGTTCCCAGAGTCATTTGAAAGTTATGCTGTGCTTACATTTTCAAACTTGACTAATTTTGTTTTGCATTCTTTGGACCATTCCATTTTGGATCTTCATGTCTTTGGATTTTTGGAATGTTTTCCTTGACAACAATATAGAATAAAGCGGACAATGAAGAAAACAATAGAACGAAGATAAGGTCTGCAAATGTTAATATTATGTTACAGTCTGGGCTGTTTCCCTGACTTATACTCATTTTACTTTTTTGGCCATTCTTTATTAATAAATTTAATATTATTATTTTTCATAATGTAATTATGTATTCTCAGATAATATTGTTTTATGTATTTATTGTTTTGCATCTGTGCATTGTGCTGTTTTGTTCTTCTGTGTTTCTTGTGCTTTGTGGGTGGAATCTCAGGGGGTGAAGACCACCTGGATGCCAGTGCTGAACCACTTCCCTCAGCCAATATGCTTTCAGGGCGAGAGAGAGAATCCTTAAGTGCTTCATTGGCATTTGAAGAGTGCTTTTTACCTCGTGACAATTGATTTTTCTGGCTTGTCGGACTATTGCTTCTATTCTTGTATTTTGTAGCTTTATGGATTTGGACTTGTTTTCTTCTTGGACTGCCTTTTTAAATCCTTCTTTTGTTTATATAAATAGATTCTTCTTTTATAAAGTTTCTTTGTGGACTTCTTTCTCAAGCAAAATGTTTTTTTTATGGTTTTCCTTTCCTTTGAGAGATATCTCAATATATTTTGAGAAATTTCAAATAATTTGCCCATTCTGCATATCCAAATATCCCTGCATACCCAAATACCCACCCCAGAATCACATTCTAGTAATGTCACTAATTGTCAGAGCCCTTTTTTATAAATAAATCTGCAGAAAATGGAATGGGGATTTACAAGGTGGCACAGTGGGAGAGCTGCTGCCTCTCATAAGGAGACCAGGTTTGGTATCCCAGGTTCTCCATGTCTGGAGCTAGTATGTTTTTCCTGTCTGCATGGATTTTCTCCCACTATCCAAAGACGTGTGTGTGTGGGTATGTATGTGTGTGTTTGTATTTGCCCAGCAATGGACTGGTACCCTGTCAAGGGATTGTCCCTGCCTTGCGCCCCATGCTAACTTCATTAGGCTCTGGTTGGGATTTTTAATTAAAATTTATTTTATATTGTAACATTAACAAAGATATTTTCAGATATTAAAAGAAAGCATCACAAAAAGCATTATCTCAACTTACTGGTGTAGCAAAGCTATACTGTAAATAAACGGTATCTTTTTTTCTCTGGGTTTTCTGGCTTTCTTACTAAATTCCTGTAGTACTAGGGTGTTGTACCGAGTTAGACATTATGAATGTAGAGAAAAGCCAAGCAAAACGACACCTTTTATTGGCTAACTAAAAAAGATTACAATATGCAAGCTTTCGAGGCAACTCAGGCCCCTTCTTCAGGTCTGCTTGGCTTTTCTTTACTAAATTCCAAAATTGTACATGTTAGCTAACTGGCAGCCCTAAATGGCTTAATATGAATACAAGGGGACTTTTGCATGTACTCTGCAATAGAGTGACACCCCATCAAAGGTTGATTCTGTAAGAGCAGGCAATTGGTTCCCATGACTCCAAAAGTAGGCACAGGTAATGTATAATTTAGAATTTCCTTTTAACTTTATATGTTTTGATACAAGTAAAATATTTTTGCAAGTAATTGTATTTGTAATGTTTTTTGTGAAACACTGCTATAAATTGTAAAATATTATTTCATTGGAGAATAGGCTGATTTCTCTCTCACCCAAAACAGAAGGGTTTGATTGTGGACATTATTTGAATAAAAATGTGTATTTTATAGAGTGTGTCTTTACATTTGCTACAACTGAAAAAAGATCTCAAAAGTTGAATATGGATGGTATGGAATTAACTAGCTTTCAGTTTGACGTTCAGAAAGCCAACTCATCTCTGTGTCATTTGCAGTAGCCGACCTTGTGGCTGTAGTGATCTTCAAATGTTTCCTTCCACCAAGTCAGTTTTCTTTTGATTTATATGATGATATTCACAAATTCCTTACTACTCACTTCCCATATTTCTTTCATGAATGCTTAAGTGGTAATGAACTGGAAAAAATCAGTGAATGTAGTTTTAATGTATTTTTAATGTGTCATTAATCACAAGCTGGTTTATTGTGGGTCTTCTTAAAAGTCTGGTGCTCAATTATATTGTTTTCAACACTGAAACAATTGAGGGGAAATATGTTCCTTTCTAAAGATATTTATTCTTTTTACAGAATTTGACTGGTCTTAATTTCATAAGTAATTCATTGTTTTCATTTGCTATCAACTTTCTACTCAATTCCATTATTGTATTTGTGATTCTAGTCTAATAATGGGCTTTTTCAAAAGACATTCTCTTAGTTAAAACAAAAGTATCCCCCATTTTATTAGCTTAACATTTAGTATTCAACAAAATGACGAGCTAGTAAAAATAAAAAAATTATATAGAAATTAAAAATGCTTGCAACTGAACCAAAAGATTTCATGTAGATGGAGAGACAGCTATAAGATGGAATGTTTTCTATAAAAATAAATTTTGTTGCCTGAACTAAATCAGATCACATAGAGCATGATGTAAAATAAGAGAGAATAACTTTTGTTAATGAAAAGTTTTTTTCTATTAATCATAATGCCAGAGAAGGAACACTTTAGATGTTGATTTCAAACGTATATCTATTTAAATATTGTCACCTTTTTTTATAGTTTGCCGAATGCTTATATAAATATTTGATAGTTTAGAGTTAAGTGTGAGGAAGATGGTATGACTTGCCCCACCGGGACACCTGGAAAAACAAAGGTCCGGGAGAGGGGCAATCCCTATCCCGGGATGCAAGAGGGTAGCCCAACTGGATTGCCTGGGGGCCATGGAGCTTCGAAGCTCAACCCTGTGGGGGTTTGTGGCCACCGCCAGGGGGCACCTACATCATTCCAGAACCATGGACTGCAGCACTTCCACCACACCAGGAAGTCCTGCAGGAAATTCATCAGGGTGCACCTGGAGCACATCCGGGTGCAACATAAAAGGGGCTGCCTCACTCCATTCAGGAAGTCAGAGTCGGCAGGCAGAGGACAGAGCTTGCATGAGAGGAGTGGAGGTGGCAGAGGAGAAGAAAAAAGGAAAAGAATAAAGAAGAAAAAAAGGACTGTGAGTTATTTATGGTCCATTGTGCTTTGTGAACTGTAAAACAAAAGCATGTGCTTTGATCAGGGTTCCTCTGGCGTCTGTCTGTGTCAGGTTAAACACTGGTATAGCGCCATCTATTGTCACAATGGTCATGACAGTCTGAAATTTTATAATGTGTTTAGATTTAATTTGTTTTGTAAGAGTAGCATTTCAGTGGAAGTAAACATATACTTTTTGGAGACATCTTTAGTTCAATGCATTCCAATCCATCTTTCAAGTATTTTAATGTTCTTTAACGTTTCTAGTGCTATTAACATCATTCTGCCTCATCAATTAGGGGAAAAAAACTCAAGAGTTAGAATGTTGATGCTTTTACAATCTCCTTATTTATGGACTACCTGACCAAGAGACAGCAGTTTGTTAGGCTGAGGGACTCTGTGTGAGAAATGGTGGTGTGTAATACAAGCACCTCAGTGAAGTGTCCTGTCTCCCTTCCAGGCTACCTTCTACACAACAGACTTCCAAAACCATACCAGCGCTTGGTATCTACAGAAAATTCCAGATGACTCGTCCATCATAGGATACATTAATAATGGAGACGAGTCAAGAGTACAAGGAGGTTGTGGAGGACTTTGTCTTGTGATGCTGGGAAAACAACATGCAACTGAACATCAGCCAGACAAAAGAGTTAGTGTTGGACTGGGGTGCCAAGAAACCTCTGGAACCAGTCACCATTCAGAGGGAGGTCATAGAAGTGGTGCAGAGCTACAAGTACCTGGGGGTTCATCACAGGGAAAGTGGTGTGTTCAAAATAATTCCAGTGTGGGGTCTAATTAGAGAATTCATTCATTCTATGAAAAAAGGTGTCATTAACTGTCATTTATTAAGGTAGAAGGGAAGCAAATGTATCTCTCTATTATAAAAAAAATCTTGGGAGGGAGACTAGGGAGACGAGATGTGATTTTCTCCGAAGACGACGTCCCACGAGAGACACTTTAACATCACGTGAGACAAGGCAGTGAGAGAACATTTAAAAAAAGTTTACGGACATCTAACCTAGCAGTTGTTGCAATGCATTTGGCAGACACACTTCTTGTGCTCCCAGCTCTTAAAACAACAAGAAGCAACAAGCAGAACATGCAGCTCACCAGCAGCAGCAAACCAGCAGATGTATGAGGGGCCAAACAAGCCATAAATCATATGTTTCTGTGTGTAATCTATTGGTTCTACGTGTGAACACTATTGGTTTATGAATATTTACTATCGGTTTGCATGCATACAATACTGGTTTCATTCATATGAACTATATTGGTTTGTGCGTGAACTATAACCGTTTGTACGTGCATACCTCGCTGGTTTGCATATGAACTATATTGATTTGTGTGTGTACATCACTGGTTCCAGTACAATTTGTTATTGGTTTGTGAGTGAACTGCATTAGGTTACACTTGCATGTTATCGGTTTGCGTATGAACAATATTGGCTTGCGTTCTGTGTCAGTCTAACAATGGATTTGCGTATGCACTACAGTAATCCCTCGCTATATCACGCTTCGACTTTTGCGGCTTCACTCCATCGCGAATTTTAAATGTAAGCATATCTAAATATATATCACGGATTTTTCGCTGGTTCGCGGATTTCTGCAGACAATGGGTCTTTTAATTTAAAGTACATGCTTCCTCAGTTTGTTTGCCCAGTTGATTTCATACAAGGGACGCTATTGGCGGATGGCTTAGAAGCTACCCAATCAGATCATGTATTACATATTAACTAAAACTCCTCAATGATATAAGATATGCTTCCCGCGCGGAGCTTGATTGTATGCATTTTCTCTCTCTCTCACCCTCTCTGACATTCTCTGCCTGACGGAGGGGGTGTGAGCAGAGGGGCTGTTTGCACAGAAGGACACAGACGCTCCTCTACAAAATGCCGCTTTATCGCGGTGCTTCGACATACTTAAAAGCCCAAAAGCACGTATTGATTTTTTGATTGTTTGCTTTTCTCTCTCTCTCTCTCTGACATTCTCTGCTTCTGACACGCACTCCTTTGAAGAGGAAGATATGTTTGCATTCTTTTAATTGTGAGAAAGAACTGTCATCTCTGTCTTGTCATGGAGCACAGTTTAAACGTTTGACTAAAGGGTGTTATTTCATGTCTAGAGGGCTCTAATAATGTTAACAGGGTGGGAGAGTTTATAAGGGCTTAAAATATATAAAAATAACCATACAAACATATGGTTTCTACTTCGTGGATTTTCATCTATCGTGGGGGGTTCTGGAATGCAACCCCCGCGATCGAGGAGGGATTACTGTATATTGGTTTCATGCACGTCTTATACTGGTTTCTTGTGGGTAACCTGTCGATTTTGCGCTTGAACTCAATTGGTTGTATGTGTGTACTATAACGGTTTTGCATATGAAACATATTGGTTATGCGTGCGCACCCTATCGCAGCTCTGCGTATGAACTATATTGGTTCTGCGTGTTAACTATATTGGTTGTTCACGTGCTCTTCAGAGGAAATGAGCGGGGCAAGAAACAGGAACTTAAGGGCTGGCAGAGTCATGGAATGTAAAGAGAAGTGGCAAAAGAGACGCATCTGCATTTAAATGGCACCATATATTTTTTTCCGCACAATACGTTTGCAAAAGGACTTGGTGGTAATTATTACTATTTAACAGAATCTACCATTGAGTCTGTAATGAACACAAGGCTGAAGTTAGGTATGTATTCGTCCGTCTTCTTATTCACTTCCAGGATCATGTTTGTTCACACCCAGCCACAGTACTTTTTCACACAACTTTTGAAACCAGTTATTTATTCTGAAGGCAAAATATTCTACATTTACTAACACCTTTATCCAACATACAACATTTAGATACTACTGGTTACATTTGCATAGTGCCCCCCGCGCTGCACAGACAGTTTAAAAGTGCAAAGTCCACGCCACAATGCTTGCACATCTACAACATGTATATTAATTGGCATAATATAAAGTTGTTCAGAACAGATTCCATTGTTAAAGTTGAGTTTAACATTTTCAACCCGTTCAAGTTTTGGCTGAAAATCTGGAATATTCATTTTTTTAAATAATGGATCATTTTGAGGATTAATGTACACACTGTATAGTAATATTTTGCCTTGCTGTTAGAAAGAAGAAGAAGCTGGTTTGTGAATAAGCAGCTGACTGCAAGCTTATGCTGGATATAGCTAGGCGTGAATAGAAAGCCAGCTGAGTGTACACCTAACTTAAAAATAATTACCACCAAACCCTTTCACAAACATACAGTGATGTGCAAAAGTATTCAATCCCCTTGAAAGTTGTCATAATTTTCTGCAAGACAAGACAAAAGAAAAATTGTACACATACTGTATTTATCCATTCAGTATTTTTTCTTATGCTGTAACAAAACATTTCCAAAATCAAAATAAACCATTTTATGTAGACATTTAATTGAAGAAGAAAATCTCCAAAGTTAGTGTTTACATAAGTGTTTAAAGCTCTGTGCTTTGGAAGCTCCAGGTTTACACCAATGACAAATTAATTACAAAGGTGGCAGACATTTGACAGTCATAAATAAACATAATGAGGTGCTACTTGTGAGTTCTTTCTTTCTCTCTTTGGATATAAAAAGCCCCCTTCATAGGGGCCGTTGTCTTTGGTGGACTGTCACTGAAAAAATGAACACATAGGAGCATTCTGCTGATGTGAGAAACAAAGTTATTGAAATGCACAAGGTAGCAGGAAATGACTATAAAAATATCAAGAGTTTGAATGTCCCATTGCGCTCTGCTGGATCCATCATCAGAAAGTGGAAGGTTCATCACAGCACCCAGACTCTTACTAGAACAGGCCGTCCCTCAAAACTGAACATCAGAGTCAGACATCAACTGGTGAGAGAAGAGACTAGAAATCCAATCGTCACTCTCAGATGTTTGCAATGCTTTTTGGCTGAAACTGGAGTGAAGGTGCAGGGGTCCACAGTTTCAAGAGCTCTCCTTTAAACAGGCCTCTTCAGGAGGCTGGCAAGAAAAGAAGCCATTCTTTAAGATGGTCCACATAAAAGAACACATGGCATTTTCCCAGTTAAGATGTGGGGAGAAGGTTTTATGGTCAGATGAAACCAAAATAGAACTTTTTACTCAGACTTCGAAGAGGTACAGAATGTGTGGCATAAAACAAACACTGCCCATGCCACAAGAAACACCAGACCTACAGTGGAATATGGTGGTGGCAGCATCTTGCTATGGGAATGTTTTTCATGTGCTGGGACTGAGAATCTTGTCAGAGTTGAAAGGGCAATAGATAGGCACAAATACCACACAATATTGCAGGAGAACTTGTTCCAGTCTGCTATGAATTTAAACCTCGGGAGAAGATTCATCTTTCAAGATGACAATGGCCCTAAGCATTAGACTAAAGTGACACTGGGATGGCTCAAAAACAGACAGGTGAATGTTTTGGAATGGCCATGTCAAAACCCTGATCTTAACCCTGTTGAGAATCTGGGGCACTGTTTGAAAACTGCTGTTCAGAGACACCATCCCACCCACATAGAGGGTACCTAGAAATCATGCCAAGAAGAATAGGGAAGAATCGCTCCTGAGCAATGTGCAGAACTGGGGTATATTTACATACCCCAAAAGAATGAAGGCTGTTACTGCAGCAAAAAGGTTTGTGACAAAGTATGAATATGTTGGGCTTGAATACTTAGGCAAACAATCACTTTGGAGTTTTTCTTTAGTTAAGTTATTTGGAGTTTGATGACGTTTTGTTACAGCACAAGAGTTCACATTAAAAATACCAAATGTATAAATATGTGGACAAATCTTTTGTCATGCAGAAAATTAGGATGACTTTTAAAGGGATTGAATACTTTTGCACGTCAGTGTATGTTTGTGAAAGGGCTTGGTGGTAATTATTTTTACCAGTATTTTCCCCTAATTTCTGAAATGATCACAGGGCTGAAGTTAGGTACGCATTCGGCTGGCATTTTATTTACTCCTAGCTGCTCCCAGTATAAGCTTTCAGTCAGCTACTTATTCACACAACTTCTGCAAAGCAGCTTCTTATTCTATTATAACAGCAAGGCAAAATATTCAACAGCATGTACATTAATCAGCATCATTACAGACTGATCCATTATTTGAAAAAATAAATATTCCACATTTTGCTCCTGCATGGGTCAAAAATGTTAAAATTTAATCTGAATGAAAAAGAAATCTGTCCTGGACAAGTTTATATACTGTATGCCAATGCAACACAACTATGAAAATTAAGGTGGTCCAATGTGATTTAACTCTTTACAGTGCCCATTAAATATCACAGTAAATCCCATTTATCTGATATTGAAGTGGGAATACTTTGTCAGTTTCACCCCGGTGCTCGTTCTGGGCAGAGCAAAACTCCGCTGCATCTTAAAAAACACATCTGCCTTGTCACAAAACTGTGAAAGGTAAGGTGGCTTAATATGATGTAACTGACCCATGCAGGTCCTAAATGTTAAATGTTTAGCTTTTCAAAGAAATTATAAGTTTAGTCAATAAATATACACGTTATAGATGTGCAAGCATTGTGGTTAGGGCTTTGCACTTTCAACCCTTTGTTCGTGGGTTCAAGTCCTGAGACTGACACTGTGTGACCCTAAGCAAGTCACTTCACTTGTCTGTGAGGCAGGGGGTCACTGGGCATAATAAATCTAACTGGTAGTAACTAACTGTTATGTTGTATAAAGACGTCAATCGTAATTGTTGAATATTTTGCCTTTAGAATAAATAACTGGTTTCAAAAGTTGTGTGAAAAAGTACAGCTGCGGGTTGCAAGCAAGCATGTAGATCGGAGCGAATAAGAAGACGGCTGAAAAGTACCTAACTTCAGCCTTGTGTTCATTACAGACTCAATGGTAGATTTTGTTGAATAGTAATTACCACCAAGTCTTTTCGCAAACGTATTGTACGGAAAAAATATATGGTGCCGTCTCCTAGCCACTTCTCTTTACACTCCATGACTCTACCGGCCCTTGAGTTCCTGTTTCTTGCCCCGCCCATTTCCACCAAAGATCACGTGAACAACCAATATAGTTCACATGCAGAACCGATATAGTTCATACACAGAGCTGTGATAGGGTGTGCACACATAACTAATATGTTTCATACGCCCAACCTACCTGGAAAGGGGTCTCTCTTTGAACTGCCTTTCCCGAGGTTTCTTCCATTTTTCCCTACAAGGTTTTTATTGGGAGTTTTTCCTTGTCTTCTTAGAGAGTCAAGGCTGGGGGGCTGTCAAAAGGCAGGGCCTGTTAAAGCCCATTGCGGCACTTCCTGTGTGATTTTGGGCTATACAAAAATAAACTGTATTGTATTGTATTGTATACGCGAAACTGATATAGTACACACATACAACCAATAGAGTTCAAGCTCAAAATTGACTGGTTACCCACATGAAACCAGTATAAGACGTGCATGAAACCAATATAGTGCATACACAAATCCATTGTTAGACCAACACAGAATGCAAGCCAATATTGTTCATATGCAAACCGATAACATGCAAGTGTAAACTAATGCATTTCACTCACAAACCAACAACAAACATGCTGGAACCAGTGATATACACACACAAATCAATATAGTTCATATGCAAACCAGTGGTATGCACGTACAAACGGATATAGTTCAAGCGCAAACCGATAATATACAGACACGAACCAATATAGTTCATATGAATGAAACCAGTATTGTTCAGACGCAAACCAATTAAGTATGCACGCAAACCGATAGTAAATATTCATAAACCAATAGTGTACACACGTAAACCAGTAGATTACACACAGAAATATATGATTTATGGCCCCTTCATACAGATGATCCAAACACTTCTCCTTAGCGTGCGTTTACCCCCATCACAACACGAGTGGCAAAGATGTGAAGTGGCAAAGGGACAGCTCCTGTACAGGCTTTTAAACGATTGACGGGCAACACGACAAGCAGATCATGTAGCTTTCCAGCAGCAGCAGCAACAAGTTGTGAAGATGATCCGATCGCTTCTCCTTAGAGTGTGTTCAGCCCCACCCTCCATCACAACGCGAGCGGCAGAGACACTAAATGGCAAAAGGAGAGCTGCTGTACAGGCTTTTAAATGATCGATGCACACGCAGCTTGCCAGCAGCAGCTGAACGAATGGCATCTCCTTAGCGTGAGTTCAGCCGTCCCCCATTCACAACGCGACCAACGTTATATTTACTGCAAGAAAGATTTTTAACCACACCCGGGGCTGGAAATAAAGGACAAGTATTGTTTTTCCAAAATTTTTAAAGTAAAAGTGAAAATAATGCATATGTAACAATTCCCATGAAAATAACAATCTCTTTAAATTGTATATCCGGTAAACCAAACCCGGGGGAGAGCGAGCGAAGCAAGCAGGTGGCGGAGCTCCCTAGTTCTTATAAAATATATTGTGATAAAGGCGCTATATATGCGCCCGACCCGACACAAATTGGACATGTAGGCACACGTATAAAATAAATAAACTTTTATTTTTCTTCAGCTGGAGGGCACGTCTTCCCTGTGTCCCCCAGCCATAACACAGTCCCAAAGCACCAACACACAAAAGTAACACACTCTTCCTCTGCACCACCACTCATCCCAGGCAACCTTTTTCTCCTCCACCCGACTCGGGCCACTGAGTGGTGTTTGCTGGCTCCTTCTATTGGGCACCCAGAAGTGCTCCAAGTGCTTAATTGCTGACATCCAGCTGCACTTCCGGGTGTGGTAAAACCAGTGCCCAGAAAGGTCCAGCAGCTCTTGCTGCAGCACCCCCTGGCAGCACCTGCGGAACCCAACAGGGCCACACAACACTCTAACCCCCATGAAGCCCTGGGGGTGTCGGAGGCACCGCTGCAACCCAGGGAGGCTGCCATCTGGCGTCCAGGGAGAGATACTGTGTTTCCCATGCTTGCTCCCCTGGAACATATGCTGCAGGGGCATCCCGGATGGACATGGGCCCCAGCCATCCGTTACAATATGTATTTCTGAATTACTAAGTAAAATGAGAAATTCCATAAAGGATGATAGCAAAATTGGAGTTCACACAAGACATATCCTGAATTTTGCAGACAACTCTGTCATTGTAAGTCTTTTCGAAGACTTGGACCTTTTGTTGATGAGTTTATACAGTGGTACGATCACTCCCAATTTATGACTAAATATTTCTATGAGAAAATTATTGTGGTAGATTTCAGGTGCTCCCCACCATCAACTGCATCAGCTTTAATTAAAGGCAAGACAGTGGATATGGTAGAGAAATACACATATCTGGGAACAATCAAAGATAACAAGTTAAACTTTAATCTTAACAGAAAACAAACTTGTTAAAAGGGGCAGTCACAACTTTTCTTTCTTAGGAAACTCAATTGTTTTAAAGTGGACAAAACCAAAATGACACTTTTTTCTAAGTCCTTTTTGGAAGGCTCTATCTTGCGGCTTGATGCAAACAGAGGTTAAATATCTGTTCTTGCTCTCTTAGACTTGAGTGCAGCATTTGACGTCATTGTTCCAAGTATTCTTATAAATCACCTTAGTCAATGAGTGTGCCTCTACAGCGGCGTCTTAAATTGGTTTCAGTCTTAAATAACAGGTAAGAAATTCTTTGTTAGTTGTGGCGATTATACTTCGGAGACCCATGATGTTTTATATAGTGTACCACAAGGATCTATTCTGGGTCCACTGCTCTTTTCAATCTACATGCTTCCATTAGGTCAGATTATCTCAAAGCACAAGGTGAACTACCACAGCTCTGCAGAGGACACACAGTGTTATGTATCAATAGCTTTGATGACCCTGACACTCTTGGCTCTCTGATCCTGTGCCTTCCTTGTATTTCTGAATGGATAAGCAGTAACTTTCTCAAACTAAATAAGGAGAAAACAGAAACCTTAGTTATTGGCAAAAATGGAAATAGTGAGGGTGTTAGAAATAAACTTCATCATTTAGGCTTAAAAGTCAAGTTGGAGGTAAAGAATTTAGGGATAACTATTGACTCTGACCTAAATTTTAAATCACATATTAAACAGATTACTAGTGGTGTATTTTTCCACTTAAGGAATATAGCGAAAGTTATACCTCTTATAACTTTAAAAGACATTAAAAATTTGCACACACTGTTTTTTTTTCAGACAACTTGATTACTGTAATGCACTCCTTACAGGACTACCTAAGAAAGACATCAATTGGTTACAGTTAGTGCAGAAAGCAGCAGCAAGAATCTTAACTAGAAAAAGAAAATCTAAGCACATTTCACCAATTTTTGAGTCATTTAGAATTAACTTTAAAATGCTCCTAATGGTTTACAAAGCCTTAAATAATCTCGCATTGTCCTATATTTTGGAGTGACTGTCCCCTTGGACTCCAAGTCATAACCTCAGGTCTTCAAATGAAGGTCTGTTTTAATTCCAAGAGTCAACCTGAAAGGAAGTGGTGAGACAGCCTTTTGCTGCTGTGCACCTAAATTTGGAATACTTTACAACAGAAATTCACCAGGCTAATACTGTAAAAAAATTTAAAACTGCTAAAAACCCATTATTTAAAATTACTTTTCCGTAGCTACATTTTAGTTGTATCCCTATTAGTCTACAAGGCCATTGAATTATCATTTTCCTCTGGGTTCTGCAATTCTTTACTAATCTGTACTATTCTCTGCTGTCTTTTCAAGTTCTTCTGTGGTGGCAATTTGTACCACCAGACCAACTGATCAAGGTACCACACTGCACCCTGCAATTATGGATTGAATGGCGGGTGTCCCAGATGTCCACATGACCATCATCACTGGAAACCATGAGGACTGATTTAGAATATCTATGTCAGGCAAAATGCCCAGTCGGGGCTGGGCAGCCTTTTGGCCTTGGAACCCCGGCAGATTTTGTTTTTTATTCCAGGCTTTCTGGAGTTTTTTTTTATTTTTCTGTCCTTCTGGCCATTCGACCTTACCTTTTTCTTTGTGTTATACTGAATAATATTATTGCATAATCTTGTTTATATTTCACATGTTAACTTCCTTTTCATTTCACTTTGTAAAGCACTTTGAGCTACAGTGTTTGTATAAAAATGTGCTATATAAATAAATGTTGTTGTTGTTATCTGGAAAGGGGGTAGTTGTCTGGATTACAGCAACTACAGGGAATAACACTGCTGTCAGTGCTGGGTAAGATCTTTGCTAGGGTCATCCTCAATATGATCACCTGCTCACTTACCAGCAACCAGAACAGTCTGGTTTTACACCAAAGAAGTCTTATCATCAACTGCATCCTGGCACTGAGGGTTCATACCGAGTACAAACATGAAAATCAGCAGCCTTTGTCAGTTTTCATAAAGCATTAGACTCAGTTGATCGAGCTACCCTGTGGAACATCCTGAGACTTCGCAGGATCTCTTTGAAGCTGCTGGATATCATGGCCGGCCTGTACACTGGTACCATGAGCACTGTATAGAGTGGAGACTGCATTTTTTCCAGTTGATTCTGGAGTTCATCAAGGGTGTGTTCTTGCTCCTACCTCATTCAATGGTTGCATGGATTGGATGTTGAGCAGGGTTGAGGGGTCCAGCAACTGTGGGGCAACTGTTGGTGAAGAAAGATTCACTGATCTTGCCTTGCAAGCGATGCTGTGATCTTCATGGAGTCAATGGATGCTCTGATCAGGTCTCTCAAGAGACTGAGTGAGGAGTTTGTGTCTGGGCTTGAGACTGTCCTGATAAAAACAAAGATCCAGGCCTTTAATGACCTCTTGGGCACAGCCTTCAGCAGTGTGTCTGTCTGTGGAGACCTCGGCAGCAACATACATGTCTCTGGTGACTGTTCCTATGAAGTCAGTAGATTGGGAGAGCATGAGGGGTCATGTGGTCACTGGAAAGGGGTGTGTAGAGCTCCCAATATCTTTCCAAAAGGACAAATGGCCTGGGAGTCCTGGTGCTCCCTGTTTGCTATTTGTTTGCTATATGGGTGCAAGACATGGACGCCATCCAATGACCTGAGACAAAGACTGGACTCCTTCATTACTGTGTTTCTTCAGAGAATCCTTGGGTATCGCTGGTTTGACTTTGTATTGAATGAGCGGTTGCTATGTAGTCCTGAATGAGGCACATTAAATGCATTGTTGAGGGGTCGTCAGTTAAAGCACTGTGGCTATGTGGTTTGATTCCCCAAGGGTGATACGGCTTTTAGGATCCTAATTGTTGAAGACCCGAGTGACTGGAACAAGCCAAGGGGTCGTCCAAGTAACACCTGGCTGCAGCAGATAGATGGTCACTTCTGGAGGGAGGGACTGGACCATGTGTCTGCCTGAAGTGTTGCCAACTGGGATTCTGAGGTGTTCCATTGTGTGATGAGTGTGGCAACATGTTGTATCAGTTCATGCTCCCCAATCTGACCTGAACTGATCCATCCATCCATCCAGTAAGCATCGAGCATAAGGCAGGAACAATCTCAGGACGGGGTGCCAGCTCATCACCGGTTGAATATCAGAACACATATACTCTAATAGCATCAATTTATCATCATCAAATCCCCTTTGTGTTTATAAGGAAATTGATATTCTAATATGAAACAGACATACTTTAATGCAGTTCATCATATAAATGATATCAACTATATATCCTACTATTCTAGCAGCACACAGCTCCAAGGGGATCACTCTTGGAAATCTAATTTAACTTAGAAGCCAGTCATCACCATGGGACAAGAAGTCAGTATGGTCTGTAAATACGTGCTCTCTTCTAATTATTCCATATGCGATGTCTTCTAACAGTGGTAAAGCAGCCATGGTATTTGTAATAGGTTGGCAATTCTGTGTACCATTGTACTGTTGCAGATTGACTACAATCGAGTGCCAATTTGTAACAATTTGTAAACGATATGCAAATAATCTTGGTGCATTTGATGAAGCCCGCATCATGGATGTGAATATGAAAATGAAAGGGAGACCACACAGAAACATGCGTACACATGGTCTGAGGCTGACGTGAAAAAGTTTAGTTTTTATACATCTGAACGGGAGTGTGTAAAAGGACATATATAAGATTTTTGTGCAAACACATTGTTAATACATGAGGCCTCGGGCATTTAACAACACTTGCACCTCAGTCATCACCCTTTGCTTTTGTTTAGCTCTCGTCATCACATCCTTGGGGACAGTAACGTCCTCTATGCACTTGTTGATATAACTAGTCACAGATTTTGTATACACCTCTGTGTTAATGGAATCACGATACGTAGCAGCCTCACTAAAAATGCTCTAGTCAGTGGATGCAAAACAGTCTTTGAGAGCTGTAGTAGCACCATTAAGCCCATACTCTGATGTTTTTCTTAATTGGTTTAGTATGCTGAAGCAAGGATTTGCTTACAGGAATCATAAACATGGAGATGTGTCTGAGCATCCAATGTAAGGATGAAGTGCAAACTTATAGACCTCACAAAAAGCTAAACAGACTTTGTCCAGGGAGTTTAACCACCTGGTCACAAAATGTATGTGCTGGAAAAGTTTGAGACTGAAAAAAAAATATGATTGAAATCTCCAGCCACAACGAGAAAAACATCTGGATGTAACGTTTGTAATTTGTTTATGGCTTAATACAGCTCACCTAGCATCTGGTTAGTATATGTGCTAGGCAGTAGATAAACGGCCACCATTAGTACAAAACTGCTCTTGGCAGACAGAATAGGTGACATCCTACTGCTAAAATCTCTGGTGGCATGCAAGTACTGCAGCATTCATACACCAGTCTTTATTTACTTAACCGCTATTACTCACCACCTCAGGTCATATCAGTCAAAAATGAATCTTTATCTACACCAGTGATGGTTATCCCCGATGTCATCATGCAGCCATGTCTCCGTGAAGATGTAGATACAACAGTCTTTCATTTCACATTGGCTAGCACACTGAAGCTTTAGTTAATCCAGTTTATTATCTAGTGACTGGTTGTTGCAAACAGAACAGATGGAAATAGTTATCAAAAAAAGAAATGCAAATTAAATTGAATAATAATGAATAAGTAATAAAAAATAAATCAATATGAGCTTATATAACATTGATATATAATAAGAGGTGAAAATAACAACAAAAGAAAAGATAAAGAATTGGGCACTGTGGTAATCAGGAGGTCAGGAAATGGAAGTGATGTCATTGTGGTCGTGACTGTCAATCACTGCTTCTGCAGAGGGAGAGAGAAAGAAGCCATTAGATGACACCATTAACCACTGTCTTGGAGTGTAATTACCTTTAGATGTACCATGAAGTTGTCTCCCAAGCGCACGTGTGTGAAAGTAGAAAAGTAGAGTGCTGATATGTAATGTCATTTTGAAAATCTCTAAAGATGAGTTCGATGAGAAGGTCAGATGGCTGAGAGGACAGAAAAAACAAAACAAAAAAAAAACTTCCAGATAAGCTGGACAACAAGAATCTGCTGGGATTTCAAGGCTGTAGGATTCTAGTAGGAGTACCACTATATTGCATACGCCTGTGTTCACATTATACACTGATTATACCTAATTTTTGGCACTTAGATTGAGAACAAAATAAACAAAATACTGATCAAAAATTGAGATTAACTTTTCTTTCTGATCAAATAAATTGTGTCAGGGAAAAATCTAACATTGACTTGCATTCAAATTTTAATTTCTCAGTGTTGAGTACTATTTACATTTGTAAATGCAAACATATTGAAAATGCAATTTATATTGATAAAAGTCAAAGAAAACTGTAAATGAGACTACTTACAGAAAAAATTAAAAATGAAGTGGTTTCACCCTGAATGGTGCTCTAAACAGTCAATTAGCCTGTGAGAGACATATCTCTCTATTATAAAAGGAAATCTTGGGACGAGACTTTTTGCCAAAAGATTTTTTCAAGTCCCATGAGATGAGACTTTTTGCCAAGAGATTTTGTCAAGTCCCGCCCTCCTCTCAACCATTTTCAAACACTCCTACGGTCCACTCAACTCTCATTCATGTGATGCTTTTGTCAGACACAGTTCTTCCGCTCTCAGCTCTTATACATTTTCATGTTTTTCTCACTTAAAGTCATTTATGAAAAGTCCTCAGTTTCATCCTTTAAAGAAGCTTTTCTGGACAATATTTTTAGACATACAATCTATTTGTTTCCTTCAATGTAACCCTTTTCTGGACAATTATTTTATATGTTCTAGATGACACGTCAATGACTAAGCGAAGAAGAAAGGGCAGTGCTTCGAAAAGAGGCCCAAAAGTGTTGGAGAGAGAAGTTTTCAAAAAAGAGCAATAATAATCTAAGTGCAAATTCAGAAAATAAGGAAAGTAATAATGAGCCCGTACCAAGTGGAATTGAAAACCCAGCAGGTCCAATTGGGGTTATAAATAAAAGGCAAGGAATAGAAGACAAAGTAGAACATTGTAAAGAGGTTCAAAAACATTGGCGTGATACACATGCAGAGCAGGTTAGAGATTATGAAAGTACTAAAAGTCTCAAAAAACTGATAGTAAATTAGCGCTAACAAACAGACACTATTACTCGGTGAAATAACAGAACAGCAGAAAAAGATTAAATATATGGACATAAGTGATAGGAGACTTGTAGCTTGTCTAATTCGTGTGGCCATCAGAGAAAAGTAGTGTTTCTTCCCAACGAAGAAGCATATCCGTGAGAATTAAAAGATTTGCTGTTTGGTGAAAGTGATATCCACAAACACTACAGGCAAAATATCTGAATCTACAATAATCTGTTCGTGTTTGCAACAATCAATGCTCAGAAGATTTATACAATTCAGGACCATACGCTATGAGAATCTGTGGTCACACAACAATTAAAACTACTACAAGTTTAATTTCAAATTTCTAACTCTGATTTTTTTTTTCTCTGAATTTACTATCTTACTCTTCTTTATTTATTGATCTGGTTTAGTACAATGCTATATACTGTATACCCTGCCGTTCTTTCTTAAACTCTGTGAAGTACCTTGAACATGGGAAAGGCGCTATATAAATAAAATGTATTATTATTATTATTATTATATTTATGATCACTGAGAAGCAATGCAACATAGAATCGAAATAGTTAAATGATCAGACATATTAGAAATCCATCCATCCATTTTCCAACCCGCTGAATCCGAATACAGGGTCACGGGGGTCTGCTGGAGCCAATCCCAGCCAACACAGGGCACAAGGCAGGAACCAATCCTGGGCAGGGTGCCAACCCACCGCAGGACACACACAAACACACCCACACACCAAGCACACACTGCTTTGTGTGTGCGGATTGTGGGAGGAAACCGGAGTGCCCGGAGGAAACCCACACAGACACGGGGAGAACATGCAAACTCCACGCAGGGAGGACCCGGGAAGCGAACCCGGGTCTCCTAACTGCAAGGCAGCAGCGCTACCACTGCGCCACCGTGCTGCCCATCATATTAGAAATTCTACAGCCAATATGGATACAAATCAATACATGCAAAAGTATCGCACTTTATACAAAATTTATCTGCAAAACACAGACAAAGAAGTTTTCTTGGATTTTATATGAATCCAAAAGATCACAGTCGCATTTATAATAAACCAACATGTGACGAATTGTCAGCAATAATAGTT
The DNA here is from genome assembly GCF_016835505.1 of Polypterus senegalus. NCBI lineage: Eukaryota > Metazoa > Chordata > Cladistia > Polypteriformes > Polypteridae > Polypterus > Polypterus senegalus. The sequence continues at coordinate 41,921,798 of NC_053165.1, forward strand.
TCGAAAGACGGAGATATCAAAGACAGAAGTTTAAAAAGTATTTGTGTGTTAATATCAAAGTCCAAACAGAACAAAAACGGATAACTCAACAAATACCTCTAATGCAACATGAAGTATAATTTTATTTCAATTTATTACATTTTACTATTTTTAACTATGGTTAATTACTCGCTGTAATGTAAAATAGTTAGTTCTATTATGCATATGTAACAGTTCCCATGAAAATAACAATCTGTTTAAATTGTACATCCGCTGACCCATATGCGAACGGCAGAGATGCAAAGTGGCTATCATGTAGCGCCCGCATGGGGGTTGGCAAGCAAAGTGAGCAGGGGGCAAAGCCTCCTAGTTTTCATAATAGAAATGAAGAGCCTCTTGCTTTGCTGTTATTTAAAAGAACAAGGGTAGAGCTGCCATTTTCCTGAAAAACTTCTGCTACATTAAATTTTCAATAATTTAACTGTTATAAAAGATTGTAGCATTTTTTGGAAAAGAATAATATGTCTTATTTCAATTGGTGCGACTTGTGCACATGCCAACATTGTTAACCCTTTGCTACTTAATACACTAAAACAAACTTGAAGTATACTACACTTGTTCAAGCTCTAGAAAAATACACATTAAATTGGTTCAAATTTGATTAGAGTGATTAAATCAGCTTGGCTCCTCTTACATTTAAATGATGATTGGGTAGACTTCCAGTGTTTTCCAGATCGTTAATTTCCCATCACATTTCAGAACTATGTCTGATAAAACACCTGGCTGCCCTTAATATTCCATTTAATAAAGCAATAATAAAGAAATTTGCATTGTGTGTAAAACAAGTTCTTGAATATCCTCATGATGATCTTTAATATGAGTTTTGCAGCTCACATGTGGGCACAGCATTCAGAGACTATCTAGGTTAAAAAAGAAATTCATATGCTTCCATCAAGCTACCAGCCTATAATCCAGAAGAGGGTCACAGAGTCAGGTGCTTACCTAGGCAGCATTGGATGTGCACACTCCCACACTAATTTGTTGTAATTAATCTTACATGTGCATTGTTTTGGGATATGGAAAGAAACCAAAATGCAAAGAGAAATGCAGGCTAAATATTTGAAGAATTAATAACTCCACATAGACAGTCACTAGACCAGACTGATTATGTCTCCTGGAGCTGTAATGATGCAATGGTCATTGCTTTGTGACAATGCTGTCCAAAGTCAATTTGAATAGTCCCATAACAAAATACAGGAGATCGACTCGGATCTGCTTTAGCTGTGAGCCGCTGCAGTGTTGGGAGCCCGTGGTTGCCCCAGCAACTGATAAACCGTCTTCCACAGACACAGTGATCGCACTTCGGGAAGCTCTTCGGCATGTCAGTTGTGGGGAGTCCCAAAAGAGTTTAGAAACCTTACAGAATACATTTCAAAAATTCTGCATTGTTAATGAAAGAAGAATCCAAAATGTTATTGCACTGATGATTTAGTAAATGGATTGTGAATATATAACATCTAAACATGCATTACTATATAAGGAATCTGTAGTTGATCCATGCCAAAATGTGTATTATACTAAGGGGCATTATATTAATATTTTTTAATTAATTATAGAGGAGTAAACAAATAAATTAAAAAAAATACAACTGTAATTTTTCTTGTGCATATTAGACATTCAACAGAAACAAGTCATCTAAAGACCCTAAAAACGACTCTCTTAATAAGACTGGTGTCCTGCCTAGGGTTGGCACTTGGATCCCTAAAACCCTGAACTGGAGGCATCAGGTTTGCAATATGAATTAGTGGGTCATAATTTCATTACTTAATTGTAATTCCAACAGATCAGCATCTCAATTTTAGACAAAAACCTTGAATAGAGCAGCATTATAGCAGAAACAAAGCTATTACAACCTATTCCGCAGCTTCATTAAGTATAGTATTTAAGACTCTTTGTTTATTTGTCTATTAGATAATGGGCCATATCAAATTTTTACAGCGGATTTCATGATTTAGTAATTTTATAAAAGTGCAATAAAATATAATGAATATTCATCGGTTTTCAGAGAATAGACAAAAGTATGAACTCCACAATGGGTTAAATCACAGCAAAATAGGAGCTTTACAGCCATAAGTTCCATAAATCAATAAGGTAAATTACACAACGTTTGAAAAAAAAAATAAAAAAATTATTGAATAGACAACTGGGGCCTCATACATAACGCCCTGCGTAGAATTCACACTATAACATGACGTAAGCACAAAAGCCAAAATGGGCTTACGCACAGAAAAATCCAGATGCAAGAATCTGTGCATTCGCCAACTTCTCCGTTCTTCCGCTACATAAATCCCAGTCAGCGTGAAAAGTAACGCTTGTGCACGCGCCTGCTCTCCTGCCCCAACTCCTTCCAGAATTATGCCTCTTTGAATATGCAAATAGCCCTTAAGCTCAGCGTTCTGTGAAAAGACAATGGGAAAAGCAAGAGGGAAAATGGAAGAATTTCAGTCAATACCAAGTGGAGGGAAGGAAAAACGTACTATTTGTTGGTTTAAACAGTGGTATAAACAACAAAAGGAAGCTGATCAAGTGACATAGCGTGTCGGAGAAACTCGAAAGCTGAAGTTCACAAAGTCGCACAGTGCCCGAAATAAAAAAGAAGTTGTCACATATCAAAGTCACCTTGAAAAGGCGAGTCGTGGCCCACCGTCTGAGTGTCATATGAAAGCTTATTAGGGTACAGAGGAAAAAAAAGGCACACAGTGGGGAGAAAGCATGAAATGTCAACTTCAATCTCGAAATTTCCACTTTAATCTCGTAGTTTATTTTGTCATTAAAGTCGAACATCATAAACTTCATCTTAAAATCGTTTAATCTACTAGTATCTCAAATCTCATCGTAACTAAATGCTAGCACGTTAAATGCAGTATGTGCTCTATGTGTGTGTATCACTGCTTGCTTCTTAAACTGGCTTTCTCTACCTCCGACAGGACACAGAATCCATTACATTTGTGATATTAAAGCTCTCTGAATAACTAAAATACTGAGATGTATACGTGATATCATTTTCATGATGATAGGAGTTAAAGCACGTTATTAAACATGGAAACACAGTGGAGGAGTGATTGTGCACGACCTTCGATGAAATAATTTATTGCAGCAGTACTCAGGGGCGGCTCTAGGCTCGTGGCGGCCCTGGGCAGAGAAAGAATCGGTGGCCCCTTTGCCCGCCAATGTCAATATGGTATCTTATGCACGTCGGATGGCCACGTCTGTTGCGGACACTGCATAGCCGCCTCGTGCTCAAGACACAAGCATTTAACTTTTGTCGAAATTTGCTGCTACGTTTTTAGCTGTGTCGTTATTTTCTCTTTCTGTTTTATATTCAATATATATTAGCGTGGCGGCCCCTGGGATTTGGCGGCCCTGCAGTACTATCTCTTTCAAATGTACTAACCTCCAATTCCTGTCCTTCGTTTTCTTTCTCCAAGTAACCGATCGCCACACAATCAGCTCTGTAATAGACATTAAGCCATCTGTAAGCTTAGAGCGCCAATTCTTCAAAACTTTTAAGGGACATTGAAATATCTTCGTAGTACGTACATGTTTAATTATTCTATCCTTCACGACAGTCCCAGTGAAGCATACAGTGCAAGGCAGGAACAACCTTTAATTATTAATAATATAGATTATTTAAATGAAGTTAAAGTTTTATCTGTATAATATAATAAACATATTTTGCTGCATTTCATCTTAAAAATGATATCGTCATCATATGTAAATACGGGCTTTATAAATTGTCTCAGGTTGTGCAATATTATAACTGTAGTGCAAGTTTACAGTGATGTGATTCTATTTATAAGTACAAACAGTTCTACAAGGAGCACTTGATTGATTGCGTTTAGAGCTCTTGAGATGAAACTCTTTCTGAACCGTGAGGTCCATACAGGAAAGGTCTGAAGCGTTTGCCGTGTGAGAAACAGTTAAAATAGGAAGCATGGCTGAGGCAGCGTGTGCTTGATGCTGTATATCGATAATTCTCTTTCCGATCAGCTGCTCCAAGTGGTGCAGTGAGAGTAATACGGAAAAAGATGATCTGCTGTGACAACCCCTAACGGGAGCAGCTGAAAGAAGTAAAATAAGGTGCAGTGAGAGTAACAACGCTAAAGCAGCTATGGTATTTGGAATAGTTTGACCATTCCATGGACCATTATATTGTTACTGGTTAATTACAATCAGATGCATTAAACTAATAAACAATATCCGGTTAGTTTCAGTGTATTTATAAAGCTGCGTCAGGAAAAGAAAGGATAACCGCACAGGAACAGTGGCACTGCTTTGATGCTGTGTGCCACCAGTCTGCAAAACCGAGCGGAGAACTTGCATACGACAGGGTATGAGGTACCATGGAAATGTGCGTGGCTTTATGCCAAGTTTAGTTTTTATACATCATGATATGAACGTGGAAATGTTCTTACGCAACATTTCTGTACGTGCACACCGTTTATACATGAGGCCCCAGGAGAGTAAGGAGGCAAACAGCAGATGAGAATAGAAAGGATCAAAACAAAAGGTGAAGACCAAAAAACAAAGGAACATAATGCCAAAGCCCAATACATGAAACCAAAACCAGTCAAAAGACTCACCGAAAGATCAGAACCAGAAAATAACAAAGCATAAGGTTTGCAAGGAAGTGTAGTGCAGTGGTTAAGGCTTGGGACTTCAAATACTGAGGTTGTGAGTTCAAATCCCACCACTGACACTGTGTGACCAAGAGCAAGTCACTTCACCTGGAAAAATAAATGAAATATTACCAATTGTATCTCAAATGTTGTAAGTCACTTTGGATAAAGGCGCTGGCCAAATACATAAAAGTAAGAGATAGATTGTTTTGGAGAGGAAATTCATAAAATTTTTGAACCGCACACTGTTTATACTAAATTGAATTATCTCGGATGAACTGAATTTACAAAACTTTAATTACAGGCATTGTAAGCATAATTTCTTGACCATTGTTCATCTATTGTACCAGTATGTTATGCCTCTGTTCCAGCTACTTTCTTTTTCAATTAGTTTATGACCTGGGAATGGGAAATAAGTATAAATGCCACAAAACCTGTTTAAATTAATTTATATTTTAGGACTAGGAGTTACAGAATTAGTTTACACATTGAGAAAGGAAAAAGTACAGAGATACGTAAAGGATGAAACAGTTTGTTTAGAGTCAATTCATCATCAGGACAAGATAACCAATCAAATGAATGCAATGTCACAAGTCCTGAAACTCCATATGTGCATTGTAACATAAATATAGCTCATCCAAGGGACCAAAGATGATAACAACTGATGGGCAACAGAGAAAGTGACATCAGAGTTCGAGACACGTGACCATCTCATTTGGACGATGGAAAACATAATCTATAAATATCACGAAATCATTAAATTAAAAGGTTCCCAGGACAACATCCACCCCTTGACATTTCTGATTTTCAATAAATTTTTCTAAGACTGTATCTACACTTTGCTATTTTATTTTTGATTATATTTTCTTCTATTTGGTGTTTTTACACGTTAATAAATACCACATTACTCTTATATTGTCTACACTTTGTCTTTTATCTATTGAATCAATAAGAGTGTGCCAGGTGTGGGCAATATTGCCATTTTCTTGCCCACAGGGTTTAATAAGGCTATTGAGGTCACTCCCCAATCATTAAAGCAATTGCAGTAAAAGTAAGACATAGTATGCTTAAGAAGTGGTATATATAACCAAAAGAGTTGTGTTTTTATGTGCGTCGCAGCAACATCAGCATGTGTGTTAGTGCTCATGATAGTGAATTCCTATGTAGACAATCCTATGTGGAATGTTGTGGAGTGAGTGGCAATTTGCACCACTCGAGTATTTGTCTGGCTAAGATCTCTATTATGTATATGTGTGTTAATCTTCATGGGCAGGAGTAGATAAACCCAAAAAGGCAATCCTGGTAAGTCAGATAAACTTCATGAACATACATAGACTATGGAAGAGAATAAATTCATATAAAAAAGATGTGGTTCAAGAGGCTCAAAGAAGTGCATGACTGTTTCAAAAAGGGGATACAGTTTTGACAACCTAAACTGTATATTTGATGGAATTCTTAATTATGACATCGGTGTTTTATCATCAGTATATATAATGCTCTGATACCCACAAAGTCTGCTTTTGTACACCCTGATACCATTTTTAGATCATCACAATTTTCAAGTTACTTTCACAGATATTTAAATGTCAGAGCCAGTTGAAATTGACATTAATGTTCTGAGGGAGCTGCCACCATAAAAGTGTTGTCTTCTAAACATCAAAGTAAGGGCTGACTCGTTCATCCTCAGATAGGCATTTTATTCTTAAATATTTAACGTTTGTAGAAACCCATTTTGACAAAGCATTGGTCATAATGACTTAAATGTTCCTCAACAACTGGTTAGCTGTAATAACATTCCAAATCAATAAAGTAATAGCTTTAAAGTTGCTTATAAAGTTTTTCTAGATTTCACCGCAGAGGGAAAAAGGTGGAAGGTCGGCTTAGGGGGTGTGGGAGGTTGATCAAACGGTAACCTTAGAAAATTAACACATGTCCAAGTTTTTAAGCTATTTCAGTTTGGTTTAGCTAAAATACGATTGCAATGTTTAAATTAGTCGCCCCAAAGGCAGCAAATCTCAGGTTGAACCTTGCAAGTCATTTCAGAAAGCAGTCCCTTAAATAATTATTTAAAGAAATAAATATATACTACATTTCTGATTGTCATTTATGTTTTGTTTTCTCATATGCCCGCCACCTGCAGCTGACAGTGTTTCAGCTGAAAAATAATAAATACCCCATTACTGCCTTTTTTCCCAATCAATTAATTAGTTATAGCTTTTCAGATTGTTCCCCGTATCACACAGTGATTGGACAAACATGAAACAGCCACCCGTCATCTGTTTCCTCCCCCATGTCATTTAACCTTTTTGGATTCTCGCGTTTCTCTGCACACTTCCGAACGTTTATCATTTAATTGGTTACAGACCTCCCCACAGGGCTTTTAATCAAGATGTTAAGTTTACTCTCTTTTCTGATCAGTTCAGAGGTCAAGGGGGTGGGGTGCAACAGGGTTATGAAAAGCTCAGTTGAAGCTTTTTTGGAAAAATAGGGGAATATGAACAGTAAATTCATTTTTTAAACATCAAATTGCAAGTGTAAAGAATCTTGATAGAGATGTCATTACATTGCAAGGTTCTTTTGCCACATTTTCCTTTGCTCTGTCTGATGAAGGAGGATAGTAAGAAAATGAAAAGTTAATATACTGATCCTGACAGATAAACTTAAATGTTCCTATATTTTGTAAACTTTGTATTTTCCTTCAGTTTATATCCTTAATTTGTGTATGTTAAGTTTATGCTCCATAGCTTGGCAGAATGTGTGCACATTGCTCTATCTGATGCATACTTCCATCATGAGCACATTGTGTGTTAAAATGCACCCAACTCAGGCTCATATAGGCTTGCACATAGGCCAGTGAGCTCTGATACCACTTGTATGCTGATGATGCCCAAGTTTATGCAACATAAAGTTGATTCCTAACCTCAGTAACAGACAAGTTCATTACTTGCTTCAATTAAATCAGCATAGAAGCGTTTGCTAACTACCTTTAGTGCCATACAAAGCTGAACTTCCCCATGTGGACTCTCTAGGTCAAATGAAATATCTCAGCCTCTGATCACTGAATGCCAGCTTCTGCAAAATGACCCCATTACATTTAGTTTTGAGGTTATTCTCAAATGTGATTCAAAATTCAGCTTTATTGATCATAAGGCATCGATAAACATTTCCACTGCAGACATTCTCTTGACACTCCTTCATCATATCTTAACTGTATGATGACTATCTGGCATTGAGTAATCATCAACAGATTATGACAAGTTTGATATGCTGCTATCAGCAATTATATTGATCACATCTCCCCTCAGCTTGGTTTACAGCACTGGCCCTCACTGTTATGTTGAATTGCCTTTAAGCCTCTACAACTAATTTATCAAAGTTAAAAATTGCATTATTTTAGCCAACCTGCCATCACTGCTTATTTCATGTAAACCAATTTAGATCTTCTGAACGTGTTCTTCTTGCTAATCTGCAGTATTACTATGCCGTAATTAGTAAATATTCTTTGAACTTAGTGGTTCTAGAACTCTTTTTGTAGGATTGTCCATCACAGCTCTGTTAACGTTAACTGTTTCTTTTCTCTATTGCATATTAAATTTTCTATGTCTATGTTTATGTGACAGTTATACTGTATACTGTATAATGTTAGATTATTTTCAGTCTCTTTTGGAGCGACTTACTCTGCTTGTGCTCCAATAAAATAACAAACTTGAACAACAGTATTACAAATGCAAGGCACCATGACTTTGTATTCACTGTATGTGCTATGTAAAATGAGGATTATTTTTATTTGAATTATTTTTCACTGCACTTGCTTTGAATTGTATCCATTATTAAACCTGCTTAAAGGATGTTCGTCATTTTTCAAGTCAAAGTTGTTTCTTCACAATCATGGTACAGTCAGGTCCATAAGTGTTTGGACAGGGACAAAGTTTTCATAATTGTGGCTCTGTATGCCATCACAATGGATTTGAAAAATAGCAATCATTGTGTGATGGAAATGTAGACTTTTGGCTTTACTTTAAGCGGTTTACCAAATCTTTAGTATGAGCCGTTTAAGAATGACAGCCATTTTCTGTATTGTTGTTAATAAATTTTTATTTAAAAGAGCTGGGAATTGTCTGCGGGTGAGGTGCCCCCTGGTGGTTACACTGTAACGGGCGGATGAAAATTTTTTGTTGTCTGTCATTGAGTGAATATGGTACAGATACACTATGCTTGCAAATTTGGCATCAAATTGTGCAATTTGTATTGAGAAAGTGGGTGTGTTACAAAGTTTTCCCATACAACACAAATGGCAATGTTTACAATGATGTTATGTATATGAATGATATGCAAAATCCCTCAACCTATGCTAACACTTTTTTTTTAAAGTGTATCTGAAGTTTACTGTATTATTTGCTCAATTTAGGGTAAACACTTGGCCATTTAAAAGACTTTACTTCGCAGGAGCTTTATTATTTATTAATACTATTGACCTTGCTTAAACTCAAAATTGGTTACCCTGAACATCACAATCAGGCACATCCTCTTACTTACCTGATGTGAGCAAATTACCTCAAAACTATACTAATAAATCAGGAAGTGTAAGTGTCATATTAGATTTACGAACAACATCGGATGAAATCAATTTCAAAAATCTTTAACTAAATATGCACAAAAAATCCCAAAGTGAACAGATTTGGGGTGCTACATATATATGAAAAAATGCCGAAGTGAATAGATTTGCAGTTGTTACATATACATGAACAAATTCCTTGCATTAATTATGGCTCAAATAAATACGTTCTTACAGGGTCCATGAATGTCTGCATTGTTGTGCACTGATGAACCACCTGGAATTTGTTGCAAAAGTAGAAATATCAAGTTATAACCTTTTGAAGACTCATCGTGGCCTAATAAAACGTTCAGTATTCAGTTTACACCCAGACTCATTTCTCAATGCTGTCTTCTTATATAATACGCTACTGTAGCTGTCCGTTTGTCTGTCCAGAATTTTAAATCACCTGTAGCTCGCAAACCATTTGAACTATTGACCTGAAATTTGGTACACATATACTACGAGACGTCTACTATCCACTTTCAGGGTGATGATTGACCTCCAAGGTTATTCCTCTTTTTATTTTTATTATAATTTATTGTAGAATCAGCTCTCAGCAGCGGCAAACAGGGCGGCCATTTTGCGCATGTGTACGGGCGTCTTTCTCATCCCTACCACCTTCACCATCATTTCCCCTACATCTTCATATTTTAAATCATTGTTGAGGCAGATTGAAGACTTAAATGCCAGCTGAAGTGAAAAATTAAAGAAAACATACTAAGTAATTACAACACAAACACTGACTTAATAAGTTTTAACATGAAAAGATGGAGACGAAAGAAGAGAAGAAGTGGGCCGCTAGGGTGGAGAAAAGAAGAGCTGCTCAGGAAGCAGCAAGAACATCAACCTCTGAGCAAATGAATACTAAACGTACAAAGAAAGAGTATGAAGTCAAGTGAATTCACCTCATGTTAATGGGCAGTGCACCTTTACTGGAAGGAAAATATAATAGTGTGTTTCAGATGACATGATTTGGTGCAAAAAGAATAATCAAAGGCAATTTCACGCCAAATTGTAAAGTATAAGGACAGGTGTATCATTATTGTCTTATGAAGTTTCTCAAGTTACAAAGCCAGAGTACCCAGTGCTGGCACTGGAAGAATGTGCAAACTCCACATAGCCACTGACTCTGACCCAGGATTCTGGGTGGCTGGCGATAAGCCCTAAATACAATTTGATTGATAGGTAATTATTGGATTAATCATATTTCACCCACTGTTTATCAGCTAAGAGATATGGACAAAAAAACGCATGAATGAGCCCTAAATTAAGTACTATTCCAAACTCAAGATCAGCCTCCTTGACCCATCCAGAGCTGCTGAATTTGATGTGTAGTGCAGGCTCCATATTACAAATGGTGGCATAACAGGTAAATGCGACTGGCTTACCTTTCCCATTCCAGTATTCAAGTCCTTGCGATGGTTACCGTAGGGCAGGGGTCCTCAATCCCAGTCCTGGAGAGCCGCAGTGGCTGCAGGTTTTTGTTCTGACCTGGTTGCTTAATTAGAAAGCAATTCTTGCCAATAAAGCAGTAACAAGCTATGAAATTAAATTAACTCTGCTATGTCAGGTCATTCTCATATCTTAGATTTTCTTTCCCTTTCTATCATGCAAGTGATTTGAAGGCTAAAATGGACGAGTGATTCTCAGTCCTTCACTTTTTTCTCTTCATTTTTCTTCCAAGTATTTAATTAAACCCAATAGTGCAGATAAATACACACAGGTGTAAATGTAAATAAGCTAAATGGACAAATGCTGCTCTCTCTTGTCATTTGCATGTTATTGATAATAAGGAGCAATTAAAATAGCTGTTTAAGACAAAATTAAGCAATAAGGGCTCAAAATCACTAAAGTGAAGCAGAAGTGTTACTTTAGCAATAAGTGCTTTTTATTAAGCAACTGGGTTGGAGCAAAAACCTGCAGCTACTGCGGCTCTCCAGGACCGTGTTTGAGGACCCCTGTCATAGGGTCCAGGCATGAAATTAATTGAACAGTCAAAAATGAACCAAAGCAGAAATATATTTATTTAGGAAAATGTCAACAGAGGATTATCCAAAAATTGACTTTTGAAATCTTCAAAAATGCTATTTGCATAAGGCAAAATGTAATTTGTAATGAAATATCCTATACATTGTATAAAAATAAAAAGTATTTTTTTACTTGATTTCTTGGCAGTTGGTTGCTATACCTGTCTCCTAGAGGACTTATTTTAGATACTTTTAATAAACTAAATGGTGAATAAAAAAGTGTAGCGAAGGAAAAATGAACTTTTCCGGAGTGGCCACCCAGTGCCAAATGCCATATCTGAAGGCCTCCAGTGGCTATTTAAAGGTTCTTAATTGGCCATTAATGTGCCAAAAATTGAAATGAAATAACATTGAATATGCCAAGAATATTTTGGGAAACATGCTTAGATATTACTTTATTTCAAAAAAGAACAGTTAAGAAATATAGTCTAATCAGCCAAGAGATTTATGACATGTTGACACAACTGATGGGGTAGAAGTCTGCTAAAGCTGTGGGTCGAGAATGGAGAACATATGCATTAAGGAGCTGATCGAAATATTCATGCTACATGGAAATGCTCTGCACTCCCCAACCACCCCCATTCAACTTGACAGTAATTCATTTTGTGAAAGACCTTAATCCACCAGTATGCTGCATCCCGTTCATTAGTGTGGCGGCTTCACTTCAACACTTAGACCCGTCACCTGCAGGTGGACAGTGAACTCAGAGTGACTTACATGTTTATGTTATTATTTCATAAGTTTCACTTGAAATTTGTCAAACTGCATCACTGTTTAACTATGTGCCAGTCAAAGGCAGAAGGTTCCAGATGGAGGCCCTTTCCGCCAGCCTTGCTAACAGGCACTAAAGTTATAAGTACTGTGGGCACACTCTGGTCTGCCGTTCACAAGGGCAGCGTCCTCCGAGCAACTGACCTTAAATCAAAGCTCAGGCTGACACTGAATGCAGGAAGCTTCATTTTCAGAATATCCACTGTAAATTATTCAAATTTTTTGGACTGAAAGGTGGACCAACCAAATGGAAACTATCTGTTGTTTGTGTTAACATTCTTGCCACTGTGAAAGGTGGAGGAAAAAGAAACTAAAATGTTTGATGGAAATCAGTTTAAGATCACATGAAGCATTCATTTTTCACTGCATAAAAAGCATACAAATGACAGTTAATAAATAAAGAATTTACATGAAAGATGGCAATTCCAGTAATACAAGCATTCTTAAAAAAACTCTTGGTAGTGCTTTATTCACTTTTTCCAGCAACAACATAAAACCTAAAAATCAAACAGGCAAAGTGTAGAGCAAAACAATAAAAGCAATAAATAATACTGTATGTCAGTAATTTATAACCAATAAATGTAATGTATACTGACCATAAAGAAATATTGTCCCCATCTCTTAAGTCACAGGCATAAACCTAGCAGACATCTGAACAGTTACAGCATGTGAAAATGGCCTGTTTTCAATTCCACCGACTGTTAAAGCGTTCCAGCTTTTAGACACATGGCATGTTTAGGCAAGGGGCCTTGTGGTGCAGAGCTTAGCATTGCTGTCAAGCAGCTCCAATGTACTAAGGGTGCAAATCCTTGCCCAGGCAGTGTCAGATCAGTCTGCAACTTTCTCTGTCTGGAAACTGCAGTTATTTTTTTCCCATACACCAGAGATATTCGGGTTATGTTAACTTGACAACCCTTATTAGGCCTTATGTGTATAAGTGAGCTGCGGTGGGTTGGCACCCTGCCCAGGATTGGTTCCTGCCTTGTGCCCTGTGTTGGCTGGGATTGGCTCCAGCAGACCCCCGTGACCCTGTATTCGGATTCAGCGGGTTAGAAAATGGATGGATGGATGTATAAGTGTGCGCAAGATTACTTATGAATACTTTGAAATCACTTTAGTTTTATTTATCCAGTGTCTCTGACACTCCAGTACATGAAAACCCGATATATGATATACTGTTTGACTTGTCTTGATGTCTGCTTCTACAAGATTTTTGGCCCACTAGGGCTTAAAAACTCTCATTTGTAGGTCATTTTAAGCCATATTTTATTCAGGAAATTATAACCTTATGATTAGAAAGAAACCAATTGGACCAGAAGGAGACATCAACCAACTTCAGGGGTTCATCTCCTGTAATTGGATATGAGGGGTCAAAGTTGCTCCATTTTTAAAAAAAAATGGGGACTGGTAATATTGGCAATGTGGAGTGCCATTTGTATGCTATTTTGAGGTTGCTGATCAAGAATATGATAATATTTTGGATATTTGATTCTTTACCGGCAGTTCTAGCCTTCTTAGAGCCACTCCCAGAAGGTTAAAAATGACACATGTCACACATAAGCATGTGGGATATCATTTTAGACTATTTCAAGGTCAGTGATTATAATGTTAGTTTTGATTTTTGATCCTTCACTAGGAATCTAGACCACTATGAACCTTGTGATAAAAAGATAAAACAGGTCTTAAAGGTTTGGGGTATCCGTCCCCGTATACTGTAAGGTTTTCTTGAATTGTTCAGTTCACACATAGAACAAAAGGCAACTGGTACAGAGACAGTCGCTCAGGTGGGGACCAGAGGGAAGGAAAGAACCCAGAAGTGGCTTGAGTTTCTATCGGTGAACTCGTGGTGGTGTTGCTTCATTTTTCCTGAGGGAAACAAAGAGAGAAAGATTAGTACCCTGTCATTGCCCCCTGACATGAGATTTTGCGGTGCCCGTCGGGTCTTTAAGCCGCTCCCTATGCACTCGTGCCTGACAACCTCTATTAGAGGATGAAAAATGACACATTTCTATTAAAACTTAGAGTATTTAGACTTCAAATGTTTATATTGGAGCACATATTTTAATATTTCCAATATGTAGTACAATTATTCTTGTACCTACACCTCATGAAGTAAATCATTACATTTCTTATGAACACCCTGAATTAGGGCAGTTTACGCTAAATCAGACTTTTGTTCTTTGTACTGGCACCCAGTCAGGGACTACTTTTTGACTTGCACCTGACCTGCCTCAACCTACAGTATCTAATTGGCTGAGTGGCTCGCTCCCCAGCCAGCTTCATAGCACCACAGCACTCCATTTTACTTCCTACTTTACTGCCACCCACCAGTTAAACATCAGTCCTGCATCTTCACTTTACTCCACACTCACACCAACATAACTCTTGAAGGGTTTGACAGCCCCGTCACTTAACAGCATAGATGGCTCAGATACTGTAAGTAGCCATTAGAGCTATTGAAATGAATGTTAAATTACACAAAGTTTATATTCTAGCTTATCAGATATTATACATATCTAAATTCATATCTAAAAGCTATCTGTAGTACTAGGGTGTTGTACCAAGTTAGCCATTATGAATGTAGTGAAAAGTCAGGCAAAATGACACCTTTTATTGGCTAACTAAAACGATTACAATATGCAAGCTTTCAAGGCATCTCAGGCCCCTTCAGATGTAACCATTTATAAAGGCTTGCTACAAATATGGTAATTTGGAAGAAGGCATGTGTGATGTTTAGATCAAATGGAAGAATATTTTACAGTCTTTGGCATCAACGTTAAATGCAATATGTGCTTCAGTCTTAATGTAGTACATTATCTGGAGAACACAATTCAGGTGGTAGTGATAAAATGGTGATATCAGAATGGTTTCTGAATTAAAGTCTTGAGGACTAAAAAAGGCATAACATTGTCAAACCAGCACATGGGTAAAGTGTCCTGGGTCAATTCCTGCTCTGCTGCTGGGACAGGCCTTGGCCAAATTGTTGGTTGGAAAATCAAAAAATATATTCAAAACCATGACTAAGCATTCACAGGGTCTTGATAACATCAAAAAATGATTAAACAAAAGAAAATAATTTAAAAAAATCAAATACATAAAGTATATTAAAGCAAAATAACCTAATTCACAGAAAAGAGCAGTATGTAGTACAAAAAGTATAATGTTTTGCAACCCTCAAGTATTTCAGCAGCAGGGTAGGAACAAATCCTGGAAAATCTGCCAGCCCATCCCACGCTCATGCTTACTCATACCAGAACACTTCAGACTTGACAGTTAAACCAAACTGCACCTCCCTGGATGGATCTGGATGGAAACCAGAGCATCTGGAGATAAACCCTCACAGGCATGGGAAGAACATGCTTACTCCATACAGGCAGTGCTTTGTAAAAGGATTTGAACCATGTAAATGTAATTCTAGTTGAATGTTTGAGAAGATTCAGATGTTTTACCTTTCATTTGTTCATGCTTTGCTGGTTTGTTAATGCTGCGGTGGGCTGGCGCCCTGCCTGGGGTTTGTTTCCTGCCTTGCACCCTGTGTTGGCTGGGATTGGCTCCTGCAGACCCCCGTGGCCCTGTGTTAGGATATAGTGGGTTGGATAATGGATGGATGGATGGGTGGTTTGTTATATTCTGTAATGTCATTGATTTTCTGACTGATGCAACCGGTGTTGGGGGACATGGCTATCCATCCAAATTTGCATTGGTACATGATGTTACAAGACCCCAATTCCACATATAGATCTTTTTCAAATGTTTGTTAAAGAGGAGGGTTAAATAATTTTTAAAAGAATTTTGCCTCTGGGTAGTGCTGCTGCCTCACAGATTCAGCATTCTAAGTCGGAATTCCTGCCTGGTTGTTGTCTGTGCAGAGTTTGCATATTCTACTCATCTCTGCATGAATTTTTCTCCCATTTCTCCAATGACCTGCTGTTAAGTTGAAGTGAAAATCCAGATTGACTCTGTGCTTGTGAGTTGACCCTCTGATTGATTGGTGTCCTATTCAGGGCTGATTCAGGCCTTCTGAATACTGGTGCTGGGATAGCCCCTGAATCCTGCAACACTAAACTGGATGAAGCAGGTTATGAATGTTAAGTTTTGTGTTTGTTTAGGAATACATGTTATTTGATTTTAAGAAAGTATTCATAATAGTAAAAGTTACCCCAGCCTTATGGAATGCACAAACCAGTGTGTTTCTTCGTGCCAGTCCCAAGCCCAGATAAATGGGCATGGTTATGTTAGGAAGGGCATCCGGTGAAAAATTTTGCCAGATCAACAAATGGACTACAATAAAGATTTCCATACTGGATCGGTCAAGGCCCAGGTTAACAACTGCCACCAGCAGTACAGGGTGCTGGCAGAAACTGGGCAACTGTTGGCCGAAGGAGAATAAGAGGGGGGAGGTGTCCAGAGAAAGGAGGAGAGGAGGAAGGTAAAGATAGTGGAACTGAGGGTAGGGATTTTCATTGTTGGCAGTATGAATGGTAAGGGCAGAGATTTAGCTGATATAATGGAGAGAAGGAAGGCTGATATCTTGTGCATGCAAGAGACTAAATGGAAGGGGAGTAAGGCCAGGTGGATCGGAGGTGGACTTCAAATTGATTTATTATGGTGTGGATGGGAGGAGAAATGGGGTAGGAGTTATTCTGAAGGAAGAGTATGTCAAGAATGTTCTGGAGGTGAAAAGAGCTTCAGACAGAGTAATGATTATGAAGCTGGAAACTGAAGGTGTGATGATGAATGTTGTTAGTGCATATGCACTACAAGTTGGGTGTGAGATGGATGAGAAAGAAGATATCTGGAGTGAGTTGGATGAAGTGATGAACAGTCTACCCAAGGGACAGAAAGTGGTGATTGGAGCAAATTTCAATGGACATGTTGGTGAAGGGAACGGAGGAGACGTGGAGGTGATGAGTAGGTATGGTGTCAAGGAGAGGAACGAAGAAGGCCAGATGATAGTGGATTTTGCAAAAAGGATTGGCATGGCTGTGGTGAATACATATTTTGAGAAGAGGGAGGAACATAGGATGGTGTACAAGAGTGGAGGAAGATGCACACAGGTAGATTATATCCTATGCAGAAGAGTCAATCTGAAGGAGATTAAAGACTGCAAAGTGGTGGCAAGGGAAAGTGTAGTTAGACAGCAAAGGATGGTGGTCTGTAAGATGACACTGGAGATCAAAAAGAGGAGGAGGAGAGGGAGGGCAGAGCAAAGGATCAAATGGTGGAAGCTTGAAATGGAAGACTGCAAGGTGGAGTTTAGGGAGGATGTAAGACAGGCACTGGGTGGCAGTGAAGAGTTAACAGACAGCAGGGCAACTACAGCAGATATAATATGAGTGACAGCAAGAAGGGTGCTTGGTGTGACATCTGGACAGATGAAGAAGGAAAAGGAAACCTGGTGGTGGAATGGGGAAGTGCAGGAGATTATACAGAGGAAGAGGATGGCGAAGAAGAAGTGGGATAATCAGAGAGATGCAGAAAGTAGACAAGAGTACAAGGAGATAAGGCACAAGGTAAAGAGAGAGGTGGCGAAGGCTAAAGAAAAGGTGTGTGATGAATTGTATAAGAGTTTGGACACTAATGAGGGAGAAATTACCTGTACCGATTGGCTACACAGAGGGACTGAGCTGAGAAAGATGTACAGCAGGTTAGGGTGATAAAGGATAAAGATATAAACATACTCACAAGTGAGGAGGGTGTGTTGTGAGGATGGAAAGAGTCCTTTAAGAGGATGATAAATGAAGAGAATGAGAGAGAGAAAAGGTTGGATGATGTGGAGATAGTGAATCAGAAACTGCAATGGATTAGCAAAGAAGAAGTAAGAACAACTATGAAGAGGATGAACAACGGAAAGGCCATTGGTCCAGATGACTTACCTGTAGAAGCACTGAGGTGTTTAGAAGAGATGGCAGTGGAGTTTTTAACCAGATTGTTTAATGGAATCTTGGAAAGTGAGAAGATGCCTGAGATTTGGAGAAGTGAACTGGCACCACTTTTTAAGAATAAGGGGGATGTGCAGAGTTGTAGTAACTACAGGGAGATAAAAAGAAAGAAAGAAAGAAAGAAAGAAAGAAAGAAAGAAAGAAAGAAAGAAAGAAAGAAAGAAAGAAAGAAAGGAGGTGATGATTTTTGAGCACCAGTATGGTTTCATGCCAAGAAAGAGCACCACAGATGCAATGTTTGCTCTTAGGTGGTTTATAAAGAAGTATAGAGAAGGTCAGAAGGAGTTGCATTGTGTCTTTGTCGACCTGGAGAAAGCATATGACAGGCTGACTCGAGAGGAGTTGTTGTATTGCAGGAGGAAGTCGGGAGTGGCAGAGAAGTATGTAAGAGTTGTACAGGATATGTATGAGGGAAGTATGACTGTGGTGAGGTCTGCAGTAGGAGTGACGGATGCTCTGAGTCCTTTCTTATTTGCAATGGTGATGAACATGTTGACAGATGACATTAGACAGGAGTCCCCTTGGGCTATGATGTTTGTTGATGACATTGTGATCTGTAGTAAGAGTAGGGAGCAGGTTGAGGAGACCCTGGAGAGGTGAAGATCTGCTTTAGAGAGGAGAGGAATGAAGGTCAGTAGAAACAAGACAGAATACATGTGTGTGAATGAGATGAAGATCAGTAGAACGGTGAGGATGTAGGGAATAGAGTTGGCAAAGGTGGATGAGTTACAATACTTGGGATCAACAGTACAGAGTAACGGGGATTGTGGAAGAGAGGTGAAAAAGAGAGTGCAGGCAGGGTGGAATGGGTGGAGAAGAGTGTCAGGAGTAATTTGTGACAGATGGTTATCAGCAAGAGTGAAAGGGAAAGTCTACAGGACAGTAGTGAGACCAGCTTTGTTATATGGGATGGAGATGGTGGTGCTGACCAAAAAAAATGTTTTTTGCATGTCACTGAAATTGATCAATGGCCACAGAAAGTTGAGGAGATGGTGTATCACATATGTATAAAGGGTGGTCCAGATCTAACTATGCAGATCCAGATCATCTGGATGACTTTGATTTATGCGGCGACAATTCTAGTTTGGCGTGAAGGCGATTCTTCATGTCGTCAGTTCGCACACTTCTCGATGGTCTGGGATTTTTCAGGTGATTATCTATGTAATAAACTTAATAAGTTATAGCGTAATGAAAATTGCATAATTAGATCTGGACCACCCTATAGATGAGTCTATGTAGCTGTTGTTGTAGAAGTTTGCAAAAATTATATGAAATGCATGGTGTTAGGACAAAAAACAAGACAAAGATAAAGAGTAGGGGAAGTGGATGATGAACCCCATGCAATTGGCAGATGAACTGGTCAAAAAACATGATCAACAAAACAATCAGCAACCAGTGCAGAGAAATAACATCTTCAGACAGGTGTTGTAGATAGATAGATAGATAGATAGATAGATAGATAGATAGATAGATAGATAGATAGATAGATAGATAGATAGATAGATAGATAGATAGATAGATAGATAAACAAAAGTATTGGGACACACCTCTTATTTGATGAATTCAGGTGTTTCAATCAGACCAATGACTGTGCCTCAGTGCACAAAGCAAGGTCCATAAACACATGGTTGGATGAGTTTGTTGTGGAATAACTTGGCTGGCCTGCATATAGCCCTGACCTCAACTCCATCCAACACCTTTGGAATGAACTGTAATGGAGATTGGGAGACAGGCCTTCTTGTCCAACCTCAGTACCTGACCTCATAAATGCTCAACAGAATGAATGGGCACAGATTCCCACAGAAACACTCCAAAATCTTGCGAAAAGCCTTCCAAGAACAATGGAAGCTGTTACAGCTGCAACGGGGGGATCAGTTACATATTGAAGTCATTGTATTTGAATGCATTGTCATTAAAGTCCATGTTGGTGTAATGGTCAATCATCCCAATACTTTTGTCCATAGTGTTGATGGATCCCAAGGGAAAATAAAGTGTGAGTAGCCAAGGATTACACCAAGTTAGATACAAACATTTAAGTACACACTAAACAAATAACATTAAGTAATCTTATAGTTCAATACAGGTGATGGTGATGATGCATACAATAATGCCAGGGCAATGAGAATTGTGCAAATAACACTAAAACCAAAGTGACAGGTGGCACATATTAGTAAAGTGGCAGATACTAAGGTGACATAATATTAAAGCAAAAGTAACATAAAATGAAATGGCTTTTGCTGATAGGATAACATGTTTAAAGTGACACATTATGAAAAACAGTTATACAGTAGTGACCAAGTAGTGAGATATTGGATGTAGTGCATAGTAAATATAGCTTATGAGCAGAGATGGAGCATCATGTCCAGAATTCAACCACCCCCCTGAGAAGTGAGAAGTGTTAAAGAGTGAAATGATCTTTTGGATCTGTCCATATTGCAGTTCTGTGATAGCAGCCTACCACTAAAGAAACTCCTCTGCTTGATTAATTGTCCATAATAGAGAGTGACTGACTCCTTCCAGTGGTGGTGGTGTTTTTATACTGCATTTACATGCTCTTGGACTACTATAGCTTAGACTTGTGACGTTTCACCGCCCCACTTCAGTTCATGTAGGTTTCTAGTCAGACTATTTGAAAAAATGCAAGATCACTATTGATTTGTTACTTGCTCTGCTAAAAAAAAAAAAATTAAACGTGATTTTGAAAAATAAATGTATTGAAAAAGTATCACTTCAATCCAAATGCATTTCAACCAAAAAATGATATTTCGGACTGACTAGGTTGTATGTTTTATTTTAAACAATTTACTAAAGTCAAAGATCATTGTTATGTTACAACTCAGGCACTTTGAGTAACTTTGATGTAATTCTAAATTTGTTGAACGTTTTTGTGGCATTTCTGACTCGGCAACTTGGATTCACCATCTGTCTGAGGACACATGAATGCCACAATAAATATGCTCCTGGCAGGAAGAGGCAGGTTTTGTAGTGGAAGTGGAACTGACATCATCACAGTTCTTTTTGCCTTTAATCTTCCCTTCTGAGGAATCAAAGAGGAGAAGATCAATGACAGCTCAGAGTGGTATTGTAGTAATGAATAAGCCCAGAAGATGTCCCCTATTTGCACCTGTGTGACTGCTATAAAAAAGGAACATCTTTTAAAGAAAATATGTTTTAAGAAGACAAGGAAAGTTATACATTGATATCAAAAAATATATATCTTTGCCCATATATATTATATTGTTACTTCATTATGAGTACGAAAGTTGCTATACAAAGTATTTTTCAAAATTATCACTCTGATATTGCTTATATTTCACATTCCATGAACTGCTTGTGATAAGCCATATCACAGAGTTTAATTTTGTGAAAGAAAGATAATTATAACTTTCCTTTTCATTTATAATTAGTTATAGAGAAGGGCACATACATACCTGTATTGTAGGTATAAGGAGGCTTATTAAGAGGAACAGCTGAGACCACAACATGAAGGCACACCGCAGAGGGAAGCACCACTGGCGGTTCAATTCAAGTGAGGAGGTCTGTCATTCATCTTGACCTTTCACTCACAGGCACACAAACATCCCAACTCTGCTTCGTGCCTGCCAAGGTAAGATATCCATTTAGTGTTCTGCATGTGCTGTGGAAGGTACTGGCATGAAAGAGTGCACATAGTCAATTGTGCATAAGTAAGGAACCATAAAAGTTAAAGTAAAAGAGAGAAAGAAAGATCAGGAAGTTACCTGAGAATAGAGGAGCACGTATATGTGTGCAAGTGGACAGCCACACACTTATGTGAGTAAACAGAATAGGAAATAGAAGACTTCCTCCTAGAGCAAGGCTGCATGAGGTCAACATCGCCATGTCATCGCTGATTGGGTCAGGAAAATGAGTCTGGCGTAAAAACAACAGAGAGACGCCCAGCAGGGTCATCTGTTGACTGGAGTTTGGTGTGCACAGGCATTGTAGAAAGAGTGTGGTGCAGGGCTTTGAAAAGCGATTCTTAAATACTTAGACTTTTCTTCATTTTTGATTTTTGATTACTTTTCTTTTTTCATACTCATCTTGTTTAAAGGAGGAAGAAGAAGAACTGTGCTTGTTTTTGCTTTTTTTATCACCTTTATTTTTGGAGCCACTGTACATGATATAAACAATCACTAGTGCTGATTTCTGTTCTTTCTTGTATATGTTTATTTTGTGTCATCACAGAAATAATGTTTTTAATTGCATGACACTAGAATTGTTAGTTGCTGGCATTGCCAATAAAGAACATTTTTTTGGGAGTCTTTCCTGCCATTTTTCCACCACTGGCCAGTTCCGGGCACATTACAGATGCCTGTTGTTTGTAGAAGTGTGCAGAGGCGCCAGTACACAGGGCATCACACTGCTATTGGTTTGTTATTGCTAATAGCAATCATTTGTTTTTGTCATGCTGTTAAGGGATTTGTTTTTCTTGATAAAAAAGAAACTTATACATGCTGAGAGTGGTTATATTACAGTTTAATGGAAAAATCCATCCAACCATCCATTATCCAACCCGCTATATCCTAACTACAGGGTCATGGTGGTCTGCTGTGACCAATCCCAGCCAACACAGGGTGCAAAGCAGGAAACAAACCCCGGGCAGGGCGTCAGCCCACCGCAGGGCACACACCCACACACCAAGCACACACTAGGGACAATTTAGAATCACCAATGCACTTAACCTGCATGTCTTTGGACTGTGGGAGGAAACTGGAGCACCCAGAGGAAACCCACACAGACACAGGAAGAAGAAGCGAACCCGGGTACCCTAACTGCAAGGCAGCAGTGCTACCCACTGCACCACTGTGCCGCCCTTAATGGAAAAATAATCCACTTAAATCTTGATCCAAACAACTTAAATGAAAGTGGCCTAAGAAGTTTTCGATCTGTATTTGGAACAATATGTATAAGAATGGTCTGATTGGTGAAAATCTGTAAATATAAAATTCTTTTCCTCATTAGTTTTTCAATGATTTCAGCCAGAAAGCTGCTAGAGCCTTGGGTTCAAATCTTACTCCAAAATGGCCTTTGTAGAATTTGTGTGCTATTGGTGTATATGTGTAAGTTTACTTTTTTACAGATGCTCCTCTTTTCTCCCAAATACATTAATGTTAGGTGGGTAACTCTGACTATTGCTTGCATGAGTGTAGGTTTCCTGTAATGGACTGGTGGCCACTGGTGGGGTTCCTAACTTACACCTGATGCTGCAGGTTATCCCCTTATTGCCTGTGACTCCATGTTGAAACAAGTAGATCCAAAAAAGAACAAATCAAAGAATTCTTTTTTGCAAAAGAAAGTTTAATAAACACTGATTAACAAGGGCCTGAACAGGCCAAAATAAAATGTGCTGACCTGGTAAGATCACTTGTGATGTCGGTAGCAGGCAGGTCATGTCACTGTGCAACTTTCTTTAAATTATGTTTACGTTGCAGATGCTAGTCATCCATGAAGTATTTTGAATGATAGTCTCAAAGACTCACAGTTGGTGGAACTCATTTTGGGCAAAACTGCATAAACACAGAGATGCAGTTATGCCAAATGACTGACAGACGCAACCCATGCATCATGCATACTGCAGGCTTTAACACAGCATAGTATAACTGGCATGTTTGAATTGCATAGCTCAACAGATCTGGAAATCATTAGCCAAATTGAAAGCACTGGAAACAAAAAAGAAAATGGAAAGTTGCAAATACCTGGAATGGGAGCCATGTAGTTTGAGAAAACATGTAGGGTTTATTATAGGTACACAGTACAAATATATAGAAGGTGATTATGAGCATGAAAGTATTTCAAGTAATTGACATTGAGTAATAACACATAAGAAACCAGCAGTCCACTTTAAACAATGTTCTCTCTAATTCTCAATAATACTGCTTTAATTGCTGTTCCCCTGTACTAACATTGGGAATGCGTATAATTAGACTCCATCACATGAGCTCAGTATCACCAGATCACAGGAAAACTCCACTCTGCTCCTGCCTTGTTAAATTTTACTTTTACTTCAATAAATCCCAAAATATGCAATGATATAACAAAGAAATCCATTTCGATACATTCAATAATGTGGTTATAACACCCACAACTTCCTCAGTTTCATTTGTTAGAAATGCAGTTATCAACCATTACATACAGGGAGTATGTCTGAGGGTTTACAGAGAAAAGTGGAGTCTTGTAACATGGCATTTCCTTGCCTTCCCCGAGAAAATTTTTAAGTCTCCACCTTTAATTTCTGCCCACTGGCCCAACTCTAAAATCCTATGATGGGGAAGGGACAGGCTCTTTGAGAGAGAAAGAATGCAATATATGGAAAACCTAATATCTACTTCAATACTCTCCACTACTCTTTCCTAGTGTCTGATTTATTTATTCTTTTATAGAATGCAAATTGACAAAAATTAAAGGAACCATGAAGGCCATTTCTAATGGTAATACTAAACACTCATTTTGGCCCAGTAATTTGAAGTAATACTAGGATTGCATTGCCTTCCTGTGAATATTTCATACTTGCAGGATTATCACGCTGTCCCACTGTAGTGCATTGCAGAATACCAGCAACTGTACAGGCTCTTCCAATACCATCCATCCATTGTCTAACCCGCTGAATCCGAATACAGGGTCACGGGGGTCTGCCGGAGCCAATCCCAGCCAACACAGGGCAGGAACCAATCCTGGGCAGGGTGCCAACCCACCGCAGGGCACACACAAACACTAGGGCCAATTTAGAATCGCCAATCCACCTTACCTGCATGTCTTTGGATTGTGGGAGGAAACCCACGCAGACACGGGGAGAACATGCAAACTCCACGCAGGGAGGACCCGGGAAGCAAACCCAGGTCTCCTATCTGCGAGGCAGCAGCGCTACCACTGCGCCACCGTGCCGCCCTCTTCCAATACCACAATAGTCATTTTCCACATATCACATACGATAAGTGGCAAGTCTGAGTGCATACCTCAGTAGGGCAGCAAGTTAGTATGTAAGTGACAAGCAATATAAAGAGCAAAATAAATAAGTAAATAAGAGAAGGTGGCACGGTGGCACAGTGGTAGCGCTGCTGCCTCGCAGTTAGGAGACCCGGGTTCACTTCCTGGGTGGAATTTGCATGTTCTCCCCATGTTTGTATGGGTTTCCTCCCACAGTCCAAAGACATGCAGGTTAGGTGCATTGCCGATCCTAAATTGTGCTTGGTGTGTGTGCAGCCTGTGGTGGGCTGGCGCCCTGCCTGGGGTTTGTCTCCTGCTTTGCACCCTGTGTTGGCTGGGATTGGCTCCAGCAGACCCCTGTGGCCTTGTAGTTAGGATACAGTGGGTTGGATAATGGATGGATGGATAAATAAGAGAGGCCCTGCTGTACTGAATGAATTAAAAAAAAACAGTTCATAATGCAAGTCCTGCGATGGGCTGGCACCCTGCCTGGGGTTTGTCTCCTGCTTTGCACCCTGTGTTGGCTGGGATTGGCTCCAGCAGACCCCCGTGACCCTATAGTTTGGATAATGGATGGATGGATAATGCAAGTCTTTGTCAGCTTTAAGTGTGGTAAACATCTGAATGTTGAGACTTTCGGAGCATCCCTAACCTTTATCCATTTGCCTTGCGAAAACCAGAGACCCTGTAAATGTTGGCTCCAAAGCATACCCTAATTTTGTTTTATTTTTTTAAGACAGAAAAGACAACTGTGTGCTATGATCACAGAGTGCATTGTGATGTACAAGTGCAAATTACTTCAAGTGAGTAAATGGGGACCAAATCATTCACAGTTTTATAAGTGGAAAGCAGGCCATTGAAATCAGTTCTGTATTCAGTTACAACTCTTTCTCCTTCTGCTGTTCTTTTTTGACCTTTCTTCCTTCCTGCGAGTAAGCTTTGACCTAGCTCATCTTTTCTATTTCAACTATAACTGTCTCCTGTCATGGAGAAGACTTCAAAATGCTCTGCAAACTACGTTCTTGGTATCCCCTTAGGGCACTTTCAGAGTTAACAATGGGTCTATAAGGTTTTAGGGAGCTTTAAACAGATCAATAAAATGTGTGCCCCTTAAAAATGTTATCCACCAAGGGCAAGGCTTATACTAGTTGCCTTTGCTTACCTTCTGCAAGCCTCTAAATGCAGTCTGGTTGACTGGGAAACAGTACTGGCTTTATACTGGCCTGCTGTGGTCTCTCTCTTTCTTTTTCAGTACTGTTACAGAATGGTACCCTTTTGGGGTGTACTGTATATAAACACTTTCCTCCTCACAATGGACAATGCGTATACACAGTATCCTCTAGATTCCTGTGTCCTGTGGCATACTAGTGCCCTCTCTATTCCGGGCAAACTTTTACAAACTGACCAGGTTGTCACTCTATGAGCCCCCATCCATTATTAGACATTTCAGTTTTCCTGCATTCCTAGATAAAAATTTGAAGACCTGAATGTAAAGATTAGATTGTTGCACCCATTTAATAATATGTCGATGAATAACAGTTAAGCGTGCGCCAGCTGTTGCTTTTAAAACTCGCTGCCAACCAGGAGTGTGTTAATGGGGTCTCTCTTACTCCGTATAAAATATTCAAAAATAAATATTTGCACTGGAAATGCATTTGCAGTCTGGCAGCCTCAGTATAGCACTAATAGACACAAGTTTACTTTTCGCTCCTCTTTTTTCCCCTCGGTCATGCTCATTATTGCATAAATTAGAATCAGCCCGCTTATTATCTCCCGCTGAAACAAACAAGGCACATTGTATCGCTGTTTCATGCCAAAATCTAAACAGACTGATACAGCACAGGTGCTCCTTGCCTCTATCCAACAGCATTAGCCGGCAGTGGGACATTTTAAAGGAGTGCCTAGGGTCAGGCCCTCAGATCAACACTACCCATTAATTCTCTACCCTTCATCACCAATCCCCAAAGGCTTGTAATGGTGTGAACAATCTATTTCCCCAGATGTGTATCTTGTAACACTGCAGCATTAATCCCGAATTGCACTTTAATTCATTACTGTACTTGCAGAATGACACTTGTTGAATATCTACATGCATGTTTAGAGGAATAATTTGTTTCATCTCTAGGCTACTTTCTAAGTGGGACTGGCCCAGTAGGTGGGCTGCTTGCTGCCCACCCATGTGAGAATGAGGTCTTTTTGAATCGAACCCCTCCTCTCACTGAATGGCTGTGCATTTTTATGTAATGCTTAATTTCCTGCACAGTATTTCAAAGCACACAACATTTAAGTCAATCCATATGAGAGCCAATGTATGCACCACCTACAAATTATGTTACTGTGTTCTGCAGATGATTTTTTAAAGTGACACTCTCTTGGAGGACAGCCTCAGCATTGATGTGCAGCAGATGAATTATTTGTGATCATCTATTTTGGTGATTTTTGAGGCTGACAGTTTAAACTTTCAGTTCAGTGTGCTTGTATTTTAATTAGGGTAGCAGCTTGGCAAGATTTGTCAGTTTTGGTGAAAGGGAGTGCAAGTGCTGGAAGCAGGACAGAACTTTTAGACATTACTTTGAAGAGAACTGGTATTCGTTCAAATCATCTGCTTACACTGTGACACTTGGATGGCTTCTAAAAGAAGGGTGATTTGTGTATTAATGTAAGAAGAACATTCTGTCATGATTTTTGGTGATGGTCCAGGCTACATTCACTTAGTTTTTTCTCAATCGTCCTTGAAGAACAGCTTACATTCAGTAACATCTGAGAGTTCAAGCATGAAGTGCTCATTCCAGGCCTTGGCATAATGTTAACAATATGTACGTTTGGATTTTGGTAAGGCAATTCCAAAATTTTAAACTCAATTTTTCTTCTTCCATTGTCATGTTGACTTCCTTGCATGTTTCATATCATTGATTTACTACATCACCCAATTGGAGTTCAATCTCAGATCATCAACCCATCCTCTAAAACACAGAGCAGCTTCAATAATGCCAATTCATCCAGGATCAAATTCAGCAAAGCACATCCAAGCCTTGATGCTATAACACAATGGTTGACAGCTGGTGTGAAGTTCGCATTGCAGAAGTAGATTTCCTATAAAAGTAATGGGACCAATGTCAACCAAAATATTGTATTTTTGACTCAATTTTATTGAGAAGTCCAGCAAAATGACACCTTTTATTGGCTAACTAAAAAAATTACAATATGTAGGCTTTCGAGTCAACTCAGGCCCCTTTTTCAGGCAAGATGTAACGTGTTCAAAACCACGACCCTTTAATAACAATTCTTTGCAGTGTGATAGCCTTTTCACACCATAAATCAGCGTTTCTCAACCTTTAAGTATTTGTGACCCGAGTTTTCATAACAGTTTTAATCGCGCCCCCCTAACGTTTTTTTGAAAGCAGCCCACTAATGCCAATTTGT
The DNA here is from genome assembly GCF_016835505.1 of Polypterus senegalus. Lineage (NCBI taxonomy): Eukaryota > Metazoa > Chordata > Cladistia > Polypteriformes > Polypteridae > Polypterus > Polypterus senegalus. The sequence continues at coordinate 41,950,161 of NC_053165.1, forward strand.
TCTTTTTTAATTAATGATATATCATAGCTGCGGTGGGTTGGCGCCCTGCCCGGGATTGGTTCCTGCCTTGCGCCCTGTGTTGGCTGGGATTGGCTCCAGCAGACCCCCGTGACCCTGTGTTCGGATTCAACGGGTTGGAAAATGGATAGATATATCATAGATGCATATTTTATTATACCTACTTAACTTTTATCGACATTTATCTAACTCTATATTTATTTTTCTAGTATCAGAATGTAGTTTAAGTTAATTTGTTTTGGTTTCAATAGATGTATTTTTCATATTTTTGATTCTTGTTTTCTTTTTTCACATCGTCGCGCCCCGCTTTTTGTTACTTTGCCTTGGGGGGTCGGCCCCACAGTTTGAGAACCACTGCCAAAAATATTAAGTTTGATTACTTTGAATACCAAATGTAATTAAAATTAGTACCATATCGTAATGCTATTCTTTCTTTTTTCTCAATCCCCTATATATTCATCTACAAATAACAAAAAACATTTGTTTTTTCACCACATAATGCAAGAATTCACACAAGGAGCAAACACTTCTGACAAATTTTGAATTTAATCAAGCAGAGGTTAAAAGAAGACATTACAGAAGAGTTGAGAATCAGTAAGAAATTTAATAGGGTATCTGCTTGCTGTTACATTGATAGGGGTTACTCCACTAGAATACGGGGGCACAGAGGGATGTTGGTTAAGTGTAAATGTCACACAAACATAAGTAGGCCTTTGGGGACTTAAAAATCTCAGTTTATTATGGTACATACTGTAGCTTATGTGAAAAGAGATTGATGAGCTGTGTTTGGCCGAATGGTCTATTCTCATCCATATTGTTCTTATTAATTCTTTATCAATCTTCTACGTTTTCTATATGTAGATACATCAGGCCGCATTAAACTTTAAACATGGTATACAAACAATAATACCATGCGGCATGCTGTGTGCGAACCAACAGTCTTTTTTTGTAACGATATCTGTGGTCACACATGGCACAACATAACGGGAGTGTTTCGAAAATCGAAATCGAAAGGCGTGGCTGTCATTCAAGAAGATATCAGTGTGTTGGGGGCAAGTAAAAGCCAGTAGAATTAAAAAAGGGTGTCACGCATATACTTGGCTCATGAGTTTCTTTAACTAATAAGCAGCCAGTACTTGGTGGTGTGATGGAATAGATTCCCATTCAGGGCTGGTGTCAGCACAGTGCTACATGGATAAGCCACAATCGTGAATTAGATTAAGTGAGTTGCATAACGGATGGATCATCATGAAGATATGTTAATAGATAACAGTCTTCTGTGAAAATGACCATAACAGTCATTTGCAGAAACTGAACAACCTGATGGTTTCAAGAAGAGGTCATTAGCCACTATACCATGTTTTGAATCTTATGACTACTACATATACTTTTTGAAATGTTTTGTGTTCAAAATGTATCATTTGCAGAAAGTAGAGCACTACATTAGTCCAGATGGAGTAGAACATTGTGAGTTTTTTTAGGGTGGCTGGAGTGCCAATTCTGCCACCAACCCCAAGTTTTTCCCTGCGGGTTGGATGCCAACATGCTGGATGCAGATTAACGTCATACCCAGGATGGAGCAATTGCAGGTTAAGGGCATTGCTCAAGGGCCCAACAGAGCAGAGTCCCTTTGGCATTTACGGTGATACGAACTGGGCAACCTTCCGATTACCAGTGCAGATCCCTAGCCTCAGAGCCACCACTCCGCCACTATAAAGCATATAGTGTAAATAAAATAAGGCCCTAAAAGAATCTCTACAAAAATCACAATGGAAAATCATCAATGCTATACAGTACATCCATCCATCCATTTTCCAACCCACTGAATCCGAACACAGGGTCACAGAGGTCTGCTGGAGCCAATCCCAGGGCACAAGGCAGGAACCAATCCTGGGCAGGGTGCCAACCCACCGCAGGACACACACCAACACACACTAGGGCCAATTCAGAATCGCCAATCCACCTAACCTTATTTTCAATCTACATGCTTCCGTTAGGTCAGATTATCTCAGGTTACAACGTGAACTACCACAGCTATGCTGATGACACACAGCTGTACTTATCAATAGCTCCTGATGACCCTGATTCTATTGATTCACTAACACAATGTCTTACTGGTATTTCTGAATGGGTGAATAGTAATTTTCTCAAACTAAATAAAGAGAAAACTGAAATTTTGGTAATTGGCAATAATGGATTCAGCGAGGTTATCAGAAATAAACTTAATGCACTAGGTTTAAAAGTTAAGACGGAAGTAAAAAATTTAGGGGTAACCGTTGACTGTAATCTGAATTTTAAATCGCATATTCATCAGACCACTAGGACAGCATTTTTTCACTTAAGAAACATAGCTAAAGTTAGACCTCTTATATCATTGAAAGATGCTGAGAAATTAATTCACGCTTTTGTTTTCAGTAGACTAGATTACTGTAACGCACTCCTCTCAGGACTACCCAAAAAAGACATAAATCATTTTCAACGAGTGCAGAATGCAGCTGCTAGAATCCTAACTGGGAAAAGAAAATCCGAACACATTTCTCCAGTTTTGATGTCACTACACTGGTTACCTGTGTCATTCAGGATTGACTTTAAAATACTGCTTATGGTTTATAAAGCCTTAAATAATCTCGCTCCATCTTATATATCGGAATGCCTGACGCGTTATATTCCAAATCGTAACCTTAGATCTTCAAATGAGTGTCTCCTTATAATTCCAAAAGCTAAACTTAAAAGAAGTGGTGAGGCGGCCTTCTGCTGTTATGCACCCAAAATCTGGAATAGCCTGCCAATAGGAATTCGCCAGGCTGATACAGTGGAGCACTTTAAAACACTGCTGAAAACACATTACTTTAACATGGCCTTTTTATAACTTCACTTTAACTTAATACTGATACTCTGTATGTTCAATTCTTCATAATAACTACTCATGGTGGCTCTAAAATCCGTACTGACCCCTACTCTCTCTTCTGTTTCTTTTCCCGGTTTCTTTGTGGTGGCGGCCTGCGCCACCACCACCTACTCAAAGCATCATGATGCACCAACATTGATGGACTGAAAGCCAGAAGTCTACGTGACCATCATCATTAGGTCCTTCCATGAAAACGCTAAATACAAAGAGGACTGTTTGACTTATGTTAAGTAGATTGCCCAGAGGGGACTGGGCAGTCTCTTGGTCTGGAACCCCTACAGATTTTATTTTTTTCTCCAGCCTTTGGAGTTTTTTTTTTTCTGTCCACCCTGGCCATCGGACCTTACTTATTCTATGTTAATTAATGTTGACTTATGTTTATCTTTTATTGTGTCTTCTATTTCTCTATTCATTTTGTAAAGCACTTTGAGCTACATTTTTTTGTATGAATATGTGCTATATAAATAAATGTTGATTGATTGATTGATAACCTGCATGTCTTTGGAATGTGGGAGGAAACCGACGCAGACACGGGCAGAACATGCAAACTCCATGCAGAGAGGACCTGGGAAGCGAACCCAGGTCTCCTAACTGTGAGGCAGCAGCGCTACCACTGCGCCACCCTAATGCTATACATGATAGATACAAAATGGACAAACCTATACAGCAGGGCTGCTTTGTTATTTATTCTTTGAGTCTGATCAGTAGATGAGCTGCAGAAAGTGAATTTCTATCCAACATAGGCACAAGATGCCAAAGATATTATAAGGCAGGGCAGTGGAATCCATTACTCAAATTTGCTATCTGGATATGGAGTTGGTTGCCTTTTCGGCTGTCATTTTTCTCTCTTAAATTAGACTCCTCTTCACCACTACTCATCCATCACTGTATATTTTAAATGATTATAATATTTCACAAGCGGTCTAAGTCAGGATTTTCAGCAGGTCTGAAGATACTTAAACAAACAAAGATTAATGCACATAATTGGAATCTTTTCCATTATTGCATTAGAGTCTGACTTAATGGTGATGAGAGCTGGACTGATTTGTTTTTTCAAGAAGGCGTATGTGGATGTGTGCCTTGACTTGCCCACACTCAAGTAGTTTGGGAAAGGCTCGAATGAGTTCTTCAGATTTGTTAAGGAATCAGTATCTCTTTGTTGTACATAGTAACAACTTTGACAAGGCACTTTACTAAATGTAAAAGAAATAAAAAATATATTGTAACTCTTCAAGTGGAAATGTTAATATTTCTCTGCTATACTGGAAGTACAATTTATAATAAAAGTAATATATAAAAGACTTGCAGTGTTTGATGAAATAACAGGTATTAAATATCCCTCTAAGTTTCCATGAAAAAATGTTTGAGTGGCTCAGTGGTCCCCTTGTTCTGACTTCTTTAGGGAATTTTTTGGTGCTTAGAAGGAAAATGCAAGATTAACAGGACGCCTTGTATGGCAACATCTGATGACATGCAATGTCTTTCAATGTACCTGACACACATTTTACAGGAGAACTGCAGAGAAGGACACTGTATAACAACTACATTACAATGGACTATTCTCCAGCAAAAATATATCCAGTGACCTGAGCTGATTTCACTTTGATTTTGGTCTAAAACCTTCATATGAAGACCTCTAGGGTTCATTGGCTCTCTTCTAATTGTTGTTCTACAGGAAAAACCATCAGGACCCAGTTAAGGTGCTACTGTACTGTAAGTCATCTATCAGGTATGATCAAAATGTTTTGTCCCCAACCTATCAAGAGAATCACTAGTAAAACTAAACAAGTTTTCCTTTTTTCCAATATAATCCCTGTGGACACCAATACACTTTTTATAACATTCATATGGCATAGCATTTCTATGCTACTCGAAATAAATATTTTGTTTTGCCTCGGCAATTAAACTCTTCAGTAACTGACTTACTACCTTCATGCCATAGTGCATCCTGTAAATTAGTCCTTCAGATTAGGAAACAGGTAGTAGTCATGCGAGATCAGGAGAATAGGGTGGGCATGACATATCTTCAAATTCATGGCACTGTTGTGAAGCAGAAAGGGGATGACTGACAGCTTTCTTAACTCACTTTTCTGGACTGACTTATGCAAACTCCAAAGTGAATCAGTGTGATATTGATGGTTTTGTGGGCCTTTTAAGTAACATAATCAATAAGTGCTACACCCTCAGCGTCATAAAAAATTAGGCACCTGAGGTTGCCATCACTGGCTTAGTCCTTGAACTTCTTTAGTGTTGGCTTTCATTGTTGCAGTTGTTGATTAAATTCTTGGTCACAGTGGTATATACAATTTTCATTCCCAGTTATAAAATGCTTCTTAAATTTCTCCCAGAACCAATTTATTAATTCTGGATTCACCTTAGAATATTGGATTTGGTGATTTTACACTTTATTTCTGGAGTCAACATTTTGGACATCCAAAGTGCACAGGCTTTGATCATTTTTAATTGTAAATGAAGAATAGATTCGACTGACCTTAAACTAATCTCTGTAATGTCTGCAATTACACACTCTCTTATACTTCAGTTCTCCATTATGATTTGCTCCGCAGTGATGACCTCTTCCATTGTTGTTGATGTTAAAGGCCAATCAGATCTTGCCTCTCGTCTGAGATACTCCCTACCATGGCACAATTCTGCAGTTCAACTCCTGACTGTGAAGAAAATTTGTCAAGATGAGAATGAATACCCAAAGCCATATTCTTATGCAACATTAGAAATTCATTAATAGATGGTACTCATTTTTGTCATTTTATTTTTTATGTTGCCTTTGTTCTGAAACAAGAAATTTACCCCTTAAATCATAAATGCAAGAAATTTGTAATTCACATATTTTAGAAAACTGAAGCTACCTTGGATAATTATAATATAAGTTTGGTTGAATTTCAGTCTCAGGCTTGAAACATTTTGATCACCCCTCATATTATTTAATATATTGCAATATCCACTACTCCACTAGAAGTATTTCACCTTACAATTGAACAATGGAGGAAATAACAAAAAAAAAACAACATCTAGGAGAAAGTACAGTAAGTCTAGGCTCGTACTAAGAGTAATAGTTACTTACTTTAATAGTCTAACTTTAATAACATTGGAATTTCTACACTTAACATATGAATCACATAAAGAAACACACTAAGTACCATACATTTACACTTCATTGCCCCCCACTGTGTTTTTAAATGGTTGGAAAAAGCAGAACTATACAGAAAAAAGCAATAGCAATCCATGATTTAATTATGGTCTAAAAAATACAAGAAAAGGAAAAGGATACCAATAGACGGTGCAGTCCTAATAATAAGTCATAACAGTTTCACTTACTCATTATGTTCAATTTTTTCAGTTCAGTGGCCACAGTGGCATATGCAGGTTTCATCCCCAGTTAGGAAATGCTTCTTAAATTTCTCCCTGAATCATTTTATTAATTCAGGACTCTCCTTGGAGTTCAGTTTCGTGTACTTTGTCGATTTCATAGTTGCAGAGAGCTGGAGTGTGTCCAGGAAGCTCTGGGAATATAGAAAAGACTGACTCTGGCTGGGACACCACTTCCATATATTTGTTCCTACACCAGGCCACTTAAATGATCACATACATCACTGGATGTGGGAAAGAAACAAAAGTAACTGGAGAAAACCACCAAGACAGCAAAAAGAATAAAAGAACTTCACATAAACTAAAGCTGTGCTGGGAAATGTAACCAGGTCCCTAGAACTTTGTGCCACCCTAATATCCAGTTTGTACTCAAATTAAGAATGACCTATCTATTTAGGTGAATTTTCTCTTTCAGATGACTTGGGATGAGTGTTAATAAACTCATCAGGGCACAACCATAGATCAGAATCAGTAGAGTTAATGCATTGTCGTCATGCCATGCCGTATCTTATAAACAGTTTTAAGACTGACATTTTATTGGCTCTCTGCCTTTAATGATCTGTAATTGCACACAGTGTCCATTTATGAGTGAAAGCTTTTTGGCATGCTTGGTAGTAACTGTCAAATCCTAAATCCTCAAGTGTGCAATAGTAGTGTCTTACTCAACAGAAGAATTCCTTATAAAGCTCAATGTGTGGTAAACGTGCTGACAAGTGTGTGTGCCAGGGCAACGTTTAAAGATAAAAGGATTCTTCTGAGTCCTCCTTTCTATCACAAATTTGTTGTGTAGTTAAAAATCACTTAACATGTTAGTGAACTGTTCTCATAGTGACATAGAGTGTAATAAATCTTGTAAAAATTGTGTACAATCCAGTATATGCTCATCAAATGTTTTATTCATTGCTGCCATCTCTTGCCCTGTCTTGCCTTAGTGCTACCTTGAAGACTATGCTTTTTTTTACTGCACCAAAGATTGGTACTCTAAGTTTTTGGACAACTTTGCATTTTCTTGTCTTTTTAGAAAAAATACACTAAAGTGAATACTAAATAATAATATTATTTCTAATGCAATGACACAAAGGCTGGGGATTGACTGTAACGGAGACACCAATCACAGTTAAAAGATTGTTGCCGGACAGTTTAGTGAATCTTTGTTAAAAGCTAGGGGAGATGCCAGTCCACAACTGCTACTGTTATGGCCTCATAAGACACCTAATAAGAACATTTCAACCTCACAGCCAAGTCCATCAAGCTTTACATCTTCTTTAAAGACGCTGAATGTTTGTTCTCCTTTGCAGTGTCCCCTTCACTTCTCACGTGCAAGAAGCTCTATCTTACAGAGGACTGAAGCTGTGTGCCTCTCACGCTTCTCTTTGTTTTCATTTTGTGAGAGGTTGTTGTAATTACAGCTTATTAAGACATTATGTTTTGTCGTTTAGGTCAAGGATGGAATGAGACCTCGTCCTAAAGGTGGCAGGTGGCTATTATTATTATATTATATTATTAAATTACTAGAGGGCCCCCTGCTCGCTTTGCTTGCCAATCCCCCGTTCTGTGCTATGCGCCAGCCACTTCACGTCTCTGCCACCTGCGCATGTGGATTTCACTTTCACCAAACAACAAATCTTTTAATTCTCATGGATATGCCACTTCATTGGGAAGAAACACTACCTTTCCCTGATGGAAACACAAAGTAGATGATCTACAAGTCTCTGACTTAAACTTTAAATCCAAACAATATATTCAATCTCTTTTCGCTGTTCCATTATTTCACCGAGTAATAATTTCTGTTTGTTTGCCCTAATGCGATCTTTACTATCATTTTTTTGAGACTTTCGAATTTTAGTACTTTCACTATCTCTAACCTGTTCTGCATGTGTATCGCACCAATGATTTTGAACCACTTTACGACGTTCTACGTTGTCATCTACTGTTTGTCATTTATTGTTGGGCATGATTAAATCTCTTAGCAGAAAGTCCCGTCTCATGGGACTTGAAAGTATCTCTCTGAAAAAGTCACATTTCATCGCAGGCTAAAAAGTCTCGTTTCGGCTCAGGATTTTTTTATAGAGAGTTATTATTAGTATGGCTTTTGTATTTCTTACAGTCTGATTGGTCATATTGAGATATTTCTTGTAGTACTCTGTCAGAATAAGTCTTTAGTTGAATAGAGAGTTTAATGGAGGTTCCCTAAATGAGTTGTTGGATTGTAGAGGATTTGGGGTCTTGAGAGATCTTGTCATTAGTTACATAACTGCATGTATAAAGAGCAGTTCTTAAGACTTTACTCTGGAATACAGAATTAGATGGACAAGTGCTTTGGGAGCAATATTCCCATACTGGTGCTACTTAGAGTGGACAGAGCTCTGATGATGCTTCTGTATAAGAGTGTTTTACTTGCAATGTTGAGGTTGTGTGTCTTATTCATCAGGGGATAAAGATAGTTGGATGATCTTCTTGCTTCTGTGATTATTTGGTATCTAAAATGATTCCCATGTATTTTGCTGAATTTTCTCGAACAAGGGAACAGCCAAACATTTTTATGGTGTCATTTGACAGTATGTGTCTTCCACTGAACAGAACTGCAATGCTTCTTTCTGAACTGGTATTGATCAACCATATGACTCACCTCTGCAGTCTTATTTTTAATTACCCAAGGTTAGGTAGACTTGAATAAAACTGTGGAATGATCTGCATATTGGGCTAAAATGGTGTTGTCTGTCTAAAGCATGTCACCTATTAAAAGAAGGAGTTACATTACTGACTGTTGTGGTTCTTAGGTAGTGATTTCCTTGGTAGATTGTTTGATGCCACTTTGTTTTACTTTGAATTGGTGACTATGAGATAGATTAAGTAATTTGGTATACCTGACATTATTTAAATTTAAAATTTTGTGGAGACGGCCTTTGCCCCACACTTTATCATATTTCTGGATACATCACGGAGGATTCCCCCAAAAGATCTGTGTTTAAACCCTCAGTGGTGGATTCCAGTATTCTCAGTAAATATTTCATGCTATTGTATCTAGCTCTGAAACAGCTCTGAAGAAACTTCAGTGATTAATTTAAGTTGATCTGTAGATTTCTGTGGTCAATTCAGCACAGTTTATTTCTGTCTTAAGGAAAACCATGAAATCACTTGCCTTCTAGCATTTAGATTAGCAATATTGGTTAATGCAATGCCTTGTGTAGCATTTAGGATCCTATCTTGGCCTGATGCCTTTTAAATGTTAATAAGTGTTTAGTGATGTATCTGCTAAATTTCTGCTGGAACAGCAGAAGTCTATGGCTTCTGGAGACATGACTGGCAGAAACAGATTTCTTTCTTTGTTTATGTTTTCAATGTGCTTAATGTCTACATTTTTAAAGTTGGGCAAGCCCTTATGTCCTACATCATGAGATGCTGGTCCTGGACTATATTAGTCCTCTTGAAAAGGACCTCTTGAAACCTCTGCAGTGTGACAAACGATTGGAGTCGAAGATGTAATTATCTATCTGCTCCACAAGGCTTATTCTGTCAGCACTATGAGGACTCATTTTTTTATTCACTGCCTTCCCGTTAAGGATTACGCTCAAAGATATGCAGGTGGATGAGTCTGTGTTGTCCTGGATAAGGGACTATCAGTCCAGCAGAGAGCAGTTTGTGGGGCTCAAGGATTGTGTCTCTGATATGGATGTGAGCAACACTGGAACACCATTAAGAACAGTCCCGTCTCTTTTCCTGTTCTATTTGTGTAATTCTTGATGTGCATTTGAGGATGTTTGTCTCTTTCTCTATTTTCTGCTTTGTAATGGTTCATATAGACATGAGTAGCAATTTTCCATGTGGCTATTCAGGGTCACATGGAGTCAGACTATCCCAACAGGGCATTGCAGGGCCCACATGCATGCATACAAAACTAATTTGGAAATGCCAGTTAACCAAATTCAGATGTCTTTGGGGAAATGAAAGGAAAACCAGAATAACCAGACGAAAAGCCATGCAGAAATACAGAGAATATACAGTATCCACACAGACAATGGTCAGGTATGGGATTCAAACCCAGAACACAACATCTGTTGGGCAGCAGAGCCTACCACTGCACCACCATGCCACACTAGTATACAACAACAGGTTAACATAATTTAGTATATATATATTAATGAATGTAACATATCATACATTATTCAGCAGGCCTTAGGTATATTGCTGTCGGCAGGAAAGCATGAGTTCAAATATATTGTAACTCATCTAATCATAGAGTCAAAACTTTTTCTACCATTTCTGGAGGTGCATCAAGATTCTGAGGAAATGCTGCACTAGTTTTAAAAACAGATACAATAGTGATGTGAGTGTATGCTAGAACAATGGAATCAAGCAGAGACAGACAAGTAGTTCTAGGGGCAGAGAAGTGGAGGGCAATTAATATGAACAGTGAGTGGGGCATTGCTTAAGTTGCTGCGTTTTATGTAATAAGCCCTTAAACCCAAGCTAAGGGAGGCAGTAGCTATGACCAAATCGTATTCATCAGTAAGTGATTTATTTCTAATAAGAATAAGTTACATGGTAATACATATAGCTAATGGATCTGAGTGATGTTACAGTGCAGCTGCTGGGCCTGAAGAATCGATAAGAGGTTGTGCTTTAGCTTTTTACCTGCACATTATTTTACTTTTATCAAATATTTTATTTAAACCAAAATGAAGCAAATTATTTACTACAGTTCAAGAAACTGCCACCATTCTTAAGTGGGCTGTAGTCAAATATATTGAATTATCTATCATCATCACAAATTGGAAACATGAATGACACAGAAGATCATTTTGTTATTTGGCATGTGATTCTGTGCCTGATATTATCTCTCCAACACGGTGTGGACTTTTATTGACTTCCTATTTTAATTAGACAAGGTATGCTTGCAGGCCATGCATTCAAATTTCTAAAATTGTTAACTACAGGTGAGTAAAACTTCCTTTAACACTAAAATTACCAAAGTCTACGAAAAAAGTTGTAATCCTGGCCCACCTTAAATCCATTCACACCTCTCTGTCAGCATCTTTTGTCTTATAAATATGATGATCAACACAAGCAGCAAGCAGCCTATTATCCTATCCCCCACCGCCTCAGAAAGTGCAAAAAGTTCTCATGACTCAAACCTTAATTATCTGGGAGTGAGGTACCTATTCGGGTCATAAAATGATTTCTTCAAAATGTCACATATATTTGTCACTTTCTTTTTTTCCCCGGTGCTGCATTGGCATCAGAAGGCATGAGCTTATTCAGTGTGAGCAGGAGCACGCGGGTGGCTGGTTGCTGTGTGTTACAACATGCTTGGCCTGGTGGTGATGAACACACATGTAGAAAAGAAGAATGGTGTTGGCTCACCTTGCAGAGGAACTTTGTCATCGCTTCTTACAAGAAAAGGTGATTGAAAAAGAAAAAGAGGATGCAACATTGACAAGCTTCTGTTCCAAGACCACCGCTTTCCCCAGGAAAGTAAACTGAGTCAGTGTCAGATGACCCTTCAATGTAATAGGAACCACAGCATAGAGAGAAATGTGTACATTGCAACAGGTACATGTCATAAATGTAGTAAGGACGGCCATTGGATGTGTGGGGACTGTTAACATTTGAATTTGATGATTGCATATAGCATGGAACTGACCTCTCTGTATTATTCTTTCCTCTGCATTTCCTGGAGTACAAAATGTGGAGATTGAGCAAGGTTGGGGAAAAAAAATGCGGTCACCGATTACAACCACAAGAAAGTATGTGAATGAATATGAATAATATAAATAATGTTGCATCAGTGCCACAATATTTTCTGAAATGTTTCATACAGGTCATAAAATTAATTATTCCAAATATTATATATACCTATGTCTCTGTTTATTTGTCAGTGCAGCTTTGACATCATGGACCATAAGGTGGATACTAACTCAGTGTGAGCAAGAACACTCAATAAAACTGAATAAAAAAAAAAAAGTGACAATGAGATACCAAGAAGGCAGATTCACCAACGTTTGTGTGTCCATTGTCTCAAAACACCACTCACATCTATAGTTATTCCCCATTTCATATAAAAACTAACAGCATCAGAAACTAACTTTTACAAATACTAAACATTTACACCAGTTGTTACAGACACAAATCAAATGTATGTTTTTATTGTATAATATTAACAATAAGAGCAGCTCACTATTCAAAACGATAAATTTGCGAGGCAGCCAGTATCAAACTGGCGACATCTTGATTACAAGTCAGCAGTTCTAACTGCTGCACCACGGAAGCTGTTGTATTATACTTGCACCTTTTGTGAAAGTGTTTATTTGATATTTGGACTTCAGCCTTCACACATTATACAGTTAATGTCTACATTTTGTCATTTATTACTAAAAAATGAAAAGTGTTTCTGTTTTAACAATGTGTTTGCATAGATTGTTGTAGACACGGAACACACATGAAATGCATGTGTTCCAAATGACGATATATTGTTTACCCTATACAACTCCTGGTACCTCACTCCCAGATAATCAAGGCTTACGCTGGGAGAACGTTTTGCCCTTTCTACGGTGGTGGGGGATGGGATAGCAGGCTGCTTGTGTTGATCGACACATTTACAAGACAAAAGGCGCTGACGGAGAGGTGTGAAGGGATTTAGGTGGGCCGGGATTACAAGTTTTTTTTTGAAGACTTTGGTAATTCTAGTGTTAAATCAGAAATATGATCTAAGGGCCATAGTGACTATATATTCTGTAACTTGGCCATTGTTTTATTCTGTCCCTGATTGTTGCCTATTTTTTTGCTTATATGCATGTTTGAAAATTCCTTCTTGTCTAAGTGTAGCTTGTTTGTTTAATATTTAAGTAGTTTTGCATTTTTCCAGCATTTTAAATTATTTGGCTGTAAGCGTTGTCTGCATTTTTAGTTTCAGATCAAGAAATTAATTTCAGAGTAGTTAACTCTTGAGTTTTCAGAATGAAAAGAATTGTGACATGATTTCTGCCCAATAAGCTCCAAGCTTTTCTCATGTATTTTTACCATTCTAATCTATTAATAAGTCATTAATTAACTAAATTAATACATTTCAGTGATTCATTCCAGTAACGCTATAAAACAATGTACAACATCATGGCTCTGGGGTCTCAGTGCACAAGCGGATTTTGGGGGCTTTTGCTAAACAACAGAATGCGCAGCTGGGAAAAGCTGCAAAGTGACAGGTAATTAAACAGCATGTTTGGTGAAACACGACATGTGTGCTCTAACTCTGTTTTAAACCAACAATCAGTGCCAATGTACTTTAAAAATGGAAATTTAACACTGCCAGGTAATGTAAATGCAGAAATATGTACTCTGGGTGGCCAATTAGTTTAAGAGCTTGTTTAGAGGCACAATTTGACCACTAGTATGCTGCTGCTGGAGTATGTGAATTTCCCTTTGGGATTAATAAAGTATCTATCTATCTATCTATCTATCTATCTATCTATCTATCTATCTATCTATCTATCTATCTATCTATCTAATTAGAGTTTAGCAGTCCATGCATTCCTCTAGGACTGAACTCTAAATATTCAAGCAATAAAGTATCAGAAACTTTATTTATTATGTAAACATATCTAAATAAATCCATCACCAGCCTTCACTGTATTTACAACATGTGCATTTGAACACAGTGGACACATCAAGAGCTAAGCAAAAACCAGCCAATGAGTCTGTCACAAAGCACATTTATTCAAATGCTCAAACACATATCTCAAAACTCAGTGGCAAGGAAAATAAGAACAAGAAAACAGTTAGGTACAAAGCAATCCTTTTAATTGCCAGCATTTAGAATATGACAGAGAGAGAGACAACAATAAATGAAACTTCATGTTGGCTAAACGTAGTAAAGGACAAAAAAGGGGTCAAAGCCAGAATTTACAGAGAGACTAAGCAAACAAGACAAAGGGCAAACTGAAGAATCGAACGTCAAAGACACAAAGGAAAATCAAAAACCAAAACGATACCTGGTACTTGGCCTACTTGTTTAGAAACTAAATAATGCTAAAGTCTCCTGTGTCAAATGCCATGAGGACTCCTCTTGACCATCAAGTATTCCACACTCTGACAATGTCTCCTGAAATCCAAAATTCTGCACACCTTAAACTCCTGAAAACCCTCAATACACACAAGAGAGGGTGGAGCAGAACAAACTGAATAGCCAGATACATGATTTGGCTTAAGGCATGACACATGAAAAAATTAGTACAACTTAAAATGAGTAGGAAACGTCAGCTTAATAGGTAAATTCTACATTCTAAAAAACCAGAATAACACAAAATGCATGTACAGCTATGCACCATTAGATTCTTTGTTTATTAGAGAGTTAGTATTGTTGTTGAAGGTACTGTTTCAATTCTTGTTTTATATGATTGCTTCAGTCTTGTGATTTCTGTCACCTGGACGTACTTGGTGGCCTTTTCAGTCCATTTTTGTCTATTTTTGGTTTTTTTTTCTTGTTTTTCTTTTTTGATTATTTAATAAATTCTTTGAATTTAAAGGATGTCAATTTATCTTTGTACCTTTAAGCCAAAGGTTTTTGATTATCCTCTCCCTTGAAAGACATTTTTTGTAGGTTTAGCATTTTAAAGTATTTTTGAACATATAAAGTCTGAGCCCAGTTTTGTGCCTGAGCAGGCCTAAAAGCCTGTCTCTTGAGTACGGGGTCTGGGGGGTATTTTCCGTACGTCGCTTAAATCATCCGAGATCAGATACCTCATCTTGGATGAGTTAATGCTGGTGAAACTCATCCGGGATAAGTTGGTTTTTCAAATGCAGCCGTGTAGTAGATTAGTCTAGCTGATTGAAAAGCCCATATATATTGAGTCTAGAAAACATGATCAGCAAGTCTTTGATAGACTGCAACAAAATGATGAAAGAACAGGCACATTTTTTCACACAAGTGGAGCAGGACCTTTTACTCGAAGGATATGAAGAATTTCAAGATTTAATATGCACAAGGGGTAACACTGCAAAAGCAGCCCAAACCAGAAAAGACAGCTGGCAAAAAGTGGCCAACAAATTAAACGCTAAGTAGTGTGCATTGTACTTACTGAATGCAGTGTTTTATTTCCTATGTGTCAGATTAATTATTATTTAATATGTCATAATTCCAGATCAAACGTGAGCACAAGGAGAACATGGGAACAGGTTAAAGCGAAGTACAAGAATATACTTCAATCTAGTAAATATTGGTAAATGACTATTTAATGAATCATATAGAATATAAAACACATTCATTTTAAAGCTAATGAGAAGGCAGACAAGGAAAATACAGGAGGAGGTCCACGCAGTCCAGACCTAACCCCTGCAGAAGAGTTGGCTCTCCAGCAAAATGCCCATCGCGCTGTTTCTGAGGAATTCCAGGGGGAAGCTCCTCCTCAGAATCAGTGGCAGGATGCAGTGGTCACTTCATTTCAGGTAAGGATGGTCTTTGCATATATTTGTCCTCAATGTGTGCCATGGGTATGTTCCATATAGCCTTCTTTTTTGTTGGGTCAGTTACAGGAAATGTCATATCCCTAGAACTTGTGTCTGACCAACGAGATATTGATGAAGGTCAAATATTTGATGAAGACACTGTGTCTGATTATTCATCAGGAGGAGAGGTACATTTTCCACATAATGTTTGATCAAACTCCACTCTGATCAGTCCCATGTGCCCCAATCACATTTGGAAATCCTGGTTAATGAGAATGTTAGGCTGATTGTGAGATTCTTTATGGAACTGCGTACCTGCAATGGCATGAAACACCTCTTTTATTGTCTGCACACGAAACACTATGAAAACCCGAAGGAAATATTTCAGAGCCGAACAGACTTTACGAATTGCCTGGCACACTGCACTTTTAGATAGATTTTCCGCATCGCCTACAGTATATAAAAAAGTGCCATTTGCAAAACACCTCAAAGCAATGCATACTGTCTGTGTGGTCGTGAGAGACCGACTTTGCCTAGTTTGACTTTGAATATAAGGTGCTAATAAATTTTTGAGGTACAATATTCCCCCTCGGCTAAAGAAATTTCCTCTGGGAGCAATAAAGGATCTTGCCAATCGCGCAAAACCCTCTCTATATGAAATTCTCTTGTTATAATTTGTGCACCGATATCAATTGGTTGCTCATTCATGACCGGTGAAGCCATGACTGAATAAATTCCCTGCACGGAAACTGATTAAGTGTGTGAGCTAATCCTTGTTTGCTCCGAGCAGGTTTGAGGATTTGGATGTGTTGCTATGACAACACATCCAGCAAGAGTCTCGAAATACCGACAGATCCAGGATCAGGCCAAATTGTCAATAATTACATCCGGCTAAACGAGTAACCCACGTACGAAAAATACCCCCAGGCTGTCTGGGGTGAGAATAATTTTGGAAAAAGCCAGGGAGGTCCTGGACTGGCCTTTACTGTATTTTTTGCCTGCATCCCATTTTGCCATTTTTATTCACTGTGCTCATTAAAGTTCCAAAGAAAATGGATCAAATTGAAGAAGACCACTTAAAACTAGTGGGAAAAAATTACTACATACTTCGTCCTTCGTGTGCCAATGATCTTTAATTAAAGGAAAATTAGGAAAGCCATCATCTAAATAAAACAACAGGAAACTACAAAGAAGTAAATGATAACAAAATGTAAAAACAGGACAAAACATTCAGCTATCGAACCTAACATCACCAGGCCAGTCCATTTATTAACTTGTGGCAGATGTTTTTAGGATGAATGTGTCAAGTACTGTAGCCACTGATGATACCATTTGTTATGGCCATTTATTGTCATTTATTTTTGTTTGCTGTTGATGTTCTATTACTTATGCGGATCTAAAGGACGTCAGGACATCATAGATGGCAGTCATTTTCTGGACGATACTGAATGCAGATCTGGAAGCATTATCGGATCCTTTTTTTTTTCATTTGTTGTTTTTCTTTGTAGAACCATTCCCATCTGTGCCTGGGCTTTTCCTTATTCATTTGAGTATGTTTTGGTTTTTATTAATGTTATTTTTCTCTGTTTAATAGGGCTTTTTCCCTTTTGTTTTCAGTACTATCATGTTCTAACTCTCACTTTGCATGTAATTAGGTAAGCAAGTGGTCTGACTACATTCTCAGTGTAGTCCTAGTTGACATTTCCTATTTTTTCAGGCTAGTTTTAGGGCCTCTTTGTGAAAGTGCACAAAAGTTAATGTATCCAGAGAAAAACACATCAAACTATGTGGTGAACACAGCCAACTCATACTAGGCCAGTTTTGAGCCTCGAAATTTAAGTAAATTCAGAGTAAAATAACAAAGTTAAACAGACCTGTACATAAAGGGTGCTCTCTGAGATCTTCTAAGGATTTTTCACCAATGCGAAGAACCTGAGAAGCTGAAACAACACTTGAAATTGGGAAATAAGAGTTCCCTCTGTGGACCTCTTCCAAGAATCACTGCAAAATGCCTTAAAACAAGCATTACCACTTATTATGCCTATTTTCCATGCAGACAGGGACATCTTCAGGAAAGGAAAGAAAGTGATGGTGATCCTTACTATTTGGTTGAGAAGTGCATTTCACATTTGAAAATGAAAAAACGACCTTCACCCTTAATTCTACACAATAAACAAGGCTGCATTTTACGAGACACAAAGTAATAATAAAAAAAAACCTGCAAAGTGAGCACACACTGCAGCTTTCAGTCCTGTAAGATAAGTGCAGGTGACCTGGTTATCATTTCTTTTTCAGTTCATTATGCTTTTCATGCAGTTTCTAAAGGTCTGCAATTTCCTCCAAACATAGCAACAGTGCCACAACAAATCCAGGCAGACCCTTGAGTGTTCGTGTGGAGCACTTTGCCAAATTCAGTCCTGCATCAGCTGCTAGGAATGTGCTCAGAGCACAATTAAGAGTTGGAGGTATATCCCCAGGCAACAAATCTGACATAATACTAGTTTAGAAATGATTTTAATGGCAATAAAACTCTCCCGCTAAATGATAAAGGAAGTATAGCTCATCTGGGAAACATGGCGATGTTTTTTGAATGAGAAGATGACTTCATCCTTCTTCGAAGATAGATAACTTAGTATGCTGGGAAGAGAAAGCATGCCTACATGATATAACAAGTCATCTAGTAGCGTACTTGAGAACGGTACAGTGAGCAGAGCCACACAGCTTAACTGGCACTGTAGCACTGCTGTCTTTTAATTTTTCAGATCTTCTGCTGCATTATTTAAAGGAGACACCTCTATCTCAAACGTCTGCATGTTATCTTATACCTCTGTGGTGTGTTTGTTTTTACATAATGTATGCATTGGTCCAGCAACAACTGACATGCCGTGTATAGATGCCCAGTGTGACCAGCATATGCTCCTGACTCACTGCTTTGAACACTACGTGGAATTCATTTCAAAGGCCACGAACTTTGGAAAGTAGAGAACTGCTGTTAGTTTTTAAGGAAATTGTTTGGTTTGCTTTGTTCCTTAAGAAGAATACAGCGTGGCATTTAGAGGAGCTGTTTTTTCTCTTTGTTTACTTGCTGGGTGGTTGAGTCCATTTCACGGTTTACTGTTTTATGTTATTGGGAGTGAGACATGATCTGCAAGACGCCCATTTGTTTTTGTTGTGGTTTTATTCTTATTTGCTGTAATTTTCCCTCTTTCTATTTCCATTAACCCCATCAAAAAGGCCGGAAGTTCTGTATCACCTTCAAACTAACCAGTTAATTAAAGCCAGTAGTATGTTATTAAAATCCTAAAATTACTTAGATTACTTTTCAGTTTTATGGCATGGAAAATGCATACACCACTACAAAAGATTCTGTATTTCCATGACAAACCAAGAAGGTTGCTACATTTATGTACACATAAAGTATATGCTGTCTTCCTTTACAGTTCTTGTTATCAACAATAGACAAGAATTTAGCCACCTTGGAAGTATATTGCCCAGTAGGTCTGTTATGATTATTACATAATTGAAAGCATGCAAATGCACATCCAGAGGACATGAAAGGAAGGAAAGGAATGGCATTCTGCAAACAGGGGAATGAATGTGATACATTTGAAAGTGCAGTGGTCAAAATAGCATATTTCAATATACTGTATTTCATCTATGCACTTAATCTGCTTTATACGTCATCTTACAACCTATTATGGAAGTCAGAAACTTCAGCCTATTCAGTTTGTGGCTCCTCTAGACATTAAATAAATCTGTGATCTTGGCCGATCTTTCAAAATATATTGACAAAGTGTTTATGAACCTTTCAGAACACTTCGTAGTGTTTGGCTGCTATTTGCTCTTTTCACTTGCCACTGGGATGTTACTAAAATTTTCAGTGCAGAAATCAAACTCTGCAATGTTTTGAAATTCTGTTTCTTACCTGGTGGTCTGACTGTAAGGCATTTCTAGTTGCAGGAAGTTAATGTAAAGAGCAGCTTACAAGAGTTGGACCTCTGCTGAATGACAAGCCAAACTGCTGAGATGGTAGGAGCAGGGAGCTCCAAGTATTCATATACAAGAGAGAAGATCTCCACATTATGGCTACAGGCTGGTATTTGCACAAAAGAGTACAGCCTGCAATCATCGCCACTGTAGATTTATGTTCTAAAATATGTATTTACCCATTTATTCATCCATGCATGAATAAATTGGATTTTCTTCATCTTCAGGTGTACGTACCTTATTATAATATTACTAAGCTTGCATTAGATAGATAGATAGATAGATAGATAGATAGATAGATAGATAGATAGATAGATAGATAGATACTTTATTAATCCCAACGGGAAATTCACATAATCCAGCAGCAGTATACTGATACAAAGAAACAATATTAAATTAAATAGTAATAAAAATTAAAAAATAAAAATAAAAAAGCAGACAATAAACATTAGGTATGTTTCAGTGGCAAAAAATTAAAAAGTCAATTAAATTATTCATTAAGATCATTTTTATTGACAATCATTAACAAAATTTCATTATCATGAGAAGCCTACTGTCAGGAAAGAAATTGCAAAATGGAAAAAGTAAGAAGACCAGGAGTCAAATTTAGTAAACTTGCATATACATAAAAAGAGGCCTACATTGTGCTTAAGCAGCTATTCATCATCCATCAGCACAACTATTGGCTTGCTTTCTCCTTCATGCTCTGGAAAAAAAATTTTAATTTCATTTAGTGAACACTAACAAAAGTGACAAAAAGGTTTTGTGCCTTGTGATGAAATGCCTACTGCTTTTGAAGAACTTGTGGCTAATTTGCCTTCACAGCTATAGGTGTCCAAATTCGCAAATATATATTTTTTTCCTTTTTCATTTTTTTGTTATCATTTTGATTTATAATAAACAAATTATTCATTTATAGAGGTTTACATTTGTCTTGTTCTTCTAAGCAACAACAACAACATTTATTTCTATAACACATTTTGATACAAAGGATGTAGCTTAAAGTGCTTTACAAAACATCAAGAAATAATTACAAAAAGACAAAACCAAACTAAAATGCGATAAGAATAATAATGAATAAATAGTATACAACAAAAAATGCACACTTTCATAAGGTAGCTAGTCTCGATAAATTAACAAAATCCGCAAGCGTTCTCATAATTCTGTACCTATCCAGTTTATTAATAGTGGAACTAAAATGTAGCTACAAAAAATAAGTCAAATTTAAAAGAAGTGTGGTTTTTGGAGATTTTTAAAGTTGTAGTCTGTCATAGCTCTATTGGTAACGTATTCCATATCTTTGGTATCTTGGTTGCCTCACCCTTTTTCTTTTATGCTTGGCTATTGAAATTATAAGCAGACCACTGTTAGAAGGTATAAAATTACGACTTGGAATGTAGGGGGATAGACACATGAAAATATAGGAGGAACAAGATTATTTAAAGCTTTATGTGCCATTAGTATTCATTTAAAGACACTTCTATAAAGGACACAAGTAACCAGTGTAACAATGCTAAAACTAGTGAAATGTGCTCACATTTTCTTTTTCTGGCTAAGATTCTTGCTGCTGCATTCTTAACTAACTGCAACTGATTTATGTCTTTCTTAGGTAGACTAGTCAGGAATGTTTTACAGTAATTTAGCCAACTAAAAACAAATGTGTGAATTAATTTCTCAGTATCTTGCAATGTTACAAGAGGTCTAACTTTTATAATGTTCCTTAAATGGTAAAATGCAGTCTTACTGATCTGGCTAATATTTTATTTAAAGTTTATATCAGAGTCTATTAATATGTCTAAATTATTTACTTCCGCCTTGACTTTTAATGTTAAGGGATCAAGTTAATTTCTGTTACCCTTTTTATTTCCATTTTTCCTTGTTTAGCTTGAGGAAATGACTTCTTGTACATTCAGAAATACAAGATAGACATTGGGTTAGAGAGCATGAGGATCATCAGGTGCTATAGACAGGTAAAGGTGTGTGTCATCTGCATGTGCAGGCTTTGATCTTGGGATCAGGCTGCCTGGGGTGAGAACTGTCTGTAGACAGACCAGTGAAGATCCTCGTTTAGCCATTTCATTGATTTATTTAATTTATTTTGAACCCTGTGTGTCCCTTTTAGTCATCTGTTTGTTGGTACATCACAACATGGACACAAGAGCGGAGACAGGATCGGTAAGAGCAAAATAGTGGTTTGACAATTTCAGAACATCAAGGGGAATGTTTTGATTAGTTATGTGAAGTCCTGTCCTCAAAACGCTTTTAAAAATATACATGTTTTAGGCATATCATTTCCATCAGAAAACACATAGCACGTTTGCGGTAGCTTACAGAAACAACTAACTCATAATTTTATCAAAACAGTCCTATAAACCATAAGTATATAATTTAATTTTGGCCCTTGAAATAAATAAGCTAGCCCAATAACTTTATAAAATGTTATGAATACAAAGTAAATTAATCATCTTTAAAAATACTCATGATACATGTTTTATGTGTCCACGCCAACATTTGCAGAGAATGTAATATTCCCAACCACTCAATGCATGATGAGAGAAAGATTATCAGACACAAATTCAACTGCAGAAAACATTTTAGCAAGCCAGTAGCAAATGTGAAAAGTTATAGATGGTAGTAAGAAGAAGTGGAAATTAAATTTTGCCAAGTCTTGAAGCTTTAATGTAAACTCATGTGGGAGACTTTTATATTTTCACATTATTTAGGCCTCACAAATGCGTTCAGAGCTTAGAGTTTCAATCATGTTGGCATGTTGATCATTTAACTTCATTCTGTTGTGTCTGTGTCTTATTATTATTTTTATTAATATTATTGCTTTTGCTGTGGTTGTTTGATGAAAAATGAAATGCCACAAATTCAAGTTTCAGGCAATGAATTTAAATTGATCTTGTGGTTATTCTAAACAGTATGAAAGTTCACTATAAACTGAAAAAAAACAAAACTCCAAAGTAGTCAGCAGTGCCTTTCAGCAAGTATTCCAACCTCTTCTCCACTGTTTGTCAAAGCCCAGGCTCCTCAAATGCATTACAGTTTGTGATGCTTCATTTAAACAATAGCATGACTATAGTCATCTGCTGCTGAATCTTTCAATGCCAATGATCAATCTCTGAACTCAAGGTATTAGTGTTGTCAATGGTGTACTATTGGTGGCCACATTTCAATTTGCTTACAAAGCAAAGAGATCCATGGAAGATGCTGTTGCCACAGTCTTCAGGCTGCCCTGACCCACCTGGAGCAGCAGGGGAGTTACGCCAGACTGCTCTTTGTGGATTTCAGCTCGGCATTTAACACCATCCTTCCACAACAACTGGTGTCCAAACTGGCAGATCTGGGACTTCCATCACTCACCTGCAGTTGAATACTGGACTTCGTGTCTGGTCGCTCCCAGAGGGTCAGGCTGGGTCTCCACACCTCCACTGCTCTCAGCCTCAACATCGGAACGCCGCAGGGTTGTGTGCTCAGCCCACTCCTCTACACCCTCTACACATATGACTGTGGCCCCACTAACCATAGCAACAAGATCATAAAGTTCACGGATGACACGACGGTGGCCGGACTCATCTCGGGCAAGGAGGTTGAGCTGGCATACAGGGACAAGGTGGAGCGGCTGTCCGAGTGGTCCAGAGTCAATAACCTGCTCCTCAAAACCACAAAAACGAAGGAGCTTGTAATTGACTTTAGAAAAAACAAAACTGACATCCAGCCATTCATCATTGGCGGGGCCTGTATGGAGAGAGTACTGGTGTTCAGGTTTCTGGGCATTGAGCTGGAGGATGACCTGACCTGGAGTGCCAACACCAAGGAGCTGCTGAAGAAGGCGCAGCAGAGACTGCATTTTCTGAGAATCCTCAGAAAGAACCATCTCCCCAAAAATCTGCTCCTTACCTTTTGTCACAATTCCACCGAGAGTGTGCTTTCATACAGACTGTGTGTGTGGTACGGCAGCTGCACTTCCTCAGAAAGGAAAGCACTCCACAGGATCATCAGGACAGCGGAGAGAACAATTGGTTGTACCCTCCCCACCAATCTACACCTCCCGATGTTGCAAAAAAGCAATAGACATTTTACAGGATTCATCACAGCCCAGCCATTGCCTCTTCCAGTTTTTCCAGTTGGGCAAGAGATACAGAGCAATGAAAACCAGGACTAACCTCCCTAAAAACAGCTTTTAACCAAAAGCAGTCTTGGCCCTGAACTCAGAATAAAACTGTTCCATATCATTCTCCCAATGTGCAATTTAAACCTTAAGTCAACCAGTGCAATTTGTACATTTAACCAGTGCAATTTGTATATTTTGTAAAGTACATTTATTACTATGCGGTTTGTTATTGTTTTCTTTCTTCTTGTCTTTTTACCTCTTATGCCTCACACTGAGTTGACTGCACCTTCAATTTCGTTGTTGCTTTGTAAAAGTGACAATGACAATAAAGGTCTATCTATTATATAGTGCCTTTCCTATCTATCCTAAGCTTTTCTCACTACTCAAAGTGCTCAGCAATTGCAGGTTAAGGGCCTTGCTCAAGGGCCCAACAGAGCAGAGTCACTTTTGGCATTTACGGGATTTCGAACCGGCAACCTTCCGATTGCCAGTGCAGATCCTTAGCCTCAGAGCCACCACTCCGCCATGGTCTGCACATGTGTTGGTCTGACAATTTTGCTTTACTTAACTTTGTCTTTGTAAGGCACACTCAGCATAGATTTCTATACATATTTATATCAGATTTGGGCTGCTTAAACAATCCGAATCCAAACAATTTTAGCTAAAGCCTGTTCCCAATTCAAATCAAAGGAAGCAGCTAACTGAGGACCTATAGGGCGTCTATTTTTCAAGCTGCAGACTCTGATATACTTATCCTCTTGAGCAGTTTTCTATTTTGGTTTGGTTGAGTTTGTACTCTTCTCTCAATACAGTAGTAGATACCTTTGTATGAAGTCTTCAATCTCTTTGCAATTTGTCACATGGAATAACTTTCATCCACAAAACAATAATAGACTGACATGTTTCTTGGCAAAGCTTTTTTGTTTTCGGGCTAGAATTAAACTTTTGGAAAGCAAGTACCTTGCAGCTCAAGGGAAGACAATTTACTTGCTTTATTGAGCAAAAAAGCAGGTTTCACATTTACAAAGTTTTCTCTAATAACCAATTAGTTTTTCATAATGGTTAATGATGAGCTAAGCAAGTTTCCTATTAGGACACAGGAGTATTGGCTGCTAAAAGGGGGCTTTGCATTCTTACATGAATAATTATAAATCAGCCATTTCAAGCAGTAACAAGAACAGTAATTGGCCAACATCAGTAATGCCTGGGCAATTCTTTCAGTCAATTAAATAGTACTTTGATAATAAAAAACACCCATTTCTATCAAAAGCATACTATTTAATTATATCTGTTGTTTAAGAAAGAACATTTCTTTTGAGGTCATTCCACAGCATCTCTGTTGGGTTAAGGTCTGGGCTTTGAATGGCCACTGCAAAGCTCCAAAGGGTGGATTTTTTTTAAGTTACTCTGTAGATTTGCTTTAATAATTAGGGTCATTGTCCTGCTACATCAACCAATAGTAGTTTCCTTCTTGGTGTCCTGCCATGGATGCCATTCCTGTTCAATGTTTTGAGCATGGTAGACTCATGAACAGAGATGTTCACCTGTTTCAGTGATTCCTTTAAGTCTTTAGCTGATATTCTAGGTTTCTTTTTTAACCTCTTTGAGCATTTTGTGTTGCACCATTTGAGTCATCTTGGCTGGGCACCCACGTCTAGGGAGTGCAGCCGCAGTACTAAGTCATCTTCCTTTATACACAGTTTATCTAAGTGTGGACTGACAAAGGTCTAAACTACTTGAAATAGCTTTGTAACCCTTTCTAGATTTATGCAAATCATCAATTCTTGATCATAGATCTTCTGAGATCTCTTTTTTGCAAGATATGTTTCACATCAGTAGATATTTCTTGTGAATAATGAATTTAATATCTGCGATTCTTTTTCATAGGTTAATGTATCTCTAATCCACATCTCCAATCTCATTTTATTGGCTGGAAAAAGCTTTTGTTGAAGGCATCTGCCTAGTGGTTCTCATTCTTTTTTCAATCTACACCTGAGAATGTTTGAATAATGTATCCAGTAAGGTGAAGAACTAATTATAACAGATTGTGTTTGTTAATTAGTGTAACTTAGATGGCGACCAGACCATACTTTAACATAAATTTATACATGAATGTGTATGCATGAATTTATATGACTGTGTTTAATTCCAAAAGCTTCACATACTTTATCTTGCCACTAGATTTGTGGTTTAAATTTGATAGCATTTGTCTTTATTAGGCATGCTTCTTCTACAAGAGTAAATAACAGATTCAAATAAGTTGATTAAATTTATGGTATTTTATTGCTTTTTGTTTTTTCAGAATTTGTTTTTTTTTTCCTCTTACCCCACCTGAGAGTCACGCCAGGTGTTCTAGACATCCATCTTACTAAGTGTGGGCACGACAATCTTGCTGGAGTCTGAGATTTGTTCTATTGTTGTAACACAAACATTTTAAAAAGTTGGGCTCAGTCCAACATGCATACACAATTACATCCAATAACCAGTTTGTCATTTTGTCATATTAAAATTTAGAGCAGAGTAAACATTTTGACATGATTAAGCACAAAGGAAATTAAAAATAAAATGTAAAACCATTTGCCCTTGCTTAGCCTTTTAAAGGGTCAGAAGGGAGCAGCGTCAGGATAAGCTGAAATGCAGGAACCAAATCCAGTCACAACACGCTTTTTTGGTTTTGCCTGAATGGGCGATTGATATGCTAAACTTTGCAAGCTGTTGGTGTAGGCCTCATTTTTGATTATGAGTATACAGGGCCTTATTACCTCTGAAAGGCATTTCCTTTAATAATGCTGTACAGTATATTATTATTTGGTTATTACTATTACAAATTTGGCCTACAACTACAAGCAAGTGCCTTGTGAGTTTTTCTCTATGGCAATCCATCAATTCACTTTGTAACTTGCTTCTCCAGGACAGAGTCACAGGGATATGGTGCCATTTCCATCAAATGCTGAAGTATTCTTAAAATAGGAAACCAGTCCATTGCAGAATTTGCCTCAGAATTCCCATCTGTACTAAAAGCTGTCCCTTTGCAGAATTTCATTAATCTCAAAGAACGATGAGAGTGTCCATATAATACTGACATTACAATAGGAGATGATGCTTAATGGGACACATACAGTGGTGTGAAAAACTATTTGCCCCCTTCCTGATTTCTTATTCTTTTGCATGTTTGTCACACAAAATGTTTCTGATCATCAAACACATTTAACCATTAGTCAAATATAACACAAGTAAACACAAAATGCAGTTTTTAAATGATGTTTTTTATTATTTAGGGAGAACAAAAAAATCCAAACCTACATGGCCCTGTGTAAAAAAGTAATTGCCCCCTGAACCTAATAACTGGTTGGGCCACCCTTAGCAGCAATAACTGCAATCAAGCGTTTGCGATAACTTGCAATGAGTCTTTTACAGCGCTCTGGAGGAATTTTGGCCCACTCATCTTTGCAGAATTGTTGTAATTCAGCTTTATTTGAGGGTTTTCTAGCATGAACCGCCTTTTTAAGGTCATGCCATAGCATCTCAATTGGATTCAGGTCAGGACTTTGACTAGGCCACTCCAAAGTCTTCATTTTGTTTTTCTTCAGCCATTCAGAGGTGGATTTGCTGGTGTGTTTTGGGTCATTGTCCTGTTCAGCACCCAAGATCGCTTCAGCTTGAGTTGACGAACAGATGGCCGGACATTCTCTTTCAGGATTTTTTGGTAGACAGTAGAATTCATGGTTCCATCTATCACAGCAAGCCTTCCAGGTCCTGAAACAGCAAAACAACCCCAGACCATCACACTACCACCACCATATTTTACTGTTGGTATGATGTTCTTTTCTGAAATGCTGTGTTCCTTTTACGCCAGATGTAACGGGACATTTGCCTTCCAAAAGTTCAACTTTTGTCTCATCAGTCCACAAGGTATTTTCCCAAAAGTCTTGGCAATCATTGAGATGTTTCTTAGCAAAATTGAGACGAGCCCTAATGTTCTTTTGCTTAACAGTGGTTTGCGTCTTGGAAATCTGCCATGCAGGCCGTTTTGCCCAGTCTCTTTCTTATGGTGGAGTCGTGAACACTGACCTTAATTGAGGCAAGTGAGGCCTGCAGTTCTTTAGACGTTGTCCTGGGGTCTTTTGTGACCTCTCGGATGAGTCGACTCTGCTCTCTTGGGGTCATTTTGATCAGCCGGCCACTCCTGGGAAGGTTCACCACTGTTCTATGTTTTTGCCATTTGTGGATAATGGCTCTCACTGTGGTTCGCTGGAGTCCCAAAGCTTTAGAAATGGCTTTATAACCTTTACCAGACTGATAGATCTCAATTACTTCTGTTCTCATTTGTTCCTGAATTTCTTTGGATCTTGGCATGATGTCTAGCTTTTGAGGTGCTTTTGGTCTACTTCTCTGTGTCAGGCAGCTCCTATTTAAGTGATTTCTTGATTGAAACAGGTGTGGCAGTAATCAGGCCTGGGGGTGGCTACGGAAATTGAACTCAGGAGTGATACACCACAGTTAGGTTATTTTTGAACAAGGGGCAATTACTTTTTCACACAGGGCCATGTAGGTTTGGATTTTTTCTCCCTAAGTAATAAAAACCATCATTTAAAAACTGCATTTTGTGTTTACTTGTGTTATATTTGACTAATGGTTAAATGTGTTTGATGATCAGAAACATTTTGTGTGACAAACATGCAAAAGAATAAGAAATCAGGAAGGGGGCAAATAGTTTTTCACACCACTGTAAATCCACACATCCATTCTCATACACGACTGGTTAATGTTAAGGCGCCCATCAAAATAATTAACACATATAAGAAAAAAGATGAAGTACCAATTGAAGAACTCAGCCACACACAGGGAGAATGTGCAGACTTCATACATGTTATAGGCAAACCTTTACGCCAATCCTTTAATAATGAATTGTTTAGTGTCATTTTTATTATGTGTTAGTATTTAAATATACACAGTTTTCATGTATGCAGAGTGGTTACGTTTATAATTTGTTTCTCCCTGTTAATGATGCTTTCAAATTTTCTTTCCTATTCTTGCATATGTGCTATTAATAATTGACATTTACTATTAAGTGTTATTTTTTTTGTCTGAATATGCCTCTAAAGACAGAATGATTTTTTTTTCATAATCAGATTGCTGGATTGTGATGTTGGTTATTGTAAAGTTGCTGATCATGGCATCAAATAGTCATATTGTGTTCCATAATGGTCCGACTTGCAAGTGGTAACTGCAGTGTACACTGCATATGTGCCAGTAAACATGAACTTGAACCTATTACCAGAATTGCTTTAATCATTTTAACCATGTTTTTGTTTGAAGGGTTTATACAAATAATACAAAAAGACTTTGACTTAAGATTTAAGTGGCTCCTTTCATTGAATAAATGTTGTTAGAATATTGAAACATGCACTAAATGAAACTTACAAGAAAAGAACGACAGTTTATCTTGTTTGGAAACCATCAACAGATCGACTGACAGAAATTTGTAGCATGCAATCCTTAATTAAAACACTAAGAAAGAACACAATGAAGGCCTAGAGCCTTCTGTATAAAATACCACATTTGTGTGTGTGTGTGTGTCTGTTTTACTTTTAAGTACCATAATAGAATAGAAAGAGACAGCTTTGCCTTTTTTTATGCTGCAAAGTACTTTTGGTCATATGACGTTAATAAAGTGATTCAGATGGGTTTATGTCTCTATTTAATTGATGTTATTTTAGGAACAACTGAAAGAAATTGTTGGTGGTCACAAACTGAGACCTCCTGGAAATTAGTTTTGAGAACCCCTGAGCTTTCGTACTGATTTAAAGCCTGCAGCTGTAACTTTTCAGTGGTGAACAAGAATGGGGAGGTGTTTTGTAAAAGATTTAAAATGCTTTATTTAACAATATACTGTCACACATTGTGACCTGCCTGATACCCTAGGAAGAGAATTCAGGAGAACATATTTATTTTTAGCATGTAGTCAAACGATCTATAAAAGATATGGCCACCCTAAGAAAAATGCATTGCTGATCCATTGTCTTAATTATTATAATCCTTTTCTAGCTTGATCAAGCAGAGTCCTACAGAAACAAACAGTTCGTAAGCAGCTTTTGGTGATACTGTACATACCAGTTAAATAAATGCACAAACAATGCATGCAACACAATGGCTTCCAGTCCTGGCCTGGGCACTGCCTGCATTCACTTTGCATGTTCTCCCCATTTCTGCATGAATTTTCTTCAATTACTCTTAAGTCCTCTGATGGATGGATATGTGGGTTAGGTTAGGTTATGGTTAGGGTGACTGATGGGTGCCTTTAAGCAGACTCAATTGCAATAATTTGTCCTGTAATGGCCTGGTCCCCCGCAGGGCTGGTTACTTGAGGTTGCTGGATTAGTCTCCAGCACCTCAGTTCTCTGAATTGGACTAACTTCATTTCATAACAGATGGATGGATGGATATATTTAAGTTTTTTACTACAAAATACTGTCACGCACGCGCGCATGGGAGGCAGCTAAAGGGCTCGAGTGAAGGCAGTTCTGAGGCATGCCGGGATGTGGCAGAGTGCACTAACTCACTTTCTCACTTCCCTGTAGACCAAACCCGGGAGGCTCCACCTGGCTCTCTTGACATCACTTCTGGGACCGAACCAATTGAAACAGACCTTACCAGCTCCGGCCCCCCTGATGTCACATCCGGGCCTGATCCAATGAATAATGAACATGTGCCCGATCCTTATGACCTCACTTCCTGTCTTCCCCTTTAAAAGCCTACCCTTTTCCCTTCTCCCGCAGTCTGGTTTTGGACTCCATTGTATGCGCTTCAGTTCTAGTTGCTTTACAAAAATGACTTCTGCAGCCAGGATGCCAAACTATATGGGTGGCTGCCCCAAACCTTTATCTGTCTTTGTCTCGTTTTGTGACAATACTTTTTCACTGACAAACCCTGTGTGCAATGCAACAGATTCTACAATATAACTAAACACAAAATGTAACATTACAAAAAATAAGCATACTGCTAAATAAACAGCTCTTCTCCCTTTCTCTTGGGTGGGGGTTGAATTTTGTTTTGTTTTGATTTGATTTTTTAAATTTTGACTTGAATGTATGGAGTGTTATCTTTTTCTAATTAAAATCAGTAAAAATATAAAGAAAAGAGAAAGGTATGCCTACAACACTGCAGGATGCAAAGTTGTGCCTAAGCAGTCCAAAATCAGGTTAGAGGCTCCAGGCACAAAGAAAATTGTAATTGGTTCTAGGTTCACATGGCCCTCTATGTAAAGAAGTGTACTTTAGAATCCATGTTGAACGTACTTCCCCCCAATTTCCACTTGTGTCCTCGGATTTGTAATTTCCTATTATTTATTACCAAAAGTAATGGATTGCATTTGTCCTCAGTGGAGGGGCGCCCAGACAATTCCTTTCTAGAATAGTCTTTACAGTCAAAAGGTTTACCTGTCACTACAGCCACTGCCAACCCATACTGCCCATCCACCTGCCAACATTGTGGACTGTTCTTTTCTTTCCTTGTGTCTGTTAGATTATTCCCCTGTCTTATATTGTAATTATGTATTTTATTCCTCTAGCAAGTTTGGCAGCTTGACCAGTCTTATTCATAATATACTGTAATTTAAAGGGGGCCCACTGTAGCTGATCTCATACTCAGAAAGACACCAGTTGACAGGGTAAAAATTAATGAGCACAAAGGTGGGCAAGAATAGATGGAACAACAAAACAGTAAAGGAGACAAAATAACTAAGACTATGCTCTTCTTGGGCCTTTCTAAACACAGTCAGTTTACCTGGGGAAGTATAGCACATACAGCAAGGCGTTCCTTTCTCCAGCCCTGTCGTTCCTCAGAATACTGGCCTCCACTTCCTCCTCACAAGATATGTTCTTATCTTAGCTCATCTCCCAACTCCAAGCTCACTTGACCGAGGAGGTAAGCTACCTCCCGGAATTGATGAGACATCCCAGAGCATGTTGATGTGGTGGTTTGTGCAGAGATTTGTGCTCCTGTTGGTACCTGTTTATCAACTGATCCTTCATATTATTATTTTTATGATAGACAATAAGCAGAATTTTTGCCTTTTTCATCCACTACATATAACAAATTTGTTCTTTTACGCCTGACAACATTCAATGTCATTTGCCCTAACCCAGCCACAGGGGAGGCACAAACCAGTGTTTCTTCATGCCAGTCCCAAGCCCAGATAAATGGGGAGGGTTATGTCAGGAAAGGCATCCAGTGTAAAATTTTGCCAAATCAAAATGTGGACAACAATACAAATTTCCATACCGGATCGGTCGAGCTTCGGGTTAACTACAACCGCCACCAGTATTGTTAGCCAACAGGGTGCTGGCAGAAATTGGGCTACTGTTGGACGAAGAAGGAGGAGAAGAGGGGGGGATGTGTCTAGAGGCAGGAGGAGAGGAGGAAGGTAAATACAGTGGAACTGAGGGTAAGAACTTTGAATGCTCACAGTATGACTGGTAAGGGGAGAGAGTTAGCCAATATGATTTAGAGAAAGAGGGTTGATATATTGTGCGTGCAACAGACTAAATGGAAGGGGAGTAAGGCCAGGTGAATCGGAGGTGGATTAAAATTGTGTGGATGGGAGAAGAAATGGAGTAGGGGTTATTCTGAAAGAACAGCATGTCAAGAGTGTTTTGGAGGTGAAAAGAGTGTCAGGCAGAGTAATGATTATGAAGCTGGAAATTGGAGATGTGATGATGAATGTTGTTAGTGTATATGCCCCAGAAGTTGGGTGTGCGATGGATGAGAAAGAAGATTTTTGGAGTGTGTTGGATGAAGTGATGGACATTGTACCCAAGGGACAGAAAGTGGTGATTGGAGCAGATTTCAATGGACATGTTGGTGAAGGAAATAGAGGAGACAAGGAGGTGATGGGTAGGTATGGTGTCAAGGAGAGGAATGAAGAAGGTCAGAGGATAGTGGATTTTGCCAAAAGCATGGACATGGCTGTGGTGAATATGTATTTTAAGAACATGGAGGAACATCTGAACAAAATTGAAGACTGCAAAGTGGTGGCAGGGGAAAGTGTAGTTAGACAGCATAGGATGGTAGTCTGTAGGATGAAGTTGGAGATCAAACAGAGGAGAAGAATGAAGGCAGAGCCAAGGATCAAATGCTGGAAGTTGAAAAAGAAAGACTGCAAGGTTGAGTTTAGGGAGGAGGTGAGACAGGCACTGGGTGGCAGTGAACAGTTACCAGACAGTTTGCAACTACAGCAGAAGTAGTAAGGGTGACAGCAAGAAGAGTGCTTGGTGTGACATCTGGACAGATGAAGAAGGAAAAAGAAACCTGGTGGTGGAATGAGGAAATACAGGAGAGTATGTAAAGGAAGAGAATGGGAAAGAAGAAGTGGGATAGTCAGAGAGATGCAGAAAGTAGACAAGAGTACAAGGAGATAAGGCACAAGATGAAGAGAGAGCTGGTGAAGGCTAAAGAAAAGGCATATGATTAGTTGTATGAGAGGCTGGACACTAAAGAGGGAGAAAAGGACCTGTACCGATTGGCTAGACAGAGGGACCGACCTGGGAAAGATGTGCAGCAGGTTAGGGTGATAAAGGATAAAGATGGAAACATACTCACAAGCGAGGAGAGTGTGTTGAGCAGATGGAAAGAGTACCTTGAGGGGCTGATGAATGAAGAGAACGAGAGAGAGAAGAGGTTGGATGATGTTGAGATAGTGAATCAGGAAGTGCAAGGGATTAGCAAGGAGGATGTAATGACAGCTATGAAGAGGATGAAGAATGGAAAAGCCATTGGTCCAGATGACATACCTGTGGAAGCATGGGGGTGTTTAGGAGAGATGGCAGAGGAGTTTTAAACCAGATTGTTTAATGGAATCTTGGAAAGTGAGAGGATGCCTGAGGAGTGGAGAAGAAGTGTACTTGTACCAATTTTTCAAGAATAAAGGGGATGTGCAAAGCTGTAGTCACTACAGGGGGATTAAATTGATGAGCCATAGCATGAAGTTATGGGAAAGAGTAGTGAAGCTAGGTTAAGAAGTGAAGTGATGATTAGTGAGCAGCAGTATGGTTTCATGCCACCACAGATGCAATGTTTGCTCTGAGGATGTTGATGAAGAAGTTTAGAGAAGGCCAGAAGGAGTTGTATTGTGCCTTTGTGGACCTGGAAAGAGCATTTGACAGAGTGCCATGAAAGGAGCTGTGGTAATGTATTAAGAGAATATGTACAAGGGAAGTGTGACAGTGGTGAAGTCTGCGGTAGGAGTGACGGATACATTCAAGGTGGAGGTACGATTACATCAGGAATCAGCTTTGAGCCCTTTCTTATTTGCAATGGTGATGGACAGGTTAACAGACGAGATTAGACAGGAGGCCCCATGGACTATGATGTTTGCTGATGACATTGTGATCTGTAACGAGAGTGGGGAATAGGTTAAGGAGATCCTGGAGAGGAGATATGGTCTAGAGAGGAGAGGAACGAAGGTCAGTAGGAACAAGACAGAATACATGTGTGTAAATGAGAGAGAGGTCAGTGGAATGTTGAGGATGCAAGGAGTAGAGTTGGCGAAGGCGGATGAGTTTAAATACTTGGGATAAACAATACAGAGTAATGGGGATTGTGGAAGAGAGGTGAAAAGAGAGTGCAGGCAAGGTGGAATGGGTGGAGAAGAGTGTCAGGAGTAATTTGTGACAGACGGGTATCAGCAAGAATGAAAGGGATTGTCTACAGGACAGTAGTGAGACCAGCTAAGTTATATGGGTTGGAGACCGTGGCATTGACTAGAAAGCAGGAGACAGAGCTGGAGGTAGAAGAGTTAAAGATGCTAAGATTTGCACTGGGTGTGATGAGGATGGACAGATTAGAAATGAATACATTAGAGGGTCAGGTCAAGTTGGACGGTTGGGAGACAAAGTCAGAGAGGCGAGATTGCATTGGTCTGGATATGTGCAGAGGAGAGATGCTGAGTATATTGGAAGAAGGATGCTAAGGATAGGGAAGAGAAAAAGAGGAAGGCCTAAGAGAAGGTTTATGGATGTGATGAGAGAGGACGTGCAGGTGATGGGTGTAACAAAGCAAGATGCAGAGGATAGAAAGATATGGAAGAAGATGATCCCCTGTGGCAACCCCTAACGGGAGCAGCCAAAAGAAGAAGAAGAAGAACATTCAATGTCATTTGCCCTGATGTCTACTTCACTAATTTTTAACATTGATGAACTTGGAAACCACTGATTTAAGGCTTGGCTAACACACAATAGAATGGACTCCAGGGTCAATGCTACACTTAATCAGAAATTTTCGGTTTTCTCCAGAAAAGATGTTACAAATGTTACATACATGGCTGGTCCACGTTGTGGATGGTGCTAGGTTTAAATGAAGATCAATGGTTGAAAATAATAATTTTGGGTTTCTTATGTTGTCCTTTATAATTCTGGAGAAGTATGGCTAGTTTTTGGGTTGGACAGTATTGTTATTTTTGTGCTGCATACAGAATTCTTTAGTCTACTGTAAGTTTGTTATTTCTCCATTTACATTCAGCTTTGTTGCAACACCTTTTAAATATCAAAGAAAATTATTTTTCAATAACACAATAAAATTTGAAAAGTTCTTTTTAGATCTACTCAGAGTTACATTAACAGCAGCAGTCTTTATGCATCTTTTGGTATTAGAGTGTAGTTTTAGAAACTAGTGAAACTATTTTATGTCTAGTTGTTTTATTTTTAGCAATGAGTTTTCAAACATTTTTTGTATTTTTTTCTCAGTCATTCATTTAAGAAAATATTTCCTGTATTTACTAGAAAAACTACCACATTCATATTGTCTTCTTAATCTTAAATCTTTGTAAAACAGTGTGAGTGAGAGTGTGTACATCCCTGCTTCTCTTACTTGGAAGTATTTTTTGGAATGAATAGAATGTCTGTCTTGTGCCCTGTGTTGGCTGGGATTGGCTCCAGCAGACCCCCGTGACCCTGTGTTCGGATTCAGCGGGTTAGAAAATGGATGGATGGATGGATAGAGTTAATGTTATACTTTCCAGGAGCCATGAGCCTGGTGAGGTTTGTGGTAACACTGAGGCTCTGTTGTGGTCCTTCATTTTCTCTTCAAACATCATTAAAACATTCTTAAGGCATTCAAATATCAGGTAAATGACAATAAAGAGCATATTTAAAGTCAAGAATTAGACGGAAACCAGTGAGGTTTTTACATATATGCAATTCGATGACTCTTTTTAGTAGTGTGAGGGCTTATCGAGCAAATGTGTGCAGTATCCCTAAACATGATGTAAAATATTTGGGTAACAAATTCTCCTATGTGGTGAAACAGAGTAATAACACTGCTAAAGAGAACAATGTTTTCTTACAAAGCCCTTTACTTAGCTTCCCCCTCTACCTTACAGCTCATCTTTAGATTGATAGATAAGATTGATATGGAGGTGTTACAAGTCATCTGATTTTTATACTTAAACTAGCTGATTACCCAGTGGCTTCACTCACTGAGTGCAAGAGAAAAAAATAAAATGTAGTATTTATAAAATAAGTTATTAAGTAGTAAAACATTTTGATAAAAGAATTTGAAGAACATATAAGAAGTGTATAAATTATTAAACAGTAAAACATTAACATTTAAGAAGTAAAGATACATTGAGTACTACTGCAGTGGTTTCGGGTAAACTACCTGCCTGACAACCTTGCGCTACGTGCCTGTGATTTAAGAGAAAAATTTTTCTGAGAAATGTGGACGCTGCCCTGCTGTGCTTAACGGGTAGAAGGTCCAAACAATTCCCAAGTCCAATACTTCACATGAAGAGGTTGGTACATCTTCTTAGATATAAACCCTCCATCTTCTTAAAAGAATTCATCACAAAAGCAACCTTGAATGTTGCAGGGTTTTAGTGACCCGAACTTACCTTAAGGGACAGTAAGTACCCATGCACCACAATTTACCAAGAGAGTCACACTTTGATGGCACCAATTACACTCATTCGCAAAGATTTCCACTGTCCAAGGAGCCGACGGGGCACTTGAAGTGTGAAGTGCGAGAAGAGAGGATGCTGCCCAAAACTGCAAAGCTGTCGACCCGGCGCAGCAGCCAGACATTCCGCGCCTCCCAGCGTCCACTTTCTTGTCACGACCCCTCGCCGCTGAAGGCGGTCTCGTCTTCAAATTGCTTACAGTTCAGGGCAGTTAAAAAGTAAAAAAACGCAAAGCTGTTTTCTTCATCTCTTCTACTTTCAAGTACTGCCAATTAAAAAAAAGTTGCAATGTGGAGTTTCCACGACAGTCACACGAACGAATAAATAAAAGTCCTCTGTCAGAACTCGCCTGGCGGCAGACAGCTCAGCGCTGGAGTCCACAGAGGAGGGCTGGGAGAGGACGACGTGGGGCGCACTACTATGGGATAGATCGGCGTGTTTGTGTTTACTTCTTTTCAATATCAGTAAAATAGCTCTCACACAAATAATAACAATTCGTAAAGACGATATAAAAATGGCGTCCACAAACAAAGTGATTAGTTCCTGTATTATGTTGTGCGGTCATACATAATTTCCATTTTGCATGGTCATACACAATTTCTGTTTCAAACGCGAAAAGAATTTTATATATATAGATAAATATTAACAGAAAAAATCAGAGACATTGTGCAAAGTGGTTAGCTCTGTTGCCTTACAGCTACTGGGTTTAGACTATCTACATAACAGTGATGTGTACACATTGCTCTTTGTTTTTTGGTCTTTCCTTTTTGGTTTGCTTGTGCAAACAAACATATGCAGGTTAAGTTAACTGGCTGGTCTAAACTGACCTGGTATTAGCTTTTGAAAATGGATATTTCAAGACAAAATATGCTTATTATGCTAAGACTAATGGAACTGAATACAGTAAATGTGAGGTCAAAAGAAAAAGCAGAAACACACTTGCATTAGCCACCCAGAACAATGTCTTCAAAGAAGTACCAGCCACACAGCTTCAACCACTCAGGCTCTTCATCATCTTCCTGGACTAAGAGGCAGCACAACAAGAATGGGCTGTACATCTTTAACTGATAAGCATGCTTTTAGAGCTCAGTGTCGGTGTCTTTGGTGTGGAACTCAAAACAGATAGCCTTTTTCACTTCCGTGAAGTGGAGCAATTAATGCTTGGCTCACTGTCCCATCCCATTTAAATAAACAGCAGTCACACTTTAAGGTGCATATTGCAGCTTTTCGAGGCAACTTAAACCAATATTATATTATTTTTTATTTAACAGCACCCTGCAGAGAAAAGGAAGAAATCCAGTGCATTCTCCAGGATGTTATCTTCCTGTCTGTTTCAAACAATTTAAAAGATGTAGGTCAAGGAGGCAGCCTTTTTAATTTCAGTTTAATGGACTGCCATTGTGTGACATTGCATGCCAATTAGCTTCTGGTTTTTTACCCATGTAGTGAAACACGATTTTCTCACAAGTTAGGTCACTAATAAGTTAATTTTAATCAGTACATCTAACCTTTTGTGTTGCCTTCATGGAAAGTGGATTGTTTTCAGAAATCACTAAAATAGCTACCAGTCTGACTGCTCAAGGGGAATTAACCGTCTCTCCATGTCAACCCCTAGAGTACTTATAACTCTGCATAATATTTATACACGCCTTCAGGCCTCAATGAAATAATGTGTTTGCCAAGTGAAGCAAGGCAAAGATAGAAGAGATGAGTGACTCAGAAAGCATTCCGCCCCCTTTACTTTTTTTTTAACTTTGCAGCATTGTGCAAAAATAATATTTTCCTCATATCAAGCAACATTCAATACCCCAAAATCACAAAGAGAAAAAAGGATTTTTACACATTTATTAAAACAAATTAAATATCACATTCACACAAGTATTCAGACCCTTTGATATGACACTTGAAATTTCATTTCCATTGATCTTCATTGAGATGTTTCTACACCTTGTGGGGAGTAAACCTGTGGTCAGTTCAATTGATTGCACATGATTAATAATAACACACACCTGTCTATACAAGATCCTACAGTTGACAATGTGTACCAGAGCAAAAACCAAGCCATCAGCTCAAAGGGTTCCCTGCAGAACTTAGAGACAGGATTGTTTAAAGGCACAAATCTAGGGAAGGCTAAAAAAAGTTCCTCCACCATCGAAGATTCCCAAAGAGCACAGCTGCCTTTAAAATTCTTAAATGTAAGGAGTTCCTAGAGCTGGCCAAATGGCTAAAGTGAACAATCCTGGTAGAAGGGCCTTGGTAAGAGAGGTGACCAAAAACCAATGGTCTCTTTGGCTGAGCTCCAGAGAACAACCATCACTGCAACACTCCACCAATCTGGACTTTATGACAAAGTGGCCGGACAGGAGCCTATCCTCACTAAAAGACTCATGGAAGCCAGCTTAGAGTTTGCAAAACAACACCTAAAATGTTTTTTAGACTGTGAGAAACAGGATTATCTGTCCGATAAAACCAAGATTAGTGTCATTTCTGGAGGAAACAAATCAGCACTCATTTCGTGTGCAATATTATTCCACTGGGGAAGCATGGTGGCGGCAGTGACAGGAAGACTAGTCAGGGCTGAGGAAAAGTTGAATGAAGCAAAGAATACATACTGTATATCTTTAATTAAAGACCTGCTCCAGAGCACTCTGGGCCTCAGACTGGGCTGAAATGCACCTTCCAACAGGACACTCACCCTAATTACAAAGCAAAAGCAACAGAGGAGTGGCTTAGGACAATTCTGGGAATGACCTTGAGTTGCCCAGCCACAGCCAGGACTTGAACCAAATCGAACATTTCTGGAGAGACCTGGAAACAACTGTTCACTACTGGTCTCCATCTAACCTGAGAGAGCTTGAGAGGATCTGTAGAGGGCAATGGCAGAAAATCCCCAAATCCAGATGTTCAGACTTTCCTGTTATATCTACGAGGCCTTCAGGTTGGAATTGCTGCCAAAGAGGCTGAAAACAAAGTAAAGGGCCAAGTAAAGGGTCTGAATACTCATGTCAATGTGATATTTCAGGTTTTTGTACGTTTAATAAATAAGCAAAAAGCATTTAAAATCTTGTTTTTGCTTTAATTATTCTGGGGAATTGACTGTTTTTTAATATGGAGAAAAATTAATGGTTTCTGAATCCATTTGACAGCATCACTCATAATGAGCTTTAATCTGTTTCACAAAAGAAAAATAAAAGATTCTAAAAATGGAATCAGAATGGCAACACAACAGTCTACCCTCCACTTTCTGAAATAGCCCAGTCCACTAAATGGTTACATGAAGCAATGTTGCTGCATGGTCATCAGAGACTCACACATACAGGGCCAGTTTCATTTGGCAGCAACTGCTGAATATGGATGGAAACCACAATAAATATAGAAAACCAACCCATGAATGCCCAGGAAATATTAAAAAATTCACTTGTATCTGTGATAAAGAAGAACTAACCATGAGGCATGCAACAAATCTAACCAATATA
The DNA here is from genome assembly GCF_016835505.1 of Polypterus senegalus. Lineage (NCBI taxonomy): Eukaryota > Metazoa > Chordata > Cladistia > Polypteriformes > Polypteridae > Polypterus > Polypterus senegalus. The sequence continues at coordinate 41,990,444 of NC_053165.1, forward strand.
AAATATAGTAGATTTGCAGGCAACAATGAAAATATTTTGATATACCATTCATTTGTCAAAATAAAGGAAGGCCAAAGAACTTTATCGTATTTATGCAGACAGGCTGATGCTATTGTACTTCAGATTCTTACAAATTTGCCTTAGCCTTTCAGTCTTCACTGGCACCCCCAGGGTTAAATAGAGAGACCTTCAGTGCCACAACCGTACTACTATTGTAGGAGCCAGGCTAACCCTGATGTGCTTTTCAGGAATGTGAGGATTACACTGGAAATACTTCCAGACCAGGCCTTAAAATAGTCTGTAAATTCACAAGCCACAGAGATGGAAGTCAGGAGTAAGACATAGGCAGGAGTTCACCAGGGTTCACATGTATAAGTTTTGTGGATTTGAGTGTGAAAGTATGCGTACACCAAAAAGCAAGAAAATTTGTAGAGCAAAAAAAAAAAACCAAAATGTATTTATATAACTTGCCGGTCACATATTTCTATGCAATTTACTCTTTAACAATCACAATCACATGTAAATGTGTGTACATGAAGACACTGTTGAACCCCATCCGATTGCCACCCATAAGCAGCCATACATGGACTATGCTAATCAGTCTTGTACAATCACAATATGCCATCACAATGCTGCAGCCTTTTATTGGCTGGTAGAGCAGCCTCCCACCTGATGCGTCCAGATAACACCACCTGCATATAAGGAGTCCACTCCACAACTACAGTATGTACACAAGACCATATGGTGCACTATAGCACCGCTCTGTGTTCTGGCAGTTAATGAAAGGCATAAGGAGCCAGCATCTGCGCAGGTAGCCACTGATTGTTACAATGAGTAGTGTAGGCTGTATGAAAAATGGGTTCAGCTAGTTACTTTACCAATAGGCCAGCCACCATGTTCAACACCATCAGCAAGGCCTGAGCTGTTTTGCCTCAAAATAAATGAATCACGGGCAGACCTAGGCCACTGAGCCAGAGTATTTGTCAGTCTCATCTTGGCATCACAGATGATTTGTGTGTTATGGAATGTCACTGCTTATGGTTAACAAAGTCGGCTTCATTCTAGCTAGGTGCCCTTATTGCAATATGAATGCAGTTGATTCCCTCAATTAAATGAAGAAAACCTGACATTCCTGCTAATTGCCTTTTTGTGCTTGCAATTTTTTACAATGGCAAAAACATATTATGTGTTATGAATGTTCTTCCACAGCATACGGAAACTGAATGTAGTACTTCATCAGTTGGTTAATGGCTTCCATCAAAGCAGGTATGAGAGAGATATTGGTTGAAATATTCCTAAACTGTTGGCCAATTCCTTGAGAACATGAAGCCTGTATAAAGTGATGAAAAAACAAAAAAGGTCATCAGTGCATTGGCCTTCTTAGAACAACAATAACATTTATTTATATAGCATGTTTTCATACAAATGATGTGGCTTAAAGTGCTTTACAAGTGGAAGAAAGAAAAAGAAGAAAAATATATAAAAATTAGGTAATACTAATTAATAAAGAATAAAGTCAAGGAAGGACAGAAAACAAACCTCTAGAGGGATGGAGAAAAAAACAAAATCTGCAGGGGTTCCAAGGCCACAAGACCGCTCGCCCCCACTAGGCATTGTACCTAACATAAATGATCTTAATCAGTCCTCATGGTTTTCAGGCTTCACGTGGAAGAATTAGACGATGATGGTCATGTGGACCTCTATTCTTCAATCCAACAATGTAGGGAATGCATGGTACTTTGATCAGGTGGTGGTGGCGCAGATCAAACAGCAGATAAAGAATGGGTTAGTACAGATTTTGGAGCCTTGAAAAAAAAATGATAATTAAATGTATATACAGAATATCAGGGTTACACCAAAAAGCTATGAGAAAGCCATGTTAAGGTAATGGGGTTTTTAGCAGTTTTTTAAAGTGCTCCACCGTAGTTGCCTGGTGAATTTCTATCGGTAAGCTATTCCAGATTTTAGGTGCATAACAGCAGAAGGCTGACTCACCTGTTCTTTTAAATTAAACTCTCGGAATTAGCAGACACTAATTTGGAGATCTAAGGTTACAATTTGGAGTGTAAGATGAGAGGAATTCCAAAATATAGGATGGACCGAGATTATCTGAAGCTTTGTAAACCATAAACAGTATGTTAAAGTTAATTCTAAATGACACAGGTAACCAATGTAGTGACAGCAGAACTGGAGACATGTGCTCGGATTTTCTTTTCCTAGTTAAGATTCTAGCAGCCGCATTCTGCACTTGTTGCAATCGATTGATGTGTTTGTTGGGTGGTCCTGAGAGGAGTGCGCTGCAGTAATCTAGTCGACTAAAAACAAAAGTGTGAACTCATTTTTTAGCATCTTGCAAAGTTATATTTCTTAAGTGAAAACATGCTGTTTTAGTAATCCGATTAATTTGTGCTTTAAAATTTAGGTCAGAGTCAATAATTACCACTAAACTCTTTACCTCTGTCTTAACTTTCAAGCCTAATGGATCAAGTTTATTTCTAATACCCTCACTATATGTATTTTGACAATCACTAAGATTTACGATTTCTCCTTATTTAGTTTGAAGTTTTAGTTTAAAAAGGACATTAAAACACAGTCTGTACATCATACTCCTCATTTTTGAGGTTTAATACAGTATGTGGTCATGTCAACGCACATTATGATAACAGCTCGGTTTTATGAACTATCATGCACATGAGTTATCAATTAGCTTCCCTAAGTAATCAAGGGTTTTATTTCCCTCTTTCTCTAAAATGTTGCATATGGATAGGTCAGAGTTGCCGTAAATAGACACAAGTTGTTCTGTCAAATTTTCTTTTATAAATCTTGAATTTTGCATGTTTTGGATCTCTTTTTCTGCATACACAAGATTTACAAATCTGATCCCTGGTGTGGAGCTGATAGAAGAGGAGGCCACAAGTAGTTGAAAAGGTTTTGAAAAGTTCAGAAAGTGTGTGTGAAGAGACAGGAGATAAGTGGACAAGGAGACTAGAAGGGTCTTTGTGTGTTTAGTTAGGACTAGTGGAGCACAGTTTTGCTTTTGTTTTAATTTTCTGTGTGTCAGGACCTCTATGAAGCACTCTTCCATTGCACTTTTAATTATATACCATAATTTCAAAAGTAAAACCTTTTGGGTTGGAATCCTGGACTCCTTTGGTTATTTTGGGTATGGGGTCTGCTCACAAGCACACACTGCTGATTGCAGTAATTACAATCTACCCTCATACAAAATGTAAATGTGCAATGTACATAAAAGAAAAACCGAGATCACCAGGAAAAGCAAATCCTCATGTTATTGACTGTTTGATGACCATAAAGGAACTGTTGTTTAACGTTAATGGATATGTGCTAACAGCAGTCATTTGGTTTCTACCATTTTCTTGGTACATCTTACACAGAGAGAACAATATCCATCTTGATTCCAGAGTGGACTTTCTATCTGACAGATAGTAATTTCAGTACAGTGATGGAGCCTTTACCGAGAAGTGTTAGTTAAAGAATTCATGGATGTCTTCAGTTTGCTTTGTAGCAATCTACTCTACTTGGAATTCTCATGATTTTGATTTGGATTAAATCTATTTGGAATTGCAGATAGGAATCGCCAAGTGTTTTTGAAATATATTTTTTGTACAAAATATATTTTGATCAAATAGATTTTTATAGTTTCAATGTTACATCCATGTGGGCTTCCTAAAGCTGATAACACTCATTGCACAGAGCGGTTTGTGCTGTCATTATACTGTACTCTAACAGGAGGCTATCAGCTGCTGGTGATTAACAGCTAATGCCACATACATGACCAGTCTCACCAGCAGTGGACACTTTCTCATTTATAGGAGCAGGCTGTATAGTCAACAGGTCGTCTTGCAGTCATATCCTCTTGAATGAGCAGAAGACAGAGAATTTTTGATGATTGATTTAGTGTGGATGTAATATTGATACCTTCACCATCACTTAGCACAACTAACCCTGCCACTGTGTTTTCTTTACTCAGATTGATCAATATATTGAGCTATGTTTGTTAACTTTACTTTTGTTGTCATTCACATTCCACCTTTTACATCACAATATTGTACCTGAGTATTACCAGGAGGTGTGGAAAACCATTTGAGCTGTTCCCAAGCCTTACCTGCCCATGATCGATAAAGGTAAAGCACACATTAGCAACATCAATTGTATTTACCTCTGGCCTTTACCCATTGTTAGTTGGGTTAGGTTTCAGGGCCTGAGACAGCTTCTGTGCAGCACCATAAGTGAGCTTGAGCACTAACTCAACAAAATGACATAGGGCACTGCTGGATGGAAAAGATAGGTTTGATAACACTTTAATCTGGTTATAGAAAAATCAACCACTAGTTGCCTGTGCCCCATGTGAGCCTGTGGTTCCTGCTCTCTGGAACATTGTCCCTGGGTCTTTGTGCAATGATCTTCCTGTTTCCCCATTTAATGCTATGCCTAATGTGCCCTACTTAGTTTTAATTTTCTGTTATTTTCTTGGTTATGCTCTCTTGCATACTTAAGAGACCAACATTACGATGGTTTCACAGTTTACTGGTAGGTTCCTTCTTCTCTGCATTTATGAACCTTTTAAATTCAAATAAGCCCATTTTGCATTATCACTGTTCAAAATACAGATGGACTCATGAGGAACATGGAAGATAGAATCATTAGAAGTTGCTCATTGGTAGGAGCGGCGGGAACCTTCATGATCATAATGTTTCAGACTGCATAGGAGTGGATTGCTTTATGAGAACATGTCCCCTAGATTTCTGTCAAAAGAAGAATTATTGAACTTGCATTGTATACGTCTTGTTGCTGTTCTGCTCCCCAGTCAATTGTGATTTGCTTCATGCTTGTGTTAAAGACCACCTGCATATAAAAGGCCATCTGTGTGCGCTGACCTGAGTGTGTGCTTCACATCTGAAGCCACCTGTGTATAAAGAGCACTTGTCTCACCAGGTCCCTTGAGCAGTCATTAGATGTGAGCCGAGCTCTATAAAGACGTTGTCAGCACTTTCTCGTCTCTTATGACCTGGACTCTCTGAAAAGGGGCTTATTGATGCCTGTCCTCCGCCTTTCATTAGGCTGTTTTCTGTTGAACTAAATTGCTGTAGTCTGGTATTTGTAAAGAGTTCTGCATGTGAGAGAAACCAGTAGGGCTGGTGTGAAATGCAAAATGTGCTCAACGACCTGCTCTGACCCTTCCACAGAGATTTTAAAATTATAAATTCTGAAGTTAGAAACAAGCAAACAAAGGAATAAACAAAGGCACCATGAGAATACTCGCCCTGCACCATTTTTAAAGGTGTGTTGGTTGTCAAAGATGTGTCATAGGTTTGGCACAGAAGGGTCTGGTCCCATTTCAGGACTGATAATCCACAAGAGACTGGCATGGAAGAATGTAATAAAATGGTAGATTTCAGTCCCACTGATCTTCCATTCTAAAATATGAAGGGATGTGCCTGGCATTCCTTAATTCACTCAAGCCCAAGGACTTACCATCTGAACATCTAAAACAATGAAAAGCACTCCACTTTGTGTTCCTTAGGCTTTATCACTTACCCACCCACCATCACTTTTGTACACATCTCTGACTTTCTTAGATAGACAGATTTTTATTTGTCCCCTGGGGACCATGCTAAGGCTCCAAGTTTCTGCCATAATCAATTTGAGGGTTTGGTGGTCAGTACTCAGTTCAGTGGTTAGCCACTTATACACAAGGTGTCTCGCCAGCAGGATACAGCCATATTTCAACAACAACGACAACAACATTTATTTATATAGCACATTTTCATACAAATAATGCAGCTCAAAGTGCTTTACATGATGAGGAAAGAGAAAAAAGACAAAATAAATAAGAAAAATAAGACAAAACTCGTCAACATAGAATAAAAGTAAGGTCCAATGGCCAGGTAGGACAGAAAAAAACAAAAAACTCCAGACGGCTGGAGAAAAAATAAAATCTACAGGGGTTCCAGGCCACGGGACCACCCAGCCCCCTCTGGGTATTCTACCTAACATAAATTACCTCAATCAGTCCTCATTGTATTCAGGGTTCTCATGGAAGAACTTGATAATGATGGTCATGTGGACTTCTGGCCTTTAATCCATCAATGTAGGAACATCATGGTGCTTTGATTAGGTGGTGGTGGTGCAGGTCGCCACCACAGAAAACCGGGAAAAAAACAGAAGAGAGAGTAGGGGTTAGTACGGATTTTGGAGCTACCATGAATAGTAATGATAATTAATTGAATATACAGAGCATCAGGATTAAACTAAAATGAAGTTTAAAGCTCTTTGTGTGTGTTGAAGTTAACCCACGAGTTAATCAGAAGGAAAAATTGTATTTTTACACGCTCAGGGGTGTCTTCTTTCAAATAAATCATGCATTTCCTTACTGTTTGCTCTCTTTTATTTTTGTAATACGGTAGACCCCTGCGAAGATGCGGTTCAGGGTTCACGGATTCAGTCGTTCGCGAATTTTTCCTTAGAACACCTAACTAATAACTGTTAGTGGAAACTGCAAATATCCTCCACAATTTTTTATGGCTTTTTTGTGGCAATACTACACTGTAGAGAGAACAGGAAACAACCATAGAGGAAAACACGGCTTGGGATGGTGAAAGTAGCCAATCCGAGAGCGTACTCTACTACAATTTGAAACTGTAACTCCCAGCAGTCCCTGCAGTGGCTCCGACTGGTCTTCTGCTGAGGGTGCAGGGGATTTTGGGGTCAAAGGATGTCAATGCAGCCTTTGAAAAGGAGTCCAGTGACCAAAAGAAAAGGAGCTGATTATATTTGGCGACGTACATCCATTAATTGTCGGTTCCCAGTGCAATTTACCAGCACACCGGAGCTGATCAGCTCATGACCACTGCCGGTCTCTGCAGCACTGCAGCCTCATTGTCTCTGGGATTGAGCCACTGCACTAGACTAGCCTGCCAGCATCAGCGTTGGCCTCTGTGTGTTTGCGTGCAGCCAGTTCAAGCGCAGTTGGCTCGGTGATTTACTGAATTTCATCAATGGCGTCAGTTGCACCTTGTACATATTGTTCCACTAGTTTTTTAAACAGTTTTTACAGTTCATTGGCAGTGTGTAGAAGGATCAGTGTTGCCATGTGTTCCATTAAAATTTCACATTTTCTTAGTGAATTGTGACTTTTGCTTGAAAAGTGCAGCAAAAAAGTATTTGGTGTCCAGGGATGCATTAACCCCAAAGTATGTGGGAGTTTAAGTGTTAAAGCCTCAAGATGCCATCAAAACGCCATGCACCTTCTAAGGCTTCTGGCAATGAAAACGCGCTTGCATGAATTACAGTACATATAGCGATAACATCGGTATTTTACATTCTAGCACTGCGGGTGACATATCAGTAGAGTACAGTACAGTATACGGGTTTACCTTTACATTCTTTTTTTTAGGTAATGTATTAAGCTGAGGTTGAAATGAAACTAAAGTGTTTTGGGGGTATATTTAGGGTTTAAACCATAAAAATAGGCATTTTTTGACCACATCCATAATTCACAATTTGTGGGTGCTCTAGGAACATAACCCCCGTGAATTTCGAAGGTGTACTGTATGCGATTTGAACACATATGTCCCCAAAGCAAGCAAGTGTCAAAGCTGAGTTAGTCTGCTTTAATCAAATATCTCACCTGCGTCAACACATACACAGTGAAAGGCTCTTTATCATTGAATAGCTGAGTGCCAGGCCACTCTAACAATGCATAGTTGTCTATGATTGGCACAGCTGGGCGTAAACAGCAGGAAATAAATGGTGTTTGAAATTCCTTAACAGCTCATCTTTATGTATTATTACACACAAAGTTTGAGTCACATTCTGATCACAGTATTAATGAAGGACTCAGTGCTACACTTGATTTGTAAATACTGCTTTTAGTGTCTCTTTGAAGCATCGCTGTGTGCAGTTTTACAGTTCCAGCATTATGAGTTCTCCTATCAAACCTGGAGGCTATCTGCTGCAGGGTCTCCCTGTGTTAGTTTACTGAGCACTGCTCGATCAGTTTCAACGTAGAGTACAGGTAATGTTTCTTAGAGTATCTGTGAGTACTGTTTTGCTGTACTATTGCCTGTGGAAGTTTCATCTGAGGACCTTTCTTTGACTGAATGTTACTGTATCATGCCGTTCATGTTGCTATGTCATGAGCACATGAGAGAGAAAATAAAAACATTTCAGCTAGTGGCTTGTTCATGTTATAAACCCCCTGCCCCCAATACAAAGAACCACCCAAAGAGATTGACTGTGCCGTGCAATATTTTGTAATACATTTTTAATTGTGATCGCCCACAAACTCCCCCAGAAGTCACAAATGATCACAATTGTAAACAGAAAATAAAACTTAAGGTTGACCGTGGGGAGGGTGTTCAGGTGGAATTATAAAGTGAGCACTTGGCAAAGTAAGCGTGATTAGAAATAAGATAAAAAATCTTGCACAGCTCTTTTGATCCTTTGATAGTGGCAGTGATGGGGATGGGACAGATTATGCCGTGAACAAGTCTTATGAACTCACGACACAGTGACCACCACCTGAGACTCAGCAGTGGCTGAGAAGCACTGGTTTAGGTGTATGTGTCTGTATGACCAGCGCTGATCCCAGGATATCTAGCAAAAGCATTGTCCCCACTCTCCTAATCAAGCACTGGATGAAGTTGGTATGAAAATGAATGTATATACTTAGTTTATTCCAGATGTTAGAAGCAACATCATCAAGAAAAATAAATACATACCAAACTTGTGTGGGGCAACTGGACCAAAGTTAGGAGAAGACATGTGAACTGTAGCACAAAAACCCCAGTCTAGTGTACAAAATGTAAGCTTCCTCTGAGTCTCGTGGTAAACAAAATCGTAGCAAGGACTGGAATGAAAAATAATTTTGAACGTAAAGGTTTGGCTGAGTATATACTTATACGTTTATAGATACAAATTGTTTACTTATGCTTCAGAGTGATATACTGTTCATATAGTGTGTATGTGTTTGTGAGTATATATTTTTGTTCTAAAAGAAATATATATATATATATATATATATATATATATATATATATATATATATATATATATATATATATATATATATATATATATATATATATATATATATAATTGCTACTGCAATGCTTGCTTTGAAAGAATGTTTAGGTATAAGATATTAAATGTTTCCAAACTGGGGGACACCTTGTGCCAAACAGTGTAACTTTGCAATGCTATGGGATATGACATCTAAACTTGTTAAAATGATAACTGACAGATTGAGGCACAAAATAAATTTATTTCCAGGGCTATGCATCATAACATGTCTTAGTTATGTACTGTAAATCCACTTTGTGTGTTTTATTTAGGTGATATTTGTGTAAACAAAGGTTTTTAATCATATAAATAATTTATTTTAAAGTATTTGGAGTGCTGTGCTTGATTCTCCGCAGCCATTTGAGGCTCCTTTATTACCAAAGCAGAGTAATAGCTATTTATTTTTGGGTACGTAATTTATGTGCAACAATTCCAAAAACCCCTCAGTGCATATGGGGTTAGTAATGATTCATATGTGCAATTATTATTTTTTTTTCTCTAATTCTCTAATATGTTAATACGAGAATGGGTATTTTCCGCCTATGTTAATGCTCTTCACACACATGACTCCACAAAAGTAGGAGTCCCTGTATAACCATGCAAATCATATTGACAATGTTATTAATGTGCTTTAGGCAACTCATCATGTGGGCTAAGCCAACAATTACAAATAAAAAGGAAACAGACCACCTCATGAGAGGCAAATTTTATATTCAAAGCAGTCAGCAAAAGTATTAACCCAGTCACTGACAGCTACACTATAATTTACCAAAAATCAGCATTTTAAAATGTTATTACAGAGCTGGAAGTAGTTTGCTGCTTGTTCTCTGTCCTGAATGCTATTATATTGACTTAAACTTGACGCAATACACACTGTGGAGGACTGCCGGCTTCTCAATCAGAGATTTTACTTTCAGCTTGCTCTCAAACACAAAGACACAATGTTTCTTCTTCTTATATAATCCACTACCGTGGCTGTCCGCTTGTCTGTCCAGGATTTTAAATCACCGTTAGCTCTCAAACTGTTTGACCTATTGACCTGAAATTTGACACAAATATACTATGTGATGTCTTCTTTCTGCATTCAGGGTGATGATTGACCTCCAAGGTTATTCCTCTTTTTATTTTTATTTTATTGTAGAATCAACTCTCGGCAGTGGCGCATGCGTATGGGCGCCATTCTCATCCCTACCACCTTCGCTGTCACTTCCCCTAGCTCTTCATATCTTACATCATTCTTAAGTCTTAATCTGCCTCAAGTGCCAGCTTAAGTGAAAAATTAAGGAAAGTGTACTAAGTAATTGCAACACAAACACTGACTTCATCAGTTTTAACACGAAAAGATGTCGACGAACGAAGAGAAGAAGCAGGCTGCTAGGGTGGAGGAAAGAAGAGCTGCTCAGGAAGAAGCAAGCGCATTAAAATCTGAGCAAATGAATGCTAAAAGAACAGAAAAAGAGGATAAAAATAGGAATGCTCAAGTCAAGTGTATTTACTGCACGTTATCGTCGCAGTCTGCCGTTACTGGATATGCATACATTGTCACTGAAATGCATTTAAAATGTGTGTTGAAGTCTAAATGTCTATTTCTGCCTTATTGCTGTGCACTTTTTTGATTTTATGCACTTTGAGATGTGCTTGGCTCGGACATGATTAAAATGTTTATTTTTTATTTTACTACCTCAGACTCTGTCCAGTTTTAGCTTGTGCATTATTTTTTGTGCCTGTGTCAGATGTGACCAAATTTAAAAGTGAAACAATGAGTAAACATTACTTGTTTTTCAATGTATTCATTTGTGTTGGTGTAAAAATTGAATTACCTGCTGCTGACCAGCAACTGAATTTGTAACCCTAGACTGTGCCTATGTGATGCTCTTCTGTTTCCACATTTTCATTGAACAGAAATGTTAGTTTTTGAATTTTCTGAGCCCATTTATTTTGGAGCGCAGAGGACAATTTATACATTTGTGGGAGTTCTGGGAGTTGAATTTACATAAGACAGCAACAATAAGCAGAAGGAATCAAACAAAACTGAATGTGAAGCCAATAAGATAAATTTCCAAATTTCAAGATCATTTCCTTCCCAGCAACTGGAAGTTAGTTAAATTATTTTTCAGTACGGTGTAGGCTACTGGTAATTCTGTTTCTTGTAAAAAGACTTCCTAAGTCTCTTCATAGAACCTTCAAAATCAAGTCATTTAGGAAAGTAAAAATATACAAAGTTATGCATATGCTAATATTGTTTTAATCTGTAAAGATGTTTCATCCCTTTTCCACACTGGGAGTAATATTAGTAAACAAGCAAAGTCCTTGTCCTAGTTACTCACTTCCATTAATATCTCATTTTGCTTGAACCTGTGAAAAAATTAACAATAATGATAAGAGCTACAGTACAGTGTAATTCTGACTTCAAAGCTTTCGGCATGTTTACTTTGCTTTGCGTCTTGGCTTTGGAAGTACTCAGTGATGATTTCCATATTTTGTTTAGGGGGTGATAATCCAGGACAATCTGCTTCAGTAGAAAACAATTTAAAGTGAAACAGTTTAATCAGATTGGAAACCATACTTTCATATCACCCAAAGATAATGTCCAAGCTAAGAAAACAATTATGAAATTTTGAAACGTTACTTAACTTTACTTTAAGACACATTCTGCTTGTACCACCATACAGTTCCCAAATGGGCAATTTCATCCATTAAATAGTCCTGTTTCAGTTAGTGTCAGGTAGAGGCGGGACAGAGGACAATACCAGCTGTCCTAGGATAAGTGGGAGGGAAGTAGAAATCAGCAAAGATGAGGGTCGCAGTCCCTCACAGTACCCAACCTTTCACAGAACCACAGGTAGTCATACCAAGTAAATCTAGGGGTACTTGCTAGCATTACAAGCACATTATTGCATTGTGGGAAGGAAACCTGGAGTATCAAAAGGCATGAGGACACATGCAAACTCTATACATAAAATGATCAAGTAAGGATTTCACTTTGTAAAATGCCTCGCTCTCTCCACTGCCCTTCTAACTGATCTTCTACACAAATTTACCTTATAGCCATGAGAGGGCAACTGAGCAGAAGAACAAAGCAATGACATTCTGACTAACAACGTCATGCTTTAACAATGGAGCTTCAATAAATGTAGATTGAGATACAATAAATGAAATCGAATAGCATCAAAACAGTCATAAGCACTCATAATACATCAACATGTAAACAAACAAGGTCAGGATAACATTCTCTTGAAAGTAGTCTTAAATACCCCTATTTTCATTCAATATGGCCCCCACATAGCAGCAATCAAGCAAAGGAAGGTAACAGACCTCAAAAACAAGGTAAAACTGGTAAAGCAACACAAGGAAGGAAAAAGTGTTGTTAACATTGGCCATGATCTAGGTTTTGCACATTTGACAGTCTCCACCATTTTAAAGGATAAACATAGGACTGGTGAAGCTGTGAAAAGAAACTGAAAGGGATGTTCCTTTGAAATAATAAGAATTACCAGGCAGTGAGAGAGACCCATACCTGAGATGGAAAAAATGCAGAGTATCTGGATACTCCTTAGCACTATGATAACAACAGAAAAAGTGCTTGACTTTTTTGAGATGCAAAATTAAAAAAAAGCAGGGACTGATTATACTGTGCAATTTAATGCTAATCCAGGATGTTTCAAGAAACATTGTCAGTTTCTCAATGCGAAGGTAAGTGCGGATGCAAAGGCTGACATAGCATTTGTGGGAGGAGCTAGACAAAATAATTGTCGAAGGAAATTATATGTCCTGTTCACAGTAAATGATTTACAGTCACACGCGATGGTATTTGGTGCTCATCTGAATGTATGTGTCATACACACAGTAATAGCTGCTGCGACCTTAAAGTATCTGGTGTTCACGACATAGTGAGTGTTGTACACAAGATAGCTTCTCAGAAAAAAAAATGATGCCATGTACTCACAGGGAACCCTGTAATTTTGGAAAAGGATGCCTTAAAGAATACAAGAATGATAAGTCAGTGCCAGGGTTTAAGGCATTTAAAGGCCACAACACACTTTTTTTAGGTGCCAGTGTTGTAGCCCATAAAATGAAGCCTAATATGATATAGTACAATACAAAACTCAGGGCTTTAAAAAACATTGACAAAGAAACTACCAGTGTATTACCGGTGGACAAAAAAACATGGATGACGCAACTTGGAATTGTTATTACAGTGCTATGCTAGGGAGTTGAAAGATATTGCAATCAAAAGAAAATTTTACTAATCATAGGCAATACCCTAAATATCTTCATTCGGATGACATTTACCTGAACATCAAAGTGGTGTTTCTCCCTCCCAACACAACCTCCTTAATCCAACCTATAGATCAAGGGGTTATTGCATCATTTACAGTATACTAAGATTTTTTTTTCCGAGTGCATAACTGCTATAGGTGCGGAGGATGGCAAAAACTTTGAAGACATTTTTGAAGGGATACACCATATACCACCGCGTAAAAAAATATTGCAGTAGGTCTGGAAAAAAATCTGAAAAAATATGTGAATGATTTTAGAGGATTTGAGCAAGGTGAAGAACTCTCAAGAATCAACTAATCAAGTGTGGAATTGTCTAACCAGTTAAATCTGGAAGTGGAGTATGAAGATTTAGAGGGCCTTGCTTCTGATGAATCTATACTAATAAAAGGCAAAGCCCTCACTGACTGACTGACTGACTCACTCATCACTAATTCTCTAACTTCCTATGTAGGTAGAAGGCTAAATTTAGGCAGGCTCATTCCTTATAGGTTACTTACACAAGTTAAGCAGGTTTCATTTTAAAATTCTACTCGGAACAGTCATAACTGAATCCTACTTACGTACATATATACGTCCATAGCCTGCAGCTCAGTCACAGTGAGGCGGAGTTGCGTCCCCCATCCCCACGCCTCCCATGTAATTGACTGCCTGCCCATATAAGGCTGTACGTCAGCAGCAATCCAAGCTGTGAGAAAACAATAAAAAGGAGGGGTGTCAGATGTCGTGGTACATTTTCTGATGCAGCTAGACGGAAACAACTTTGCGACACTGCCGCCAAATACTCGCAGAAAAATCCACAAGTTCATAGAGACTCTGTCGCTAAATACTCGCAGGCAAATCCACAAGTTCATAGATACGCTGACGCTAAATATTCGCAGGCAAATCCACAAGTTAATACTGGGAATGCCTGTTAAACATCTTAGATTCACGAGTAGTGATTTGGGTGGTGAGATGTCTATCGAGTTGATCACCATTGATCAAAGAACTGTCACTTACCAAGTGGTTTCCATGCCCGGAGATGGCACCTGCCTTTTCCATTCTCTGTGTTACATATTGCACGGCCATATCAGGCTCACTCTTGATATCCGGAGGAACATTGTGTCTTATGTATTGAATGACTGGGACAGGTTCAAGGTGTGGACTGATGACGGTACAGGAGATAATTATACTACACAGGAGCACTAGAAGAGTGAAATGCTTAAGTCCTTCACCTATGGTTTTGCATGTGAGTTGATGGCTGCCGCTGAATTGTTCGGTTGTCACTTTTAAGTCACATGGCCAAATATTTTACACCTTTGGAGAACCGCCAATGCCTCTTTAACATCTTAGATTGACAGGTGACGATTTCAGTAGTGGACACTTTGATGTTTATGAATGTTTAAACTCTCAATAAGCTGGATGCGAAGTTATCACTGAAGCCGGTTGTATGCTTACAACGCTTGACAGACGCCGAATGTCACTTCAACAGAAGTCCTGCAAATACTGACGTAATTGAAACAAACCATAAAACTCAAACCGATTATGACAGCAGCAATCGAAGCTGTGAGAAAACAGTAAAAAGGAGGCATGTCAGACATCGTGGTACATTTTCTGATGCAGCTGGATGGAAACAACTTTGTGACGCTGCCGCCAAATACTCGCAGAAAAACCCACAAGTTAATAGACGTGCTGTCGCTAAATACTCACAGGCAAATCCACAAGTTCATAGAGACGCTGTCGCTAAATACTCGCAGGCAAATCCACAAGTTCATAGAGACGCTGTCGCTAAATACTAGCAGGGGATTCCACAAGTTCATAGACACGTTGACGCTAAATATTCGCAGGCAAATCCACAAGTTAATACCGGGAATGCCTGTTAAACATCTTAGATTCACGAGTAGCGATTTGGGTAGTGAACACTTCGATGAATGAAACCTGTTATCTTTACAACGATTGACAATCACGGAATGTAACTTGAACACAACACATTCTCCAAATACGAACCTGATTGAAAGAAATAATGATAATCAGATCCCTGATGACAGCAACACTCATAACAGTGACAAAACAATTACATTGACAATCATGTTACGTTATTTTTAAAATGTTTCCTTTTCTTTTTCATAACTTCTTTAACACACTACTTCTCCACTGCGAAGTGCGGGTATTTTGCTAGATTACTAATAAAGATCTGCATGAAATTGAGGAAATGAGCAAAAAGAAAATGTGCAAGAGCTAAAAATCACTGCAAAATGTTAAGCAGTAGGCTTTGTTAAAGCCCATGAAGGCCTCAAAATCTTTGAGGACATTAAACCAAATTATGAAAGTTATTGAGTGATCTGACTTGCTATCAAGAAATCTCTCTATTAGAAAAAAAAATCTTGGAAGGAGACAAGACATGATTTTCTCAGAGAGACACATCCCACGAGTCTTTGTGCCAAGAGATTTAACCACGCTGGGGGCTGGAAATAAAAACAAAGACTAGATGACAAAGTAGAACGTCGTAAAGAATTCAAAAATGTTGGCGCGGTACACATGCAGTGCAGGTTAGAGATAATGGAAGTACTAAAATTCAAAAGTCTCAACAAAAGAATAGTAAATGTCGCATTAGCGCAAACAAACGGAAATTATTACTCAGTGAAGTAACGGAACAGTGAAAAGAGATCAAACATACTGTTCAGATTTAAACTCTAAGTCGGAGACTTGTAGATCGTCTAATTCTTGTTGTCAGCGAGAATTAAAAGATTCCAAAAATGTTGGTGCTGCTTGAAGTCCCATGAGACAGTGACTTTTGCCATTAGATTCTTTCAAGTCATGCCCTACTTACAACTATTTTCATACAAGACCATGGTCATCTAACCTTAGTCGTGTGAATGATTTTGTCAGGGACACTTTTCTGCGCTCTCAGCTCTTATAATTTTTGTCAGGACAATAATTTTATACGTTCCAGATGACACGGCAACGACTAAGCGAAGTGGAAAAAGCATGGACAAACATTCAAAAAAGTTTTATTATTTATTATTTATTATAGAGAAAGAAACATATTGACTCACAGGCAGTTATACATTGCATTGTCACGATGTAAGTCTAAATACGGAATTAAAATTCAGTGCAATCCTGAAGAAAAGTTAATTCCAAATATTGTTTTAACTAAAGTTTTAAAGTAAAAGTCAAAACAATGCATATGTAACAGTTCCCATGAAAGTTAAAACTGCAAAAAGTTAAAAGTGAAAATCATTTGTAAATATGAAAAGGTGAACAAGTGCGCTAAAATTGTATAACAAATTGTTCGGTGTGTATTAAATGTGTATGTTAAAGTCATTAACATTAAAAATTAAGACAATTTGTAAATACAGTATAAGTATAAATAAATTGTGTAGTGTAACACACTACCGTATTAAATTTCTATAAATGATTTTGAAGACATCCTCTATTATGATGGCATTGAGTTTTCTTAAGCAGCCTCTCTGCCACACTTCACAAGACAAGAGAAGATAGAAAATTTCAACTCCATGATGCAGTTGTTAAGTACAGTACATTACAGTATTATTATTTCAGTATTAATATTGTTATTAATTTATTATTATTACTGTATTTTAATAATTATTATTAATTTATGTGATATATTGTAAAAAGTACATATGTGTGACTGTACCCCTCCCCCAGCCCAGACCCATTGGGTCGGGCATCCCAAACCGGGAGGTCATGAACCCGAGGCAAAACATTGGCATTAGCATGGAGGTATCCCCAGCAATGAACGGCTTTAAACTGTAAGGCTGGAGGTCCAAAAATCTCCATGCAAAGCCATCCATTGTAGGGGTGAATGGTCTATAACCAAAGTGAACTCACAGCTAAGAAAGCAGTACCTCAATTGGCTAATAGCCCATTTGATCTCCAAGGCTTCACATTCCACCACCGCATAGCTAGTCTCCCAGTCCAGCAATTTATGGCTTAGGTACATACTCCATTAACACTTTGGCTCAACACGGTGCCAAGGCCTGTGTCCAAACTGTTGGCCTGGAGAATGAAAGGCAGAGAAAAATCAGGAGCAGACATAATAGGTGTAGTAATAAAGGCCAGTTTCAAGTCACAAAATGCAGCTTCTGTTTTAATATCCCATGCCACCAAATTAGGAACCCGCTTCTTTATCAAGTCTGTCAAGGCTGCTGCACTTTCAGAGAAATACAGAACAAACTGTGGTAGATCCCCGCTAATCACTAGAAGGCTTGAACTTGCTGCTTGGTTTTCGGATGGAGCTCTTTCATGATGGCATCAGCCTTGGTACACTGCAGACACACATTGTCTCTAACCAACAAGTAGCCTAAATATTTGGCCTCCATCAATCTAAAATAACATTTCTGTAGATTGATCAAAAGACCGGCTTGCTGCCAGAAGCACAGCACAAATATGCTGCACATGTTTCTCCCTGGTGCCGGAATAGATGACAACGTAGGAATTGTGGGGGCATAGCATTCTACCCACCAGATGCTGGAAAGTTGTTGGGGCCCCATGCAATATGAATGGAAGGACATGATACTGGCAGTGACTACTAGAAGTACTGATTCCTTTAAAAAAAAATCCAATACCCTTTAATTATTTCAAGAGTGGTCAAGTATTATGCTTTACCAAGCTGCTCAAGGAGTTTATCCATGCATGGCATTGGATAAGCATCAGATTGGGAGACTTGATTAAGTTGGTGGAAGTCAATGTTGTAATAATCCAGTTGTCGGACCAGAGAGATACGATTAGACAAGGGAATAAAACTTTACTCGATCACACCAAGGTCCAACATTCACTTGATCGTAAGCTCCACTTCTTTGTGTTTTGCTTCCGGAAAGCAGTATGGGTGTTCTCAGATGACTACTTCCAGCTCTGTAATGACGTCATGAGCAATCAGAGAGGTCCTTCCGGGTTTCCTATTTACCACTTCCAGGACAGACAAGATGGTTGCTTTGAGCACTTAACATTGTTTAGGTATGAAATTGGTTCTGAAATTAAGGGCATTTTATGCACAACGAAAGAACAAGGTTGTCCAGAGTAGGTATTGGGCCCCCCATCCTTCTATGCCTTTAACAGATTGCTATGGTAAACTCGTTCGGAAGATCAGCAATTTGGTTTTTTCACCTAGTAACTGGACAGTCATTTTCTTTAATTTCATAGGGGCCCTGCCAATGGGTCAATAATTTAGAATGGGAAGTGGGAATGAGTACCATGACATGAACTGTCAGAGCGTCATGCCATGGTCGTAATAGCGGGCCTGTGCTAATTGTGCGTGTTCCAAATTTTTCTTTAATGTAGGCCAAATTTCAGCAAATCTATTGTGTAATTGCCATTATGGAGTGCCTCCTCTTCCCAACCTTCTTTTAGAATGTTCAGTAATCCTCTGGGTTTTCGTCTGTTTAACAACTCAAAAGGTGAGAAACCCATAGAGGCCTGTGGGATCTTCTGGTAAGTAAACAGAGCAAGAGGAAGTAACTGATCCCAGTTCCTCCCATCCTCGCTGACCATCTTACATATTGTAGCATCTGTTTGAGCATTTGATTAGATTGCTCTACTAGACCATCAGTTTGAGGATGATACACAGAATTCTTCAAGTGCTTAATGTTGAGTAATTTGGCAACCTCCCTAAACGTCGCTAAAGTGAATGGCATTCTCCGGTCTGGTGGTCTTTTAAGACTTCCTTAGGGATGCCGACACAAACAAAGAGCCCTACTAATGCCTGTGTGATATTAGGAGTCAAATTTGCTCTAATGTCTTCTCATCTCCAAAATGAGTGCCTAGGAGGTGGGCGTGAGCCAGTTCACAGACCTGTCATCAGAAGGTACAGGGAACCAGAAGCTGGGTCCAGACTTCAACCTCATGTTCTGCTATGCAATACAATAAATTATTATTTAATACAAAGTGTGGACTGGGTGGCAAGGGATAAGACATGCGTTGGCCATCAACCAGAACAACTTCATTCTTGGCAAAATTTAGGGAATCATCATTCCACTGCTCCCTTTTAAATGAAGCTAGAGTTTGCCGAAATTAAAAATGTAAATTAGATAGACGATCAGCAGTGGCCTCAATAGATGCCATGCCACCTACATTATACTGATTAGCTCATGTCCTTGTGTAATTGGTTGGGAACACGACATGGAGACATCTATAATGAGACCCAATGTTTTTTCTGGAGTGGTTCATGCTTCTTTGCTTTTGCTTTGCAATCAGTCTCACTCTAGCAATACAGGGTAGGGTGGACTGCACATAACAGCCACCCTGGTCATATGAGTTACCCCCGATGGATGATTATGTAAGAGGCAGACCTGTACCAATGAGTTTCCCACTGAATGGAGGTCAGACTGGTCATATATTTTTCCTATTGTTGCAAATGGCAAGCAACAATATAAATGTTATTATCAGAATCTATCATTGTTGTGACTTTATGCCTGTTAATTACAACCACCCCAATGTAGGGAAAGAACAAAGAATCGGCAACACAAAAGTGCCTCTCTCTTTCTTATGCACCTCTGCCTCGGCAAGCTGAGTCTGTTGTTCTCCCACTGGGGTTCAAAGTGCCTATAGTTCCACTGACATGGTCCACAGTGTTGTTACAACATTCTGGGACTTGTTCATGTTTTGAATTGTTGTTGATCCTGCCAACTAGGCCAATGTAAGAGGACAAGATAGAGACAAAGACTTGGAACATTTCTATGACCCTATATATTATAAAGCCAAAAACATGTAGCTTTTCAGCAAAAGAAACTTCACTAAGGATGTGAGTCTCAGATTAGACTGACTAAGATGGTGACACTTCTGGTTAAGTACAGTCCAGGCTGGAAAAGGCGGGTCCAGGAGTTGATAGATACCAGAAGTGATGTCAGAGGTGGTTGGGTTGTCAATCATTCGGTCTTTAGAGAGAGAAGGAGAAGAGAGGTTAGTACATACTGTCATCCTGTGGATTGGCAAAGAATTAAAGACCACCAGAGTCTTTAAGCTGTCCGCAAGGTGCACATGTGTGACATATATGTATTGTGCTAATGTTAGGTTAGGTGGCTTAGGGTAGGTTACATCAGATCTGGTCTTGTCATGTGTATCCCTTTAATCCATACACACTCGCTTAATGATGAAATTGACTAACAATGCTCTGGTCAGAACCATATGCCATCTTTATGTAAGACACAATTGTACTGTTATTCTCATCATATGAGAACATATAAGGGCATAACGTTCATTTATAGGAAATAGGGAACATTTTTTAAAATTTACAAGAAGACAGTTGAGTACTGGAGAAAGATTAAGAAGGTCTTTTTTCTCTGATCTCATACAATGAATGAGAATGGCATGTGGTTATCTTAGACCAGTATTGCCAAAGTTCTTTGTAAGGTGACATCTGCAATGCATTCTCTTACCTGAAGAGGATGAAATACATTTTTTATGGGTTAAATGGCTTACATGGTGAGGCTATACCATGATTTCACTTTTATATAAAAACTTTTCATCCCATTTTCATTGAAGTCATGGACTTCCTTTGGCTAAAAGGCATTGCAGTATACAGTAGCTTGTAATATTATTTTCGCAGCATAGCCAGCAGAAATAATTACTGTCAGTCCTGTTTAGTTACATGGCTTTTGGTGCCAGAATGTCACCTCTTTGTTTTTTTTTTTCCATTCCGAATATTATTCATTTTCCAAAAAAGAAACAACCAATGCCGTAAAGCCTCCTGCCCATGAGCTAAAATAAACATTTGCTCAGGAAGTTATAATGTTTTTCATGCTAGAATACCAAAAACTGACTAAAAATCTGCTAAATCGGAAATCCATGTGTGCATTTATTGCCATAAGATGCCTCACAGAGAAGCCTCACATATGAGACTCTAAAGGCCCAACATGTTAAGGTGACTTACTGTATAAGTGTGGTAATGTATGCACTTTACTATTGAAACACATGAAACCTCTAGTGGACCTCTTGTTTTCTATGATGACAAGTTTCTTTCTGGAAGTTGATGAGAAAACAGCTCTTCACCTTCCCAACATTTTGAGACCCAGCACTGAAGGACTAGGAGCCATCACAGATCATGCATTTATTCAAATATCACTATTCAACTCGAGAGAAATGTTTTCAGAAGACTATTTTCCTGAAAAATCTTTGGGGGTGGCAGTTACATCCACCAATTAAAAAACAATTTTTCTTAGGCAGCGTCATTAATCACATTGGTAAACAGTTCATTTAGTGACACCTGGCAAGGTTAATGTTTAAACCCCAAGGTAATTATGGCTCTCCCCCCAAAAAATAGCCTGGGCCAGCCAGTCGCATGAAAGCTTATGATTATAAAGGAAATGGGAATTAGCAGAAGCATTTCAGAAAGGCGGCCTCAGGTTCTCTGGTAGCAAAGAAGGTAAAGAGAAACGTGAAGTCTGCAGACTGATTGGCGGATCCCAGGGGGGATGACATAGGGGCAGAGGTCAACTCTACACCAAATTAGTAGTGTCTGTCATGTAAAAGCAGGCTGCAGCAATAACACAAGCTAAGAGTTTTCAGCACACAAGAGTGTATCTGCACTCTCTCTTGCAATTACTGGGAGGCCACATTCCAATTAGCACTCTGTTTCTGTTAGACATAAAAACAGTGGAAAAAAATCCTCAGGTAAATAAATACGAGTGAGCACGTATTGAAGCACTCTTCTATTCCCACACATACTTTTTGCCAGGTTTCTATTCTGATAATAAATTTGATCCAAGCAGCCATCTCTGGCAATAACTATATGCAGCGGCCAACCCCACATTTGGTGAATGGTTCTCCTGTTGTTAGGTTTTTCTAAACTGGTGAAAATTCAAATTATCTGACAAATAATGGAATGTAATGAGAAGTCAAGCAAAATGACACCTTTTATTCTAGCCTGAAGAAGGGACCTGAGTTGCCTCAAAGGCTTGCATATTGTAACCTTTTTAGGTAGCTAATAAAAGGTGTCATTTTGCTTGACTTTTCATTATATCCATAATGGCTAACACGGTACAACACCCTAGTACTACAAATAATGGAATGAAAGTCATTTTCCAAATAAGTCAGATTACTGCTGCTCCCGTGCAGTGTATTTAAATTAAGACATTGTCTTTTTCCTATTGCAGCTCACAGCTGTCAGTACTGTCCAATCTTTATCTAATTTCTTTTTAAAAGTGCCACTTGTCTTTAGTTACACTCATCAACTTCATTGTCAGTTTTGGGACTTTGACTAGCTCTCTTTAAGGTTCTTCTCTTTAAAAATAAATTAGAATATCTGGTTTTGTTCAAAATACTCTTCACCTGCCACTCTACAGAGATCTCTTCATCCCACCTAAGAAACACCTCTCATCACAAAGCCATTCGTTTCCTTGCTTCACCCACATTTCATTTGAACATATGAATGGGGAACTCTGGACCTCATCACAGGATGAAATGGTTCGTCCTTAGTAACCTTTTAACTGGCCATGGCAGATTTCATAGTGTACTCCAGTGATGAAGCATATCAGCAAAATCCTTACAGCTTGGGTCACACCAGGAACAATAAAAATTGACAAGTTCATTCTTGTCATATGTACAGAGTACAGTGAAATTCTTACTTACATGTGAGATTTATTTCCATATATAAATGTGAAAGTAGCTTTAACATATTTCTACTTTTTATGGATCTAGCAGTCTGCATGACCAACAAACACAACCGATGGCCATCTTACCCTCAAGACAGCAGAACTAGAAGAAAACCTGCTTTGGTTCAGGGGCCTTGCATTGACTAAATAAAAGTAAAACATAATCAATCTTTATTTTAATTTCAGGCAAGTGTAGTCACATATTACGTATTAGCAGTGACATTATAATGCATACATGTATCCAAGGCAATTCTCTTTGTCTCACCACCATGCTCATAATATAACTTCTAGTTTTAATCAAGATTGAGGACTGCACCTTAAAATGGATGCACCTTCACCAATGATAGAACCAGCATCGTTTCATCAGATTTTATGATATTTGCCTGTACAATCATGCTTTGCAGGCTACATTAACCACAACGCTCTCATTATGTAATCCTGAGCAAGTCACTTAACCTGCCTGTCCTCCAGCGGTAAAAATAATTGTAAGAAAATGTAATGTAGTGTACTAGGCTGTTAAGTGGCAAATAGAGAAGCAATTGTATAAAATCCACCAAAGGGCAGTAAAATTCAGATTTCTTCTTCATTTTTAACTGTTTGATGCATCATCATTTTTCATTTCTTATCATTCATTTTTTTTTTTGTTTAAGGCACAGGCTAATACCATCTGAGTAGGAAAATATCCAACCAGAATTGTTTTTGCCGGTGACAAATAGAATGCTTTTGCAGAATTTAGGCTGTAGTTTGGAGACTAACAATAATTGTAATACTTTAGTTTAGGCATTCATTATAAGCAATTAATAAAAGTCTGTATGTTTTAAAACATACTATATCAATTTTCAGTTGACATAAAACAAAAAATGAAGATAACATTTCAAAAGCATAATTATTTTAATAATACAGTGATTTATTATCATTAATAGCACAGTTAATAAAATGTTTACAGACTGGTTATAATAATTGTTTTATAATGAATACCTATACTATTCAATCAGTGTAGAAATAAAGTTAGCAAGAGAGCACAATGATTGGAGGTACCAACCTGGCAGACCCTGTTTAATGATAGAAGGAAAAGAAAAAAAAAAATTGGGAAAAGGTCAAAACACAATAAGGGGACTGAATAAGAGCTGTTTTCATCTACTGCATTGATTAGAGAATGCTTCTGAACAGCAGATATGTCTCTACCAGACACGGGTCCAAAATCAACGCCTGGTTCCAGTAGTCGCCAGGTTTTTACAGTGCTTTCCAGAAGAGGTGAGGCTTCATAGGATGGAGAGGAAGTGATGTTAGTCTTCACCCAGCTGGTGTTCATCTGAATTGTAGAGAAGAAAGGAGATAAATTCAACAACAATGCTCCCTCTCTGTTCAGGGTGGAATTGCTTACCTTACTTTAGCCCTGAGAATATCCCCAGCTGGTATATGACTGACATTGGATAATTGTTCAATTTTGCAAAGCATTATCAAACTAGAAACATATGGTAATGCAGTAATAAGCACTGGTGCTTCACAGCTGTACAGCCCTGGGTGTAAATCCTAGCCCACATCTCTGTTGAGTAAGCAAGAATGTCCAAGCATGCATGGGGTTTTTGTCTGGTGTGAAAGACCAGCCTCGGCACAGACAGATATGGACTCCAACTGTACAAAACACACACCATTTATTGAGCAACACACAAACCAAACCTCAGTGCACAGAAACACCACATTCTACTCAGTCCTTTACTTTCCTTCTTCTGCCACCTCTACTCCACTCCTCGCAGCTCCGTCCTCTTCCACCCAACTCCGGCTTTTCAATTGGAATGAGGCGGCCCCTTTTATCTCGGATGTGCTCCAGGGGCTGTGTAATGGTCTTCCGGCAATACTTCCTAGTGTGGCGGAAGTGCTGCCCTTGTACCCAGAAGCACTCCAGGCGTACATAGTTCCTTGTTCGGCAGCACTTCCTGATGTCGTGGAAGTGCTGTCCTCCAGGGCTCCAGGACTGTCCAGGTGCTCCCTGGTGGTGGCCACAGATCCCCACAGGGTTGAGCCTCCCAGCTCCATCTCCATGGCCCTGATGGAATCTTACGGCCAGGGAAAGATAGTGCCCCTCTCCCGGTCAGTCCTTCTTCCAGGTGTCCCGGAGGGGCAGGATCCCTGGTCATCTGCCACACTGGATATTTTGATATTCATCCCATAGACATGTATGTTAGGTAAATCGTCAACTTGAAATTTGCTCTGCATGTGTGCACTGCAATGTGGTGTCACCCAGTCCAGGTCCATTTCTTGCCGTGCACCCAGTTCTAATGGGATAGGCTTCAGCCCCTTTATGAGTCTTAATTCTATTAAGCAGGTTCAGTAATCGATGTGCGTGTGGCCACTAGATTTAACAACCTGCCTGAAAAGACACTTTATAAGTGCCAGATTTCCATGGGAGCAAAACCTGATTCTTTATTTTTAATTAACCAATCTTTGTTTTCCTATTTTGATTTGATTTTATGATTTGATGTACTTTGTTAATCTCTGAGGTTAAACTGTTTTTATATTTATTGTTGGCTGAAAGAAATGTAAAAAACACAAAATAAAAAAAAATTCTAAAAATTCATTATGTTGACTTCTCCTAAGATTGTGGTATAACTTCTGTAGTGTTTAATGAGATTCAGTTTATGTTTGAGTATTGAAAAATCCTTGCTGTATATCATTGCACCCTCCTCTAAACACAGCACTGGCAACTCTCCATTTTGCTGTAAGCCATACAGTTGGGACTTGCATCTATAGACGAGAGGGTCACCTCAGTATGACTTTCAGTTAAACAGTACATTTTCAGGCAGCCTTTAAAGAATTTCTGGCACACGTTTATATTTGCCGGGCTGTTCACCACAAGAACAGAAAAATATTAACCTTTATTTGAAATATTGTCTTGTAGGTACACCAAATTCTGTCCTAGCCATGGAACTATAGACCGATTGCTTGTCTTTTCATGGAAACATGAGGGGCGATATTAGTTTGCCAACTCTGTGTACATGCACATGGTGTCTTTTGGAAGATGATAAAAGAGTGAGAGGTTCAAAGGCAACTACACTGTGCCATTGAGTTCCTTCATTTGAGGGTTAATTAAGTTTATTTAATGTGTTTCTAGGGACTCTACCCAAAGCATGTCTGCTCTGTTATATTAAGACCAAGGCTTGGAGCTTATCCTGACAGTTGTAGTTGTCTTGACCTCTTTGAATTGTGATCTCCAGCGCATCTTGGATTCATTTGAAATTGAGTATGATGTGATTGGAATGGGGATTCTCTCCAACAAATCTGAAGTCATGGTAAATTATATATGAGCATCTGGTTATTTTATAATGTAAAATAGTCACATTACTTCTCAAAGAGTGGTAATAGAATAGATATTAAAATATCTGATATTTTCTTGTCGTACGTGTACTTTCAGCACGTTTCCTTGGTGTCCTCATGTGTCTAATCTTGTGAGTCTGAACCTTTCTTACCCAGATCTTCATCTTTCAAGTGCATTCCTTCAAAGTCTTCTTCTCAGACTCGCTCATTTCAAAGCACTTTGCTTGCCTCCTTTGCACTTTTATACTTCCCATCTTTGAAGGCGATTCTCACCATGCCTACTACACGTTTACTCCTACTCATGTGTCTCACACTCGCACTTCCTCTTTCAATCAAGTCACCAAAGCCAAACCAACTAACCTTATCAACGCCAAACTAACTAATCAGATTTCTTGGAGAAACCGGACACACTCACAGATCTTAGCATTTGATTATATAGTAACAACAACAACATTTATTTATATAGCACATTTTCATACAAAAAGTAGCTCAAAGTGCTTTACATAATGAAGAAAAGAAAAATAAAAGACAAAATAAGAAATTAAAATAAGACAACATTAGTTAACATAGAAAAGGAGTAAGGTCCGATGGCCAGGGTGGACAGAAAAAACAGAAAAAAACTCCAGACGGCTGGAGAAAAAAATAAAATCTGCAGGGGTTCCAGGCCATGGGATCGCCCAGTCCCCTCTGGGCATTCTACCTAACATAAATGAAATAGTCCTCTTTGTAGTTAGGGTTCTCACGGAGTCACTTGATATTGATGGTCATACAGACGTCTGGCTTTTAATCCATCCATCATTGTTGGAACATCACGGTGCTTTGAGTAGACTGTGGTGGCGCAAGCCACCACCAAAAGGACACTGGAAAAAGAAACCGAAGAGAGAGTAGAGGTTAGTACAGATTAATAGAGTTAGCAGATTAATACAAGGGGAGATCCAAAGTTCCTTTCCTGTGGACTGTTAAATTTGTTCCCTGTGGTTGATTTTTTCAGAGAACCTTATTCAACTATTTACAAAAAACATACTAAAATTTTCAGGTACGTAGGTCATTATGGAGACAATGAAGGTAAACATGAACTTGGTGTGTGCTCACAAGTGAATTTCCCCAATGAGAACGAACAAATTAGTCTTCACACATTTTCATCACGGTTTATCTGAAAGCTTAAAGAAGTTAGAAGCTCATCTTGGCAAAGAACCATCCAGAAGCAGCTTGCCTGGTTTCAGACGTCTACACAAACAAATGTTTTTGCGAAGGTAACCAAGATCTCAAAAGAGGTCACCCTAAGTGTATGTTGAGTGACTGGTTCCTTCAGCATAACAAAGGTGAAGGACATCACATCACAGTACCAAGAACATACTCTTCATTGGTGCCTTTTGGATGCCCTACTCTACTTACCTTACCTAACTCCTTGTGATTTCTTGCTCTTCCCTACAGGAAAAATTAGGATCAAGAATTGTGATCAAAACAGTGAATGAAGAGCTGGCAAAGCTGGAACAAAGATGAGTTTCAGGAGTGTTTTGAAAAATGCATCCACAGATTTTAAAATTGCATTAAGATCAGCCACAATTATGTGGATACGTGGAGAATGAATAATGTTTCTGATGGAAAAAAATGGAGGTTATCTTTTTTATTTCTATTAAAGTAAATGGAGTTTTGTACCTTCCCTCGTGCTTCAATCTTCTAATTTTGTTGAAAGTTTTCCATCTTGTTTGTTGCAATTCTTAGTGTTAACTTTAACTGTGTGAAAATGTTAGAGCATCTTTGTGTTTCTCTTTATTTATGTTTGATTGTAAGTAATTTGTTTCCCATGATAATTTTGAAACTTTTTGAATGCAAATATTTTTCTCTTCAATTGTCTTGCAAGGGTCACAGTGACAAAATGTTGAATTGCAGAGACCTGTCTGCAGCGTCTTCAGAGAAATTCAAAGCTGCTCCCTGTCCAACCTGGGCTCATTCTTTTGGTCACTACCCAGAGTTTGTGAACTTACTCTAGATGAGGATGAAGATGTAAACCGAACAGTAAAACAGTGGAACATTTTAAAACTTATATCACAGTCTCAGTGAAGTGGTGCCATATTTTTTCTCCAAGTAACAGGTTGTAGCTCCTGTTTACCTATCTTACTGGCAATGGTGAATGTTCTTACCTAAAGACAGAAAACCTGTGTGTTTTGAAACTATTTTTCTTCCAGTACTTAATATATACATAGCCAATCAATCAATTTACTAGAAGAGTGCTTTTTCCAAGAGTATGTTTTGAAATGAGCAGCTGAAAGCAATCATAGGGTAACTAATACTATAATTCCAGGCTATGGAACATCCCAGTTTACAATGAGGCAGACAACACTGCAAAGCTGCATGAATGTTTGCCAGCTTTGTTCTCTAATTTTGACAAAGTTATAACATGATGAAAAATTCTAAATTAATGTAAGCCACCTTAATTTGTATTCTTAAGAAATGTAATGATTTACTAAATATGGTAGACGTACATAATAAACAAGTATAGCTGCATCAAATATTTGAAATATTTAAACATGTGCTTCAGTTTAATGTTTAAACTCCAAATATTCTCGAATATAATAGAAAATTGGTACTTTTGGCCAACTGATATCAGTATGCAGCCAGTTAGATCCATAATAATGGATCAAAAATCAAAAATAACATCATATCTGTAATCATTGACCTTTAAATAATCTAAAATCATCATTAAAGAATCAAATATCAAAAATTTTATCATATTTGTGATCAGGAAATAGCATAAAATAACAGGCCATGTGCCTATAGTACAGATCCCCATTTTTTCAAAGTTTTGAAACCCTTCTATTCCATTAGGAGTGGATCCCTGGGTTCAGTAAATTCAGCAGGCACAACTTCAAGTCCTACTCTGATCATTTTTGCTGAATCACCTATTTGTTTGCTTTTTATCATAAAGGTGTAATTTCCTGCACAACGCATGGTCCAAAATGGACCAAATTGAGGTGTTTTGGGGTCTAGGAGGTAAAAAAATAAAAGGCAATGCCATAAAGCTGACATCTTTTATAACTAGACCTCAACACACGTCGAGTAGTAGATCATATGTGGGAGTTTTCTCGTACTGGTGAGTCAGGAGGCGCCAGGCCAAAAAAGCAGAAGTGAATTCAAAAGGTTCCTAAGCAATTCTTATGAACACAAAATTGACTAAAAAAAAATAAACTAGAGACTTCATAAAGAATATGGGGCTCTGTACGTGTATCTGAGGGTAACATTTCTGGCCATCTTCTTTGTTACAACCATTCTAATTTTAGTTTAATAAAATTTTTAAAGTAACTTGTAACTTTGATAGATAGATAGATAGATAGATAGATAGATAGATAGATAGATAGATAGATAGATAGATAGATAGATAGATAGATAGATAGATAGATAGATAGATACTTTATTAATCCCAAGGGGAAATTTACATAATCCAGCAGCAGTATACTGATACAAAGAAACAATATTAAATTAAATAGTAATAAAAATGAAAAAAATTAAAATAAAATTAATGTTCGATTTACTCCCCCGGGTGGAATTGAAGAGTCGCATAGTGTGGGGGAGGAACGATCTCCTCAGTCTGTCAGTGGAGCAGGACAGTGACAAAAGTCTGTCACTGAAGCTACTCCTCTGTCTGGAGATGACACTGTTAAGTGGATGCAGTGGATTCTTCATGATTGACAGGAGTTTGCTTAGTGCCCGTCGCTCTGCCACAGATGTTAAACTGTCCAACTTTAATCCTACAATGGAGCCTGCCTTCTTAACAAGTTTGTCCAGGCGTGAGGCGTCTTTCATCTTTATGCTGCCACCCCAGCACACCACCGCGTAGAAGAGGGCACTCGCCACAACCGTCTGGTAGAACATCTGCAGCATCTTACTGCAGATGTTGAAGGATGCCAACCTTCTCAGAAAGTATAGTCTGCTCTGAGCTTTCTTACATAGAGCATCAGTATTGGCAGTCCAGTCCAATTTGTCATCCAGCTGCACTCCCAGATATTTAAAGGTCTGCACCCTCTGCACACAGTCACCTCTGATGATCACGGGGTCCATTAAGGGCCTAGGCCTCCTAAAATCCACCACCAGCTCCTTGGTCTTGCTGGTGTTAAGGTGTAAGTGGTTTGAGTCGCACCATTTAACAAAGTCTTTGATTAACTTTCTGTACTCCTCCTCCTGCCCACTCCTGATGCAGCCCACAATAGCAGTGTCATCAGCGAACTTTTGCACAACTTTGCGTACTGTAATTGCTATTTGAACACACCAAAGTGAAGTCTGGCCACAGAGTGCATGTCTGCTGTATTCATTCATTAGGCCACACTTTTTCTCAACCAGCATATTCAATCGCAGGGGAGTCAGAGCTCATCATAGCAGGACTGGGTGTAAAGCAGAAACCAACCGAAATAGGACGCCAGGCCATTGCAGAGAATATTGACACACATACATAAATACAAACACTTCTTGTTCTCTTGTTCTTCCATGGCAACAGAATTAACATGTACAGTTCTAAGAGGTCCGGCAAGTTCCTCAAATGTACTATAGTTATAGGCACATGTTAGAACTGTCAACAGTGTTTGACATACTGTACATACAAGTCTGTTCCATAAATTGCAGTGATAACACCAAGTGTGAGTCTGAACTGATAACACGTCATTCATAATTTGAACTCTGAATGTATTAATATTTCCCTACAGAATTTCTTTTTCCTAGAAATGTCACGCTTGCGATAACAGTAATAGAATTATGCTACATTTGCTAAAATCTATGGATACAGACTTAGCAGCTTTAACGCTTAAAGCAGCTTTGGGTGGGAATAAGAAAGAATCAGAAAAAAAAATAAATGACCCTGCAAGATTAAAAATGAAATTACACTAGTGGCAGCACTTTGCCTGATACTATGTGAGGAGACCCTTACTATATGTGATGATTATTATGACTACACATGAATGTGCTGTGTTCTTCTTATCAGGTGAATGACTGTGTGCCACCTGACAATCTGTGGCATGTTCACAAAAACAAATAGTATTCTGCAACAGAGAGCGATTCCAAGCATTCATATAGTTTGTACAAAGCCTCTGTCCAGCCCGGGGAACACATGCCCAATGGCCAAAGACCTTTCAGTTGTCCCAGAGCTGTTTAACCTTTCCATATGCATCATTTGTGGAGATGGCGGACGACATTTACTGAAACAGCTATCCAATCTGGACTCTGTTAAGATGATAAGCAGATTAGCAATTAGTTGCACCATTGAATTTCTAAGCAATGAGTGTGCTATCTCACTGTTTAACATTAACATCTCTCAAAAGACTTGGCACCAGCTGCCTTGCTCCACATCTGGAGACTGCACCATTTGCAGTGATTAATGGAAAAGTACACTTAACGTTTTCAATAGAGGTTCACGAGGTTTTCATTCCACAGCAGAGTTTACAAGTGCTCTGCAATAAATAACATCCCAAAGGCACTTACAATGACAGAGGAAACTATTAAAATGCTTTCATTGTCATCTAAAATATTGAAAGCTTCAAAGAATAGTAATAATAATAATAATAATAATAGTTGTGGTTGCTGTCTGTGGTCAGTTTAACCAAGGCAAAAATACTGAAATGGAACAAATCTATGACATTTTTATTTATGTAGGGCATTCATGTTTATATCATACTATTTATAGATATTCATATTTATTATTATTCACAGTATAAACTGATTATTGTTTTTTCCCAAATACTAAGTGATTGTCATTTATTTTAGAAAATGCTCAGTGTGCACACATTCCTAAAGTGTTTTTCAGTATATTGATACAACACCACTGATATTTCATATATATATATAGTATATGATATACAGTGGGCGGCACGGTGGCGCAGTGGTACTGCTGCTGCCTCGCAGTTAGAAGACCTTCCCATCTCATCCCTGCATGGAGTTTGCATGTTCTCCCCGTGTCTGTGTGGGTTTCCTCCCACAGTCCAAAGACATGCAGGTTAAGTGCATTGGTGATCCTAAATTGTCCCGGGTGTGTGTGTGTGTGTGCCCTGCAGTGGGCTGGCATCCTGCCCAGAGTTTGTTTCCTGCATTGCGCCCTGTGTTGGCTGGGATTGGCTCCAGCAGACCCCCGTGACCCTGTAGTTTGGATATAGTGGGTTGGATAATGGATGGGTGGATGATATACAGTATATATAGTGATTATGAGAAAGCACACTACAGCCAGGAAAGAGCAGTGCAGGACATGACAATACTCCCCAAGGCCTTGGCCGGTGTATCAGCGGGTGATGGCACTTTCAAGGCTTGTCAGTAGGTAAGTGCATGAAGACAAATATACTGAGCTTTCAGTTTGCCTTGTGAGTACGTACACCAGGTGCCCTGAAAGGAAAACTGATTGTAAAGTCTACACATATAATTTATGGGAATGCAGAAGGTTACAGGGGTGCACAGTAATCAGGAGTCACTCGAGGGTTTTCTAGTCTGGTGTTACTGAGGCAAAAGTAAGCCACCATGACACTAGCAGTAGTTTGAGGTGTTAAGATCCTGGGTATGAGTTTAAAACGTCCTATCTCAGTGGCTAACTAGGTGTGAGTGAGGTGGGAAGAGGTTAAAGGAAAGCAGTTGATGAGTTGTCGGGGAGGTTTGGATTTTTTATGTAGTTAAGCTAGCAAGCCATCCCACCTGTTAGACAAGGGTTTAACACCCTCACCAGAGGTGTAGCAGCTTTTTTGCTTGCTAC
This sequence comes from Polypterus senegalus, assembly GCF_016835505.1. Taxonomy (NCBI): domain Eukaryota; kingdom Metazoa; phylum Chordata; class Cladistia; order Polypteriformes; family Polypteridae; genus Polypterus; species Polypterus senegalus. The sequence goes on from NC_053165.1 coordinate 42,023,429, forward strand.
CATTATATTTAGTACTCTATGTTTTTTATTTAAACACAAAACTTTTATTTGCAATATACTTTGGCGACCTTTTGCCTTTATCCTGGGTTATGGGATACGGCAGTAGTGACCTTAATGTGTAATATATAGCATACTGCTGCAGTGTACCATGCTTCCCTGAGAAGAAAGTGCCAGGAGCACAAGGAAATCCACAGATACCTCAAAGCATGTTCTTCTCTCTTCTCAGGAGATCACCAGAAGAGCAGAGGTCCCCTGCACAGCTCAGTGAATTCAAATCCAGATGTTAATGGGTCGGCACCTTCTAGTCACATGACCAAAGAAATGAGGCTGCCAAGTGCACCGGAACTCAACATGAGACTGGCCTGAGACATAACACTGATCCACTATCCAGGGAGCCTACTGACTAGACTAGAGAGGGGTCTAGCCCAAGTAAACGACATATTTAAAGTAATAAGAGTACACATTTCTGAAAAGGAAGAAAGTCTAATTCTGTCATTTGTGGACTCTGCTACTTTGTGTTCTTGCCTCCACTGTTGGGAAGTCTTATTTAAAGGTCTCATTCAAAGACTTTGTGTTTTAGTTGTCTAAATGCTCCCCAACCCATCATAATTTATATTAAATATATTAGTCACAACATATGCAGATTAAGAATCTTGTTAGTGATCATTAGATTAGATTTGATTAGATTCAACTTTATTGTCATTGTAAAGGTATAACGAAATGCAGTTTATCGTCTAACTAGAAAGTAGAGTAAGGAGCAATAAGGCAGCAAAAAAATTGAAAATATATATTCATATAATATATGAATTTATAGGTAGTAGTATATACCAGTAACGGCACACTACACGATAACGTGCAGTGAATACACTTGACTTGATCATTCATAGTTACTCTTCATCCTCTTTCTCTGTACGTTTAGCACTCATTTAATCAGAGGTTGATGCACTTGCTGCTTCATGAGCAGCTCTTCTTTTCTCCCCCCTAGCGGCCCACTTCTTCTCTTCTTTTGTCGGCATCTTTTCACGTTAAAACTGATTAAGTCAGTGTTCCAATTACTTAGTACGTTTTCTTTCATTTTCCCCAAAGCTGGCACTTAAGTCTTCAATCTGCCTCAAGAATGATTTAAGATAAGAAGAGGTAGGGGAAGTGACAGCAAAGGTGGTAGGGAATGAGAACGGCGCCCATACACATGTGCCGTGCGGCCGCCCTGCTGGCCACTGCCAAGAGTTAATTCTACAATAAAATAAAATAAAAAGAGGAATAACCTTGGAGGTCAATCATCACCCTAAAAGCGGATAGTAGACGTCATGCAGTATATGTGTACCAAATTTTAGGTCAATAGGTCAAACAGTTTGCGATCTACAGGTGATTTAAAATCCTGGACAGACAAGCGGACAGCCATGGTAGTGTATTATATATAAAGACAAGGAAGAGTATATAGATATGAACACTGATCACATGATATGAATAAACATAAATATATGAAATATTTAATATCATCATAGTTTATTGCATACGGTGCCTTTCATGCTAAGCATACCTGCAAAGAGGTTTCAATATTCTGTACAAATCCATGTATTAGAAATATGCACATTCATCCTGTAGGAGCGCATGCAGGTTAAGGGACTTATTCCTCGTCACAGCCTACTCAGTGCTGGTCATTAACAAAATATACTCATAGAGGTACAGCAAAGTTAAAAGGTTTCTTATTATACAGTGTCTTACAGGCGTAAAGTGATTTCTACGTACAGTACAAAACTAATTATAGACCAACCTTAAAATAAGACAGTACTGTTCCAAACGTTGTTATCATACTTTACGCTGATTGGGAATAAAAATTATTATAATAATGTCATATGCATGAGAAAGCAATGATCTTGATCTCGAACTTCCAAAGATGTACTCTCTGCATTACGGATGTTCCTGACCGAGTCTAATCTGACAGGGAAATGTCACTGAACCATTGTTGGGCAGACTCCCGATCATGGAGATGAATGCTCAAATAGTTGGAGACAGAATAGATTAAGTGACTTGCGTGGACATAAAAAGTGAAGAACAGGTATAATTTGAACCTAAGCCATTTAGTTGTGTGGCTAATAATGCTATTTCAGAGGAGCAGCAAGAAAGATGATACCAAGATTCCACCGTTTTACAGCTTATACCCGATAATGATAAAATGTCATTCAGACAGGCAGTATTCTGATTTCTACAAGATAAGAAGTATCCACTGCACGTTTTCTTTACATACATATAGATCCAGTAACTTGGAAAAAGAGAAGCTGAAAATCTTGTTTTTTGTCTGGTCCCTTCCTTCCTCCTCCTCTTCCTCCCCCTTCTTCGCCTTGTCGTCAGCCTGCTGTCAATAATGCTTGAGTGAAGCCTCTGATATCACCATGACATATGAGTGTTTGTCACATCTCTAATAAAACTGAGACCACTCTGATGGTTTAATTGCAACATTAGTCCCACATGTTCATGTTACCAGCTGTGGAGGCCTCACAATGGACCAGTGCACATCTTTAACACATGTTAGAAAAATGAAAAGAAGCATCGCTTTCAGTAAGCAAGACTATCCAGGTAGCTTCCAACAGAGGGGAAAAACAAAAGCACCACTTCTAGTACGCATTCCACTGGAATCTTAAGCACAGGAACCTTCCTTTACTCTAAGATGTACTCGAAAATAATTATCCTGAGCTTTTCCTTTCCTTTGATGATGGATAGAACAGCTTTTGAAATGGTTGAGCATGAGGAAGTACAGAGAGCTTGGTGAAATATGTATTGTGTATGTAAGAAATTTTTATTGCTTAGTCGTTTTGCAAATCCTTCCCCTTTCTCCCTGCCTGAGGTATTTCCAGCTAATGCAAATTCCTCACTGGTCCATGTTTATAGTAATGTAGCAGCTAATTTATTTGACTTAAAGCCTATGGGCTTGTTATCTTGAGCGGCTTTGAAAACCTTGCATATTTCAATTGCATATTACCATATTTCCTGTTCCCTGCAGCCTGACACTCTTGTGACAAGCACAGGCAAACAATTACTGCATGTGGATTGCATTATTTTCCATGCTGTATACAGAGAATATCGAAGGGACTAAGAGCTGTTTGAATTAAATGAGAAGCCAGGCTGTAGAGAACCGGCCAGCATGTGTTCTGTCAGACTGCATTGCCAAAGAGGGGAAAGGCAATCAATCTGGACAGTCATCAAATAAATAAAAAATTGTATATAGCGCATGTCACTGTGAAGATTATATACGCAATGAAAAGTGCATTAATATAGTCTGAGCATGTCCAGCTCAAGTGACTTGCCAATGATCAAGCAGCAAACGGTTTAGATTAGAACCACTTTGCCAGTCTTGACACACATTTACTATTCACCAATAGTTTGAACCACTTTTTCTCTCACTCTTGCTTTATGAAAGATATTAAACATTTAGTGAAGTTTCGCATTCTTATAACCCAATAACAGAAAAGGTAGTTTCAGAAAATGAATAGATAGAACGATTCATTTAGCAGTTGATAAAATACTCTAGTCACTGGATATCTTACGTTGCTCCTTTCAACAACAGTTCCTGCAGCAGGTAAGGGCAATAAAGCTGCTGCTGTCACTTCTACATCTCATGTCACTATTGGTAAGCCAAGGAGCTAGTGATCCCTGATTCAATTATTTCATGAATAGCATCTTTGAGAGTGAATGCTATTCAGTATTATGTTACATTTACATGTCTTGCCTGAAGAAGGGGCCTGAGGTTGCCTCGAAAAGCTTGCATATTGTAATCTTTTTAGTTAGCCAATAAAAGGTGTCATTTTGCTTGGCTTTCCTCTATGTAAAACACATTAAAAATAAATACTTGCGCCTCTTAGCATAAGACAGCGCCTAATTGTTTAGGGTAGCAGGATATGAACCAGTGGCTTTCTGCTTTGCTCTCTGGTGCTTTAGCCACTGGCCAATGTACTTTTGCAAAGTCAGCCCTCAAAGGGCATGGGAGACATTAGCAACAAAAGACCTAACAGCAGACATTTGACTCACCAAAAAAATGGGCACTGTTAGAAAATGCCCTGGTACAGGTATGTAAATATAAAATGAAAAAGAATTTATCTTTTCTAGTTTTTGAGTAGTTTTATATTTTTCATAATGAATTTTGTGAGATTTGGAGGGGGGCATTGGATAGTAATATGTATGGTAAATTAAGAAGAGAAAAAAGACACCCAAGTTTGAGCCTCTAGTCATTTGTTTGGTTGCAAAGTAACCAGACAGCTGATCTTCAGGTATATAAAATTAACTTAAACAAATTAATGGAAAATTAGAGTTGTTTAAATGCATTCTTTAATAACTTGTCACGGTCAGGCTCTTGTTTTAGATTTTTTATAAATTCTCCTTTACCTCTAAAAATATTAAGTTCTTATTGTAGTGGCTTTAGAGGTCAAGTAATCTTGTGGTCTTATCTATTTTGGTATTTGATACATTTTTAATGATGCTGAAAATAAATGGTGCAGTAGTCATATTTATAGCAGAATTTCCTGTTAAATCGCAGGTGTGACAACCACAGTCACATGACTTATAATTTGTTTAAATGATAAAAAAAAAGTTAGTTTCATTCAAAATGTTCCCAAACAGGTTACAAAACAGCAAAACTACTGAACAATAATGTCTATTATGACAATTGGAACCAATCCAAACCTTTAAACTTTAATTTATTTGTTGTTTTGAAATAATTCTAGTTAACAAATTCTAGCTCTGCCTTTTTTAAGTATGATTTAAAGTAAATGTTTTGGCTATGGTTACATGTGTTTCTATTTGTTTTAACTTTCCTTTCCAGTTTATTTGACTATAACTTTTGTGTCACACGTATCAAGCCCTGTTTTTTTTGTTTTTTGACTTCTCGGTTACACCCTACCGCTTGTTCCTTTGGTTACAATCATCTCCTGGTTCATTTTATAAATAAACTAGCAGAATACCTGCGCTTCGCAGCGGAGAAGTAGTGTGTTAAAGAAGTTATGAAAAAAGAAAAGGAAACATTTTAAAAATAACGTAAGATGATTGTTAATGTAATTGTTTTATCACTGATATGAGTGTTGCTGTCGTATATATATAGACACAGACACACACACATACATATATACAGTATATATATATATATATATACATATATATGCATATACATACATATACATATATATATACATATACACATATATACATATGCATATATAGCAAAATACCCGCACACCATCAGAACTGATTTTGACCAACCATGCTCAATTTACTTGTGACCAATATTGGCTCTTACATCAGAGTGAAATGCACACCATCATGACCACTGTAAAAATTCAAAGGCAAAATACAGTGCAAAAGACAGTATGCCATGACTGGTGTGGCAAAAATAAAAGTCAGAAAAAAAGCCCACAGTCATTATTAAAATTAACACAAGTTTGTGTACTTATTTGGCTGACATCTTAATCTAATGCAGTGGTTCTCAAACTGTGGGATGGGCCCCCCTAGGGGGGTGCAAAATAACAAAAAGGGGGACACGAAGATGTGAAAAAAAGAAAACAAGAATCGAAAATATGAAAATTACATCTATTAAAACCAAAACAAATGAACTTAAACTACATTCTGATACTAGAAAAATGAATGAGTTAGATAAATGTCGATAAAAGTTAAGTAGGTATAATAAAATATGCATCTATGATATATCATTAATTTAAAAAGAACAAATTGGTATTAGTGGGCTCCTTTCAAAAAAAACATTGGGGGGCGTGATTAAAACTGTTATGAAAACTCGGGTCGCAAATACGTAAAGGTTGAGAAACGCTGGTCTAAGGCGAATTACAACATTTATGGTACAATTGGTTACATTTTTTTTGGTTTTCCAAACAGAGCACAGGCAGGTCACATGACTGGATGATGGTCACACAGTATCATTAGCTGGATTTGATCCCCAACCCTCAGGGTTTGAAGTGTAAAGACATAACTTAAGACTACATAACCCGACCTAGATCTGTCACCATTGCCAAAATAGCACAGAAAAATCACAGTCAAAAAACAAAATGAAGTGTCTTTCCTTAGATAAACCTACATTTGCAGTGGTAATCATAATGTAAGGGCCAATTTTAGAAAGTTAAAGTTTTGAGTTAAACTCATATTAATGTTTGCTTAATCTGAATAGAATATGAATTTCTTCCATAGTCATAGCTTATGGTTAGTTAGTTTCCCCCAATAAGTTAGTAACTATAGTAAGTTCTTACTATAACTGAGAAACAGTGTGATAATACAGTGCATCTGGAAAGTATTCACAGCGCATCACTTTTTCCATATTTTGTTATGTTACAGCCTTATTCCAAAATGGATTAAATTCATTTTTTTCCTCAGAATTCTACACACAACACCCCATAATGACAACGTGAAAAAAGTTTACTTGAGGTTTTTGCAAATTTATTAAAAATTTAAAAAACTAAGAAATCACATGTACATAAGTATTCACAGCCTCTGCCACGAAGCTCAAAGTTGAGTTCAGGTGCATCCTGTTTCCCCTGATCATCCTTGAGATGTTTCTGCAGCTTCATTGAAGTCCACCTGTGGTCAGTTCAGTTGACTAGACATGATTTGGAAAGGCACACACCTGTCTATATAAGGTCCCACAGTTGACAGTTCATGTCAGAGCACAAACCAAGCATGAAGTCAGAGGAATTGTCTGTAGACCTCCGAGACAGGATTGTCTCGAAGGCACAAATCTGGGGAAGGTTACAGAAACATTTCTGCTGCTTTGAAGGTCTCAATGAGCACAGTGGCCACCATCATCTGTAAGTGGAAGAAGTTCAAAACCACCAGGACTCTTCCTAGAGCTGGCCGGCCATCTAAACTGAGCTATTGGGGGAGAAGGGCCTTAGTCAGGGAGGTGACCAAGAACCCGATGGTCATTCTGTCAGAGCTCCAGAGGTCCTCTGTGGAGAGAGGAGAACCTTCCAGAAGGACAATCATCTCTGCAGCAATCCACCAATCAGGCCTGTATGGTAGAGTGGCCAGACGGAAGCCACTCCATAGTAATTGGCACATGGCAGCCCGCCTGGGGCCTCATGTATAAACGGTGCGTACGCACAGAAATGTTGCGTAAGAACTTTTCCACGTTCAAATCGCGATGTATAAAACCTACACTTGGCGTAAAGCCACGCACTTTTCCACGGTACCTCATGCCTTGTTGTACGCAAGTTCTCCGCTCGGTTTTGCAGACTGGCAGCACCCAGCGTCAAAGCAGTGCTACTGTTCCTGTGTGGTTACTCCTTATTTTCATGACGCGGCTTTATAAATACACTGAAACTAACCACATATTGTTTATTAGTGTAATGCATCTGATTGTAATTAACTCGTAACAATATAATGGTCCAGGGAACAGCCATAGTATTCCAAATACCATAACTGCTTTAGCGTTGCTACTCTCACTTCTCCTTCTTCTTCTTCTTCTTCTTTCAGCTCCTCCAGTTAGGAATTGCCACAGCGGATCATCTTTTTCCATATTACTTTCACTGCATGACTCGGAGTATTTATATCACTGTATCTGAGTGTGAATCACAGCAGCAGCTGATTGGAAAGAGAATTATCGGTATACAGCTTCAAGGACACGCTGTCTCAGCCACTGCAAAACGTTTTAAAGCCTTTCCTGTACGGACCTCGCGGTTCAAAAACAGTTTCATCCCAAGAACTTTAAATGCATTCAATCAATTGCACCTTGTAGAACGGTTTGTACTTATAAGTACAATCACCTCACTGTAAACTTGCACTACAGTTATAAAAACTCACAACCTGAGCCACTTTATAAAGCGCGTATTTACATATGATGACGATATCATTTTTAAGGTGAAATGCAGCAAAATATGTTTATTAAATTATACAGATAAAACTTTAACTTCATTTAAATAATCTATATTCTTCACTGGGAGTGTCGTTAAGGATAGAATAATTAAACATGTACTACAAAGATATTTCAATGTTCCTTAAAAGTTAAAAGAATCGGCGCTAACCTTACAGATGGCTTAACGTCTATTACAGAGCTGATTGGGTGGCGATCGGTTACTTGGGGAAAGAAAAGCACTGACTGCAGTGGCGGCTACGCCAATATATATTGAATATAAAACAGAAAGAGAAATAACAACACAGCTAAAAACGCAGCGACAAATTTCGGCAAAAGTTAAATACTTGTATCATGAGCATGAGGCGGCTATGCTGTGTCTGCAACGGACGAGGCCATCCACCGTGCATAAGCTACTTTACTGACATTGGCGGGCGAAGGAGCCACCGATTCTTCCTCTGCCCAGTGCCACCACAAGCCTAGAGCCGCCACTGAGTACTGCTGCAATAAATAATTTCATTGAAGTGAAAAACATGTTTAATAACGTGCTTTAACTCCTATCATCATGAAAATGATATCACGTATACATCTCAGTATTTTAGTTATTCAGAGAGTTGTAATATCACGAATGTAATGGACTCTGTGTCCAGTTGGAGGAAGAGAGCCGGTTTAAGAAGCAAGTAGTGATTCACACACATAGGCACATAGAAGATCAAAGCATTTAACGTGCTACTTTAATTACGATATGATTTGAGAAACTGGTTAATTAAACGATTTTAAGATGAAGTTTATGATGTTCTACTTTAATGACAAAATAAACTACGTGATTAAAGTGGAAATGTCGAGATTGAAGTTGACATTTCGTGCTTTTTCCCCACTGTGTGCCTTTTTTTCTCTGTACCCTAATAAGCTTTCATATGACACTCAGACAGTGGGCTACAACTCGGCTTTTCACGGCGACTTTGATATGTGACTTCTTTTTTATTTCCGGCACTGTGCGATTTTGCGAACGTGAGCTTTCAAGTTTCTCCAACACGCTATGTCACTTGATCAACTTCCTTTTGTTGATTACACCATGGTTTATTTGAACAAATAGTATGTTTTTCCTTTGCCTCCACTTGGTAATCGCTGAAATTCTTATATTTCCCCCCGTGCTTTTCCCATTGTCTTTTCACAGAAGGCTGAGTTTAACGGCGATATATATCCATTTGCATATTCAAAGAGGCATAATTCTGGGAGGAGTTGGGGCGTTACATAATGTGCGTGCACGAGCGTTAGTTTTCACGCTGATCGGGATTTATGTAGCGGAAGAACGTGGAAGTTGGAGTACGCACAGATTCCTGCATCTGGATTTTTCTGTGCGTAAGCACATTTCGGCTTTGTGCTTACGCCATGTTATAGTGCGAGTTCTACGCACGCCGTTATACATGAGGCCCCTGGAGTTTGCCAAAAGACACCTGAAACAAAATTCTCTGGTCTGATGAGACAAAGATTGAACTCTTTGGTATGAATGCCAGGCGTCACGTTTGGAGGAAACCAGGCACCGCTCATCACCAGGCCAATACCATCCCTACAGTGAAGCATGGTGGTGGCAGCATCATGCTGTGGGGATGTTTTTCAGCGGCAGGAACTGGGAGACTAGTCAGGATAAAGGGAAAGATGACTGCAGCAATGTACAGAGACATCCTGCATGAAAACCTGCTCCAGAGCGCTCTTGACCTCAGACTGGGGCGACGGTTCATCTTTCAGCAGGACAACGACCCTAAGCACACAGCCAAGATATCAAAGGAGTGGCTTCAGGACAACTCGGTGAATGTCCTTGAGTGGCCCAGCCGGAGCCCAGATTTGAATCCGATTGAACATCTCTAGAAAGATCTTAAATTGGCTGTAAACCGACGCTTCCCATCCAACCTGATGGAGCTTGAGAGGTGCTGCAAAGAGGAATGGGCGAAACTGGCCAAGGATAGGTGTGCCAAGCTTGTGGCATCATATTCAAAAAGACTTGAGGCTGTAATTGCTGCCAAAGGTGCATTGACAAAGTATTGAGCAAAGGCTGTGAATACTTTTGTACATGTGATTTTTTTATTTTTAATAAATTTGCAAAAACCTCAAGTAAACCTTTTTCACGTTGTCATTATGGGGTGTTGTGTGTAGAATTCTGAGGAAAAAAATGAATTTAATCCATTTTGGAATAAGGCTGTAACATAACAAAATGTGGAAAAAGTGATGTGCTGTGAATACTTTCCAGATGCACTGTAAGCTCAGTTGTGTTTAGCACAGGTCCCAGTACACAGGGACTTAAAAGACCCATTTTCTTCTCAGAAATGGGATAAGCATACAGTTTTTTGACCGTTTTGAAATGGTTCAGATATGTCAAGTAAATAGTAACGATTTGAGATGTAACAAGATTTAAGGTTTGAACAGAACTTTTCTTAACGAGAATTTTCCCTTTTTTTTGCTATTTTAATTTCTTTTTTTGTGTGAACTGTTTTACTTTGAAGCTTAACTAAATTTTTAAAAACGAAGATATTTTGTCTGTGGAATCATTTCTGCACATCAGGCTTTTGTTGAATCCCATTTTTTTTGAGTTAGAGCTGCTGAACTTTGGTAACTTTGGAAAAACGCAGCTACACATAACTTTTGACAGTTTTTATCCAAACCAATGAGTGCAACAATCTTTAATAGTGTTAGCATTTGACATCGCCTGTTACTAGAAGAACAATGCTATAAATGGGGTTTTATTTCCACATACAACTTTATTTTGCACAAAATGGCAATGATGGCATAGAATAGAAACATAAAATAGCAATTTGAGGACTTTACTATTAAAAATACTACAATTAAATAACAATTCAAAAAAATAATCAAAATTATTACAGAACAGTAAGAAATAAGTTATTGAGCATAGAAAACCACATCATGACAGTTTCAAGAGGCACATCATGTCTTTAAATTTGATCAACTGCCATGATCAATCTAGAAAGAGGTGCAAACCCATTTCTAAGTATCTGAGGCCTCATGACCCACAGTCAAACCAAATTATACAATTGTCACACACAGTAGACAAGCTTCATAGAAATACCAGTCCTTCTAACAAATGTCCAAGGCTGATGCATAAAAATGTGTATTGAGTCACAAAAAGCTCTAGAATGACATCTAAGGGTCTAGAGGCCTCTCTCGTTCGGTTAGTGATCATGACTCCGTCATTAGAAATGCATTGGTAAAAATAGAATAATGTATCAGAGTGTAAGGCAAAAAATATTTCCTCTCCTAAACAAATTCTTAAAAGTTACGTGACAATTTTCTATGACCAAATGAGCCAAAGGTGTAACTTTTAGAGCATCTAATCTGGAAATCAGTTAACATAGGGTGAAACTCATAACAATAGCCAATTGATATGGTATGTGTTACGACATGCTAGGTATTGAAGATTATTGTGAGAAAAAGGACTGAGAGATGATGAGAGAGAATTATTGTAGTCAAAAAACGGATGGCAAGGATGAAAATGCTGTGAAGCCTAATCGAATTGAGCAATGAAAGGCTGAGAGTCAAAGAAGAAAGAGTTCAACACCAGAAGATCAAAACTACTGGCTTTGAATCTAACTACCACTAAACAGGAAAGGGTTTCTGTATTCACTGAGGGATAACCATATTTATACATAGTACTAATGTTACATCAGGACCTAGACAGCATGCCATCAGTCGACACTTTTGACTAGAATTTTTGTTTTTCCCTTACAGCAAACAGTGAAGATCAATCAGTATTCATGGCATCATAGTGGTGTGTATGTTTTATAAACTTTTAACTCTTTGTAACAATGATGAGGCAAAGACATCATAAAGGTTTGGGGCAGCCACCCATATATTGTTCCACAGCTGCAAAATAGGTTTAAATATTAACAGAGGTGTTCACTGATCGGAGTCCAAAACAGAACTGATTGAGGCAAGTTAGCGGCTTTAAAGGCCAGTACAGGAAATGACGCCATCATTGGGGCCAGAACCAGAAGTGATGTCATCGGGACCAGAAGTGATGTCATCAAAGGCACTGGAACCATAAGCATCTGCTGCGTCTGTCTGAATGGTCTGCAAGGAACTGAGAGAGACAGTGAACACACCCCGCCGCCCCCTGGTCTGTCGTGGAATTACAATTACTTAGCTGCCTCCTACTCGCATGTGTGCGACATCTTATAAATAGCTAGTATATTAAATATAATTCTTTCATGTCTAATATATATCTTATTTTTACTCACTGTTATTAAGTTACATTGCTTGCTTGTCTTTTTTTAATTATGCATTCATGTGCTTTGTTTTCATTATTACGCTGTATCATTCTTTGGAATAAAGGTTGAGAAAGTTCTTTGTTTGCAATGATGTCTAGCAGTTTGTAACACTCCTAGTCAGACACTGACTGATTTATTGTACCAAAATAATATTGTCTTCAAGTTACACCATGGCATCTGAGAACCCCACAACCGCTGGAACCCAGGTGTGCTGGAGCACCACAACAGCTGACATGCTCCTTGGCAGGACTTTTGAAAAGCATCACTCCATAACTTTGCATCCTCTAAACTTCTCTGCAGACTCTGACAGAATCCGCATAGGTAACAGCCAGAGCACCAAGAGAGAATGAGAGAAAGAGCGAGAGCGCATTCTGGCCACTCCAGCAGCATTCAAATGGAGGTCTCCCAGTAGGGCCTAATGTGGATTGTTCTGAATGATTCTTTAATACAAGCTTACTATCAAATTATAATTTGTGTCATGACTGTGGCTTTGAGGCGGCACTGTAAGCAGAACAACCTTCTGATCGTGCACTTCCCAGCAATGACCCGGCTCCATTCATAGAGCTAACACTCCCTCCCCTCCCTCCTCTTCCTCTGTCAGCTGACCATATCCCAAATACTGTGTTAGGGGACTTTACATTAATATGATTTGTCTATTTTAACCATTTGAATTTGTTCTGTTTTACTGTGTTAAATGTAATCTGTGTCTTAATGTATATATACCTTCCATCCATTCATTTTCCGAACCGCTGAATCCGAACACAGGGTCACGGGGGTCTGCTGGAGCCAATCCCAGCCAACACAGGGCACAAGGAAGGAACCAATCCTGGGCAGGACACGCACACAAACACCAAGCACACACTAGGGCCAATTTAGAATCGCCAATCCACCTAACCGGCATGTCTTTGGACTGTGGGAGGAAACCGGAGCACCGGAGGAAACCCACGCAGACACGGGGAGAACATGTAAACTCCACGCAGGGAGGACCTGGGAAGCGAACCCGAGTCTCCTAACTGCGAGGTGTATGGTTTAATCACATTTTTACCTATATTGCAATTTAGTAAATATGAGTAAGCCTGTGCTCATATAAGAACACAATACATAAAATCAACTGAGCTGAAGTGAATTGAATTGCTTAGTCAAAGTTCACAACTAAACACCATTATGATGTTTTGGCGTACCAGTTACTGCTTGAAACCCACAAATGTCACTCCTCCTGTAAGGAGGAGGACAGGACCTATGAGAGACTGATCACTAATAGCACAGCTATTGCTGCTAAAAGTCATGTGACCAATTATTAGGTTTAAGGGCTCAATAACATTTTCACACAGGGCATTTATTGTTTGACATATTTTTGTAATATATGAATGTAATAGCTATTGAATGGGATATTAAATGATAATAAGCCCTATGTATGTGCTGGGTTCCCTAGAAGGGCAATAGGCAGGGGCAACAGCATACAAGAGAGAACTGAAAAATAGATGGGTGGATAGCATGCTTCCTGGAGGAGCCTGAGGGCAGAAGACCTGAGAGATTGCAGTAAGACTAAGGCAATGGAGGTTTGGCAGCAGTAAAGTATACTTCAATATTAAGTAGCACATGGTCCAAAGATTAAACCTTATTCTGTTCTTAAAGGACTAGGAGGCTAGTCGAGAATTTCCTGCCTAGTAGCTGGCAGCATATACTGTAGTCCATGAAAGGGAAGATCAGAATTGGATGTCCTTTTTAAAGCAGGTAGCATTGAGGCTGCTTGAAAGTCGCACCACTTTAAAGGCTACAAAAATACCACAGGTAGTCCTTTCATGAGGATGTACAATAGGTGGCATGTCATCCAGTGGATTTTCAACTCATAAATATTGCTCCTGTAACTCATTTTTTTTTTTTTGTTTGTTTTTTCTGTCCACCCTGGCCATCGGACCTTACTCTTATTCTATGTTAATTAATGTTGACTTATGTTTATCTTTTATTGTGTCTTCTATTTCTCTATTCATTTTGTAAAGCACTTTGAGCTACATTTTTTTGTATGAATATGTGCTATATAAATAAATGTTGATTGATTGATTGATTTTATGTGATGGCACTTCAGCTTCACCCAAGAATGGAAACTTTGTGTGTTCATTCCACAAACTGATACTCAGCGATATAATCTCACTATGTGAAATCTGAAGAAATCTTTAAAAATGGAAAGCATACATTTTTCAAAAATGTGTTTCTGTCCAGTCTATAATTACTCTAAACTATATAATGACATTTAAACATTGCAGCATACAAGCACTAACCCTCTTTCACCTGATAATTCACAAAGTCAGATTTGAAGTGTTTAAAGAGTATTCATGTCTGGTGGTGCTGATGGTTGTGAAAAACTGGGACCTCTACATCCAGAATTGGGCATTTAGATGCATGCATGATGGGCATGGAAGCAGGAGCTGGGTCCCGTTTACCTTTACTGCTCTGCTCTCAGTGGCAGAAAGATGCTTGAGCCAGCTGTCACTGAAAACGCAAGGTGTAGGACTAGTTAAGATGAAATTCTTAGATAGGACTGGTGAGGAGCACCTATACAGACTAAATCTGAAAAAGAAGCCAGAACTGTTTGCAATCATGTGAGCAGAGGCCCTGAATTCATAACTGACATCTCAAGGATATACTTACGCTCAAAATTCTGAAGCAGGCAACGGATCTTCATGACATAAAAGAGGGCTCAAATGTTTGCTTTCCATTAGGTATCTTCCCTCTTCTGAAAGTAGCTCTTTTGAATGAATAGGGAAGCCAGAGCTGAGCAATCGAGTCTCCTGACCTGCAGGAGTTTTGCTGCGTTAATTAGAGAGCAGACTCATCTGGTGTATGCACACACCAGGTTTTTAGTATTTTCTGCTTTGTGGTGCTGTAAAGGATACTAAATTCAATAAAGTTCAAAAAGATTGTGTGAAAGCTATGGATACAGTTACAACATTGTCAGCTGTGGTGGTCCAGGTAGCTGTATACATTTAAAAAGAATGACAATGAAATGATGAAAGACAGCTGGAATGTGAATTTGTAAAACGTTGTTGAAGTAAAGCATGTAATGGGGCTTAGCAGTATATACTACTGCACGGACACTACTGCACATCAGGCAACATGTTTGCTCCCTAATTGCTTTTACCTGAAGACATTTTAACACCTATCTGGAGACAAAGGTGGCCTGTCAGAGTGTTATCAATGCTCGCACACACGCTCAGGAATCACTCCTCAGTTATTTGTGTAAACACGCTCACAATGGGGTGTTAAAATGAAAAAATGTGTGCGGCCCTGGCTGCCACCTCCCTGCTGTTTTGTTTTCCGTCACGCTGTCATCTTTTCTAAAGATTCTAAATGTTATTTTTGCAGACACTGATCCAGGTGGAGAATGCTTTGCTAGTAATTGCTGGATAATTGCAATAAATGGTTTTTAAGCGTCTCTGAGAGATGGAGACGTGTTCATGTGACAGACAGGGTACTCAACCTATTATTTGACTCTTCTCTTGGGTCTGATTTGCAGTATTCACTTGATTCTGCATGAGTTTGGATTGCTGAGTCCTGCCTGTAACATAACCTTCATGGGCTTAAGCTTCTTATTGCTTTGTTTTGGGGAAATGGGTTTATAAAATGAAAGAATATATCAATACTGTACAAGGATAGATAACTCTAAATTGTACACTTCAAAATTCATCTCGTGTAAAAGAAGATATTGTCCACCATACTGTGGCACTGAACTGAACAGACAGAGCACCTGCTGACCATTGATGCCCACCTGAGATTAATTCACTTATTTGCTTGGTTAATGACTAAGCAAATGGCAAGGTTTTTCTTGATTTTACAGGTAAGGAACTGGTACTGGTCTATTAGTACCATTTCTTTGGATGTTGCTCTTTTGTGTTTCAAACTGTTAAGAATCTGAACAATCTGAGAGGTGGAAATCAGCGATCAAGCATTGGCAAGAAAAACAGTTACTGATATGATGTTAAACCTGCATCCATTCATTCCCTTGGATTTTGGAGTAGTAGCAGTCAATGGAAAGTAATGATGCCCAACAAGGACTCCCTTCTTTTACAGGTTAGATAGATAGATAGATAGATAGATAGATAGATAGATAGATAGATAGATAGATAGATAGATAGATAGATAGATAGATAGATAGATAAGGCTCTGCATAATACATAGATAGATAGATAGATAGATAGATAGATAGATAGATAGATAGATAGATAGATAGATAGATAGATAGATAGATAGATAGATAGATAGATAGAATCTTTCTGCCTTCGTGTAATAGTCAAATTTAATTAAAACATTATGAAAATGCTTGAAACAAAACATCATTGAACACCACAGCCTCATTTGAAACAATGTAGTCATTTGGAGAGAAACCTGTAAAGCATCTCATTTCATATGACATACATTTTGAATGCCACTATAGGACTATAGGCCTAGAAACAAAGCCAACAAATAAAGAAAAAATCAGGAGCATGGCAGAAGCAATTAGTGTGAAGCTTTTGTGAAAAGCTTAGTTAATTTGGATCAGGTTACTATTACTCTATGACCTTGCTCAGAACTATTGTTTTTTATGATGTCTAGAACAAAAAATGTAAAAAAAAAGGTTTCAAAACGCAAACCAAACCTGGCCCTAAAACTCAAATCTAGACTTATGGCCTACAACCTCAAAAATACCAGGACTGTTATTTCCTAAAAGGAAGAGGAGAACCAAAAAACCCTTGACCCAAAGAACATAAACAGAATTTCTTAATAATTATAAAGTACATAAACATTTTTTCAACAACAAAATAATTTCAGAAACAAAATATATTACATGAGAATATCAAATGGAAGGACCAACTAAAAACATTACTAACAGAAAATAATATAAACAGACTTAACAATGGAAAACAGAGACCACAGCAGCACCTGATGGACAACAACAACAACAAAAACATTTATTTATATAGCATATTTTCATACAAACAATGTAGCTCAAAGTGCTTTACATAATAATAAAAGACAAAATAAATAAGAATTAAAATTAGGGAACACTAATTAACATAGAATAAAAGTAAGGTCCAATGGCCAGGGAGGACAGAAAAAACAAAAAAAAAACTGAAAAAAATAACATCTGCAGGGGTTCCAGGCCACAAGACCAACCAGCCCCCTTTTAGGCATTCTACTTAACATAAATGACCTCAATCAGTCGTCATTATATTCAGGGTTCTCATGGAAGAACTTGATGATGAAGGTCATGTGGACATCTGGCCTTTAATCCATCAATGTAGGGACATCATGGACAGCACATTCTTGTGCATTCCCTTCTGGTGGTAAGGAGTCATTGCCAGCCCTGATTTTCCTTCCCTCCTTGACATCACTCTCTGTCCAATGCCAGGTTCAGGAGTCCCTGCTCATCGCTGCACCATCTGTCTCCAGTGTCCTCTAGAAATTATCATACTTTTCCTTTTTGGTTTGTTTCTGGCTTTCTCAGGTCATGTTGCCTTTGCCTGTTGTACATCCAGAGCATACAGCAGACACGCAGGACTTTCTGTTCTCTGGTGACCCCAGGATTTCTAAACTGGCATATGTACAGTAGGTCCTCTTCAACTTCTGCTAATGTGATTCTCTGTCTTTCTTTCTGTCCTGGATGTTGTCTGTGCTAAGAATGACCTCCACATAATAATTAATTTATAAAGTGAGTGGTCCAGTAATTGACAGCTGTAAATTGTCCATGTGAGAGTGGACGTGTGAGTGTGCTCTTCAGCGGACTGGTGTAAACTAATGGTTCCAGAATAATGAATAGAAGGGTTTTTTTGGGAGTATACCATTTAAAGTTACAATTAGTTTCTTCCTCTCCTTCCTCTCCCTACAAGCCATTTTGCAAAGCATTTCTCACAGTAAGCAACATTATAATACAATTTTTTAAATGTCTGGACAATTAATTCACTAAAGTCAATTGTCGTTTTCGTCTGTTACCAGCAGTAAAGCTTGGTGTTTCGTCTGTAAAGAGTGACATCTTCTGCTGCCCTTTCTATTGCTTCACAGTGTTTGTGCAGACTGATTTGTGTGTGTGGGAAATTACAACAAGCTCTGATTGCATGTTTTTCTTTTTTCTTTACATGAGCAAAAGCGTGACTTATTTTTATAACAGCTCTTTTTAGTTTTTCCTTTCCATTTAGCACCCCTCATTTGAAGAGAACTCCTTTGCTAACCCTGAGATTATTGGGCTTACAGTTCAAGCGACAATAGGCCAAATGGCTGAGTATTAATCATCAGCGACACATTATAAGTCTGCATGCCGTTTCTGTCCTTTAAGCAAGACTCTTCATGTCAACTTTCTGAAAGAGGACAAAAGCCCAAGTTAAACAGATGCTATTACAGAGACACGCACGATTAGCAATTCAGACACCCTGGACATATTTTTTCTTTTACTTGTGAGTTTCTGAGATGAGCCCAAAGATTTTTATCATTATTTCAACACCTGTCAGGTGCATAATGACTCCTTTATAGAACTGCGGTTTACAATGGCGCTTGCTATGCTGTTTGAGCTGAGAGGGCATTCAGCACTCTTTGCTGATTTGGTTAAACCCAGTCAAAAGAACTCAAGTTTTGGTTTGGTTTGATTTCCAGGAGCAAAGGTCACCTCCCTTAGCATCATGTTACTTCTTTAAGAAAACTTGACTGTATCCAACAAGCACAGGAGTTGCTCAGCTGGTTGTGAAAGAGCGATAGCCTTGGGTTGTGGGTTGTTGGTCTGATGCTGTGGCCTGTGAAGCTGGCACACCAAGTCCATCCTTATTTGCATCACCAGATTTCTGGTCATACAGTTTCTTTTAACTGCACAAATACAGCACAGCAGTTAACTAAGGGGACAACAAACAGACTGCAGTGTACCACGTGAGGGCAGCACCAATGAGAATATCACTTCATTACAGAGTCAATTGGGTTTTAATGGTAAAATGGTGCTGCCAATCTCAAAACCAGTTGTATTTAGTACAAACTGAGAAGTGACCCATTTATCTAGATAAGTTTTAAAACTGGAGCTGTCACATAATAAAAAGTGTGGGTATCTGAAAAATAGGGGTTTAAACATAACATTATATTCTCAAACTCACTTACATTAAGGTTGTCATGGGGCTGGTGCCTATCCTGACAGTGCTGGGTACAAGGACGGAAACAGACCTGGGATCATTTTGTTTTCACATATTTATGGCTGTGCAAACATCCGCTAAGGAATTTAAAAGCAGAACTTTAATTGAGACATTGGAAAAAGTAGAGCAACCAACAAAAGCTAATGTTGACCTGAACTGGGCAGATTAAGGAGCTCAAGACCACCTCATTTCGTACACTGGTTAGCCATTGCGTGATCGTTCCACCTCAATCTATTCACTTAGGATTGAAATGTCTACACAGTGTACTGTCCGCCAAGGCAGACAGGAAACAGGAGGTCAGGACATGAAAATGAACAAGAATTACAAGACATAGTTAAAAGATCGCAGGAGTCTGAAACAGGAAAATCAGAGGATCAAGTACCAAAGCTAAAACATTAGCTGTAAAAATTGAAAACTAAAATTATGTTAGTTTCTTGGCAGAAATGTAGTAACTCTTAATAATTAGTGGTGATTCATTTTCTAATATTCTTTCCAACAATTTGGAAACCGACTATGTAAACAAGCCTTAGTTTAAATACTGGCACACCTACCGACATCATACAGGTGCGAATACAGTCACTCAAAATGGTGGCTAGCTTATGAAAACAAGAATGCCATCGCAGCAAAATCATTAACGATAACAAATTGACCAGTATAAATGTGAGAGATAAAGTATACATAACATTTTAATTAACAAAAGCAAAAGAATAAATTCCATAGCACTAAAACTGTGTGAAAAATTAAACTGTCTTTTAAAAAAAAATGTACTATATGAGAAAAAACATTATAAGTAAACTACAGATTCATAACACAGTTCAGGGTTTGAAAGGAATAGTTTATTCTCTTCCACTCCCCCTGTAGTTTAAAGCTTCTTCTGGTCCCACCGCCTCCTATATGACATATCTGTGTATTATAACAGAAGTCAAGTCTGTGAGTATCGCAGATGACAGCCTGTGATGTTTGTCAATGCAAGGCCTTGTGCCCACAGTGTTGTCAATTCAGAAAATCTCACCCACTGAGAGATCTGTTAAATCTTTGATAACAGTGCAACACATCCAAATGTTACAAACGTACTGCTCTATGCGTTGTGACTTGGAAATAAACTGAGCAGAATGGACTGACACTGTGTGATCAAAAATACAGGCATGGGAACTGGAACTGATTAAAGCAAGGAATCATTAACAAAACCAAAGGTGTCATGAATTCGAGACTCCATGAAGTCATAAAGGTGTGAGGCATCAATACTAACTCACAAATGCTTTGCTGGCCAGGCCAGACTTCTTAAGGCCTGCCTGGAAAAAGCCTCAGCTCAATGGGCTTAAATCCCACTCAAATGGCCTGCCTCAGGCTTTGCAGGCCTAAACCTAAAAGGAATGAAGCCTCAAAAAAATCCATGAAATGTCTTCAGTATCACAAAAAGCCCCAGTACAAGAGGGTAACCGCAATTCTCAGCTAGTGCAAAGATGGGCTAACAAAAGAACCTTTATAAAATAAAGCTTTTTTTGAAAAATACCAAAAATGTAATAAAAGCATTAAAGACAGTGAACAAATCCCAGAAAGCACAATCCAGCAAATAACCACCCTAAGCCAGAAAATGCAACCATAAACGAAATTTCTCACGCTCCACAGGGCTTCACAATAATTGCCTCTGAACTGCCTGTCTCCACAGATTTTATAATACTGGGGGCAGTTCCTAAACGGAGATAGACAGGTGACCCCGCCCCTTGGGGCTCCACCCACAAAGAACATGGAATATACTCACATTTAAAGAGACAGTACACCAATACATAATCACATACTGTATGAAACCAATTAATATAACAAAGACATGAAAAACAATAATTTAACATAAGTCGAAACAATAATAAAACATAAAATACACTATCTTTTTCAAGAAAAATGGACAAAAGTCAAATATCATTAATTCCTAACACTGGCTTTGGTTTCCTTCCCTGAACTACGCTGAAGATAAGTTTGTTTTGGAATGCCATCTTCAGTTTGTGCTGGACCCCATTGGTATCACATATGTATCTGTGCTTTATTGTTATTTTTGACTGCGGTGGGCTGGTGCCCTGCCCCGGGTGTGTTCCCTGCCGTGTGCTCTGTGTTGGCTGGGATTGGCTCCAGCAGACCCCCGTGACCCTGTAATTAGGATATAGCGGGTTGGATAATGGATGGATGTTATTTTTGAATTATTATTTTTTATATTTTTATGTATGTTCTGTTATGTTGGTAAAATGTATTGTTCTTCTAAATGTGCCTCTGTTCTTTCTGTCTTGTGGGTGGAGGCACAAGATAGATAGATAGATAGATAGATAGATAGATAGATAGATAGATAGATAGATAGATAGATAGATAGATAGATAGATAGATAGATAGATAGATAGATACTTTATTAATCCCAAGGGGAAATTCACATAATCCAGCAGCAGTATACTGATACAAAAAAACAATATTAAATTAAATAGTAATAAAAAAGCATGTAAAAGCAGACAATAACTTTGAGTAATGTTGGCATTTACTCCCCCGGGTGGAACTGAAGATTCACATAGTGTGCTGGAGGAACGATCTCCTCAGTCTGTCAGTGGAGCAAGACAGTGACAACAGTCTGTCACTGAAACTACTCCTCTGCCGGGAGATGACACTGTTCAGTGGATTCTTCATGATTGACAGGAGTTTGCTTAATGCCCGTCGCTCTGCCACAGATGTTAAACTGTCCAACTTTACTCCTACAATAGAGCCTGCCTTCTTAACAAGTTTGTCCAGGCGTGAGATGTCCTTCATCTTTATACTGCCTCCCCAGCACACCACCGCATAGAAGAGGGCACTCGCCACAACCGTCTGGTAGAACATCTGCAGCACTCCCAGGTATTTATAGGTCTGTACCATCTGCACACAGTCTCCTCTGATGATCACGGGGTCCATGAGGGGCCTGGGCCTCCTGAAATCCACCACCAGCTCCTTGGTCTTGCTGGTGTTAAGGTGTAAGTGGTTTGAGTCGCTCCATTTAACAAAGTCCTTGATTAGCTTCCTGTACTCCTCCTCCTGCCCACTTCTGATGCAGCCCACAATAGCAGTGTCATCAGCAAACTTTTGCACGTGGCAGGACTCCGAGTCGTATTGGAAGTCTGATGTATGTTGGCTGAACAGGACCGGAGAGGTAGGGCCACTAGGATATAACTAAATGTGAGTCTTCTCTTTGGCTATTTAAAGTGAGAGCAGAGATGACTCAGATCAGGAGATCATTGTGTTTGTATCTGGAATTTTTTGTTTCAAGGTATTTCTATTTTTTTTTCAGTTTCTCTAGTTTTGATTATTTTCTGCTCTGTCTGGATTTTGCTGGGACTGGATTACGTACTTGGACTTGTTTGGTGTAGAACTGTCTTTTCTGTAACAGCTTTTTCCCTCTTTTTTTGCTTTTTGGAGCTTTTTGGTTCTGTATTCTATTTGTATTTTAAAACAACTTTATACAATTTCTTTGTACTTTTGAGTAAAGCCAAGGGTTTACGGGCATCTCGCCTCTTGTGGGGCTTTCTTGGTAGTTTTAACTGTGAAGTCGGTTTTTCCCATTTTGAATCTAACCAACCCAAAGTCGAAAGGTAGTAGTAGGGGTCAAGCTGGATCCTTTTGTTAACTTCAGTGGCATATCTACCTTAGGGGCAAGTTAAACACTGCCCCCCTGCCCCATTCTTAGCAGATGCAACTGTTTTCCAAAAATGAATAAGCAATACATTTATCTAAATAATTTAATGTATTGCTAAAATGTTTGTTAGCAAACTCAACTTAGACATAATTAATTTTTTCCAATTCCCCTGGTATTCTCAGAGTAATTTCTTATCTAGTAAAATATTGATTTTTGGAATGGAGAAATTTTCCTTGGGCCTGGTGCTGCTAACCTGTTTCTGGGGGACATTTTCAGGGCTCTACAGAGGTATGAACAGTGACTTCAGAGCGAGTGGTGGCACAGCTGCTAGTTCACTCTCCCTTTTTGCCTGTAGAACATGAGATACGTGATCAGAAGACAACTGACATCACCTCGTCCTGTGAGCTTGACAATCCCACCCTCCACTTATATTTAGAAACTTGCAGGACTGGAATTCAGCATTCAATCATAAAACCACAGAACTCCTTTGCAGAATCGACTACTTTAATGTCTTGACATTGCCTGAGGACAGCAACAGTCCCCTAATTTTGTTCTAATGAATTCTCCTGACTTTTTCTTTTTGTTGTTAGACAGGATTTTACTGTGGAGAAATCACAACGCTGGGTCTTGTCTCGTTAGGTTCTTTTACACTGGGTTGCTTGTACAGGACCTTTGATTCCACTGTGTTTCAACATACCTATATACTGTACATGTGCATTTGTGCAACCTGAATTTCTCTCCTTGACCTTGGGACATGAAAGGTACATTCCTTTCAAGTGACCACTGTTTGAATCTTCTGTACTGCAGTTTAGACTTGTAACTCTTGCTGTATTTGGATAGTTATCATCAACATAAACATGAGTAATGTTGATTATTTATGTACGATACGATTTAACTTTTTGTCCATTAAACAAAACCTGGAAATTATACATTTGGGATCAAATATACTTGTTGAGGAAAAATAGTCTGTAAATAAAGAATAGCTGTGAGTTTCCATTGCAATTAAATCCAAGATGGATGTCCTTTATTTACACCAGGCTGGTGGATCCATCATTTGTTCTTATTTAGCACACTGATTCATTTTAACAGAACAGTGCCTTTTATAAATTAGGGTCATTTACATAACATAGCTAGAAATAGGACCAAATTAAAAGTCGAGTAAATGCCTGGATCATTGAATAAGACAAGCATCCACCCGTTTTTCAAAACTCATTTTACCCTGAGCAGAGCTACAGCCTTTCCCAGCAATTATAGGGCACAATGCAGAAACAATCCCGGTACAGGCCAATCACAGCAACAGCAAATACATATTAGGATTAATTTAGTATCACAAATTCATCTAACCAGCATGTGTTTGGACTTTGGGGGAAAACTGGAGCTCCTGGAAGAATCCCACATAGACACTTGAAGAAGATGGAAACTCCAAGCACCCTGGTCGCCTTACTGCACTACTACTGTGCCATCATGGCTTCCAGAATAAGACTATCCAACCATCCATTATCCAGCCTACTATATCCTAACTACAGGGTCACGGGGGTCTGCTGGAGCCAATCCCAGCCAACACAGGGCACAAGGCAGGAAACAAACCCCGGGCAAGGCGAGAATAAGGCTACTAATATGTAAGTTATTATCAGAGAACAAAATTAAAAGTTAAAATGTCATATGATCTTATTTTTACAGTATAATGATTCGCTAGTACAAATGTGTCAAAATGATGTAGTTAAACAGGCAGGCACAGTTTCAAGCACTTTAAGATTCCTACAGTAAGTTATTTCCTTACAATCCTACATTATTGGATTGAAATTGTGGATATATTGCGTGTTTTCTGTTATGTATTAGTGCACAGTGTGCATTTTACTAATTGAATATTGATTTGCATTTCTGCTTTCAGTGTTGATTATTTGATGTATGTTTATACATACTATAGTTTGTTGGTTGTAAATTATGACTATATGTCGATAGATCTTCCTTTTATGTGATTTGGTTATTGCATTACTCAGCTGATATTTTATCATCACTGGTGCTGGCAGCCTAATACATTGTGCATCACAGATGCTCTACCTCACTCGCTCATGTTGTCTCCTTGATTGGATGCCCTCCAACAGTGTTTTTCATAGTTCCTACCATGCAGTCTAGTAATCTTTTCTCCACCATGTCCATTGCCTGCACACTCAGTGTCACCTCATACCGCTCACTTTGGGTCACAGATAACACCATCTGCATTAAATTTCCCAGCCTCTGTGAGGCAATTCAAACCAGGATATCTTCCAAGACTTTCTGGTGGCCATGTACCCAGTCCAATGGATTTAACCAGTGGTGCAGATCTCATAACAGTTGTAACTATTTACTAAGCATTACTCCTGCTCTCTTTCTCACGCACATTGTCAGTCATGCTCACTATCATACATACACACTTGAAGACCCCTTTTATGACTGACTTCTCTAGATGGCCTCACACTGTTTGACAGTCACTTACATATTTGGCTAATGCCTTTTATCCAAGGTGACTTACAACATTTATGATACAATTGGTTACATTTCTTTTGGGTTTTCAGACAGGTCAAGCGACTTGCTCATGGTCACAAAGTGTCAGCAGCAAGAACTCACAACCTAAGGGCTTGAAGTCCAACGCCTTAACCTCTACACCACACTGCCTGCCAGTCTTCAAACACATAACCTCTATCAGTATTTTTTATTCCTAAAACCCTACTGGTTAATTTCTCTGTATGATTAATTTAATCAAATAATTATTTGTAATATTTCCAGGGTTATTTGTCCTTTATCTTCCAGATTGGTACACATAGAGCTGACACTCTATTAGTATCATATGATTAGCATGGCTAGGGCCACTTTGTTAAGGAGATGACAATATGAAGAATTTGACATCCAAGGTGAAAGATAACAGACCTTCATTTGTAGGTCTTCCAAAATGTCTACAAGTGCTTTTGTATTTGAAACAGACAAAAGATATTCAGTACACTGCCAAGGGTAGAAGACTGTGATGTTTGCCATTGTCAGACAATGAATATCTTAAATTGTAAAGTAGCCCAGAATACCAAGACAAAAGAAACGCTTCTCTCCAATTGCAAACCAGTAGGCTTCAATACTGTGTATGGATGGTATGACAATAAAGCTTGACTTGAAGAAAGTGCACATTTTAACTGATCAAGCAATCATTTCCATGCATCTCATGAGCTGAACAGAAGAGAATTCCTTTTGTCAATAAGACTGGTTAATAGGTATCCAACATCTCATTCGATATATTGGTCTAAGCTTGGTACCATGGACATATTGTATTAGTAAGTAAGCCAACTTTTTATTATGTCACATTGTAGACAACAGGCAGTGGAAACAGGGCAACTCCTGCCACCACAGGTAGAGTATGGCTTGGCTCCATACAGGAAAAATATTTCAGAGCGTTGAAGTGACAAATAGCAAAATATGTAATGAGCATCCCATGTCTTGGGAGCTGGACAATCAAAGCAGTACTGGTAACTGAGCTCCTCAGAGTGGGTGGCCATTCCTCAGCCTGATGTGGGAAATGAAATTGCTTAAAGCCAATTACAGCAAAGATCTGGAAACATTCTTTACCTTCCTGGATTTTGCTTATTATATACATGTAATAAAACACTTGAAGGCTTTAGAGTGTTGTTTTACCAAATAACTTCTAACTGACAATTAGAAGCCATTAGGCCTAATGGTTCACCTAATTACCGTGTTGCTATAAAAAGACTCTGCAGTTAGCAGAGAGTACAAATGAACACTAACTTAATTATGGATCTGTTTTCAGACGCACTGTCCCTAATCTGCTGCATCAGTCACCTTCATCTGTGTTGTCAGAACAAATTAACCTCCTTCCAGACTGCGCCTGGCTAATCCTTACAAAGTGCAACTTGTGCTTGGCAGCGCCTCACGGCAGCTGCTCACAGATCTTTTTATATTCCCTTATTCATTGTTAGATGAAGAGAATAAAAGTCACATTTTGTCATGTTCAATCAGATAACATACTAGAGAGCTTGCCAAAGAAATCAGGCTTTTTCCAACCTGGTTGGCTAGGATCTATTTGAAAATGGGTTCAGAAGCTGTAATGGAATTACATCTGCACGTGGCCAGCCAAGGTGGAGTTGATGGAGCAGGACAAACTGAGGCCTCCACCAGATGTGCTTGTGAGTTGTTGGAAGTGCTTTGTTATGTGTAGTCAATGGCATCAAAAGAGGAATTAGTGAGTGCTGCAGCAAAAGAATGTCCCACCTAAAGCATCATTCACACTCACCTCACTTTTGATACCAGGGAGCCTTTTGAAAAATTGCTGTTCTTCATTACTTCTATGAAATTTGTATGGAAACACAAATAATTATAGTAGCCATGGCCATTTAGAAGCAGACATAGCCATTCTAAAAACAGTCATGCAGTCATAAGGCACTGCTCTCCACCACTGGGTGCTCCTATAGAAAATCCCCTTACTGTAAATCAGGGTTGTGGATCTGCTGTATCCCACAAATACGTGTGTTTTTTATTTGTTTGTATGTTTGTTTGCACAGACTGTATTTGGCTATGATAGATTGAAAGATACATCATCAATATTTATAAAATTACAGCCCAAGCAAAATTTTCTTTTGCATAAATTGAAAAATGGTCTACTGCAAAATATGTGGGTTTGAATGAAACATTTTTCCAGGCCATAGTGTCATAATGTTAAAAGAATGAGTGATTCAGACAACTCCATGACTCTAAACTGGTGGGTTGGAAAGTAAACAGATGAGTGATGAATATAAGCTAATCTGGCCCATTTTATTATTGTGGATTTAAAGTATTTCCTCATTGAATAATGTAGACTTCATAGTTAGACTTTATACGTAGATATATGTTGGTAAAGGCTTTGGGATCAGGACTGGTTTCAACTTCAACTTGAACATTATTGTCATACTAGACATTAAGCCCGTTACAATAACGGGCGCTAGAACAGTAGTGCATAAACATTTGTATGAACAGTCTATATTAAATGGCAAGGGACCTTGTATGTGGCTGTAATATGCGTCACTGTATTGTGTGCCTTAATTTTCTCTCTCAGTAATACTGGTTTGTATTTCCGTAAAATGCCTGTAATTTTGTCAGAAAGTAATACAGTGGAACCGAAGTAATTTCCCCCATAGAATTGTATGTAAATACAATTAATCCGTTCCAGATCATATGAACTGTATGTAAATAAATATTTTTTAAGATTTTAAGCACAAATATAGTTAATTATACCATTGAATGCACAGCGTAATAGTAAACTAAATGTAAAAACATTGAATAACACTAAGAAAACCTTGAACAACAGAGAAAACTAACACTGCAAGAGTTCGCGCTATAGCCTTACGACCCACTAGTTAAAAACAACTTTTTTAATGAGTTTTAAGCACAGGAAAAAAAATTGAACATTTGAAAAATCAGTAATTTAATAAACAACCAAGAAAAGTAACATTGCAACAATGCACGCGTGCGCCTGTTTGTGTGTGCCTGCGTGTCTGTCCCCCATGCGGGCCTGCCTGTGTGTGTGTGAGTGTGTCTCTCTGTCGTGCGTGCGTGTGTGCGTGCCTGTCCGTCTCTCGCGTGGGCCTGCCTGCGCGCATGTGTGTGTGTGTGTGTGCCTGCGTGTCTGTCCGTCTCTCACGTGGGCCTGCCTGCGTGCGCGCGTGCGTGCGTGCCTATCTCTCATGCACGTGTGCGTGCGTGTCTGTCCGTCTATCGCGTGGGCCTGCCAACGCATGCGTGTGCGCGTGCGTGTCTGTCCGTCTCTCGCGTGGGCCTGCCTACGCGCGTGTGTGTGTGCGTGCGTGTCTGTCTGTCTCTTGGGCGGGCCTGCGTGTCTGTCTGTCACACGCACGCACCTGTGTGTGTCTCCCTCTCTCTCTCTCTCTGCACACACAGGGAATGCACAGGTAGAGACTGAACATGTGCCGTGTGGCCCCGCGCATGCGCACTTTACCAGAAGACACACACACGGACACTGGACGCACACATGGGTTTTATTAAAGAGGATGTACTCAAGTACAATGAAAATCTTATTCTGTGAGTCCTTCAGCAATAAACAAGAATACACAGCAACAGACAAGAATACACAACAATAAATAAACAAAAGGTATAGTGTTTGTGCAATGTATCAGAGGTTTCCTGTTATTTATTACACTTAATCATACTCTTATCTCTGCAATGAATCTACTTGCCAATTTCATATGCTGTTGTTGGTGAACAGAAATTACATCACCTTAATTTGAGGCCATTTTAAGCCTTATTACAAAGTGTTCTGCTCAATGGCTAGTCTAGTTATTAAAAACTAGCCATGGTACCTATCAAAGACAAGCAAAATAATAATTAAAAAATATTTGTTATCTCTTGTTCACTTGCCTTTCAGTGCCTTTCCTCTGTGTGTGTGAACTCCTTCTCTTCCGCTTGTTCCCTTAAAGTCTGCTTCTCAGACTCTGTCATTATTTTTGAGGTGCCTTTTCTCACATTCTGTCCATTTTTTTTTACTTGCCATCTTTGCCTCATATGCCTTTATTCCTCCTTGCGCATCTCACTCTCGCACTTGTGTCACTAAAGCCAAACTGAACAATCGGAGGGACTGGACATGCAGACCTTTGTGTTTTATTTTACAGTAGATTGGTTAACCCCCATTTAACCTTGTTCAGGATTTTGAGGAAACTGGAGTCTGTACCAGCACTGAATAGGGCACTTGACCATTGCAGGACACATTCATGCAGAGTTTATACCCTGTCACTTAAAGTTAACCACGCATGTTTGGGATATCGGTCAGAAAACTAAATAATCTGAAGAAAAACAAGACAAATATCAGAGAGTTTGTTTCTCTGTAAGCACAAGTGAAAGCCACTGCACCACCATGCTGAAGACTGTTTAAACCCTTTTCTAAATTTATGCTGCTTCCCACATGAAGAATTTGTGATTTGCACATCTATAGCCCCTCGTCAGCAAAAGTAAGTAGAATGTCATTTTTAGACCAGGCTCAGGCTCTTGCCACCTTCCTTCAGCATCTCACACACTGTCTTTTTACTGCCATCACTAGAAGTCTCCATTGAAAGTGATTGTCTCCAGGTGCCTTAAAGCTGCAAAACAGAAAGATGAAAAGATGCGGAGGCCTCTTAGTCTGATCTCACATGTGAATGCGAAGCAAGTGAGCTTCTGCTGTATCTGTGACCTGAGCTGTGGTATAATCAGCTCACGTGTGGGAAGTGTCATTCTAAGCACATGGTGGGCATCGGTTACATGTGTGCTAGTGTTCAACCATCAAAAGCTGTTAGTAAGACTTGAAACACTCTGTGGTTCACACTTGTAACCCCGGTCCAGGAATCTCTTCAGCACGCAAGAGGGTCAGCTGTTTCTACTTAGTAAAAAGCCTGAAATGGGATCATTCTGCAGAAAGCAGTTGCACTCATTATTGTACATTTAGATTTGTTTTTACGTAATGTCTATTTGATCAGTGGCCAGCACATTCAAACTGAAAGCTCCACGAGGCTGATGTTCAGGATACCGTCAAACTGACGGTAATGCTCAAAGTAAAACATGCTGTACTTCGTTACTGGAATCATTTAGCATTGTGTGCTTCACTTTTAGTGTCTGTGGTCCTGTTCTGTGCTAAAATTGCACCATTGTAACTGAGACAAATTCATCAACTGAAAGCTAAATCTGATTAGAGGTGCTGACTAGCATGATGCCAACTGTCTTTATGTGGCCTTTAGCTTCGACATTATGTAGAAGCTGTCCTTGGCCAGGTGTGTCTGAATCTGAGGTTCTACATCACTCGCCCCTCTCTTTGTCATTGTCCACCATTCCTTCATTTGACCAGACCTATCTATGATCTGCTTGAACTGATGAAGTGAAATATGCATCATCTGTTTACTGGGCAATTAAAAGCCTAGTCCTGTAGGCAGGATGGATTAAGGAGAACTCCAGAGGTTTATTGTAAAATACAACGTCAATTGAGCATTTTTACTAAATGGAACTCAGGCATGTGGGACTTAAGGGCTGTTTATCTAATTTATGATGGTATTTATGATGTAGTGATCCCCTAACACTGCCCATTCCACAGACCATCTCTTCATTCTTCCCTAGAGTTGTTAACACATGTCAATATGCACTACGCTGTAGTGAATAAAGGCCATAGAATCTACACATTAGGATCATTAGCTTACTTTGTGTTATTTTGGAGCCACAGTTCCATTAAACAGCTAAAGGCCTTGTGTGAATATCCGGGCACATTCCTCAAGGTATCAGTGCAGTCATTTGAATTCAACAGAACCTGAAAAGTACAACCATTAGCAGAGGGCCCTAATGCTTCACTTCCGACCTTCAGACAAGTTTCCAAAACTATGAAAATCCTTAATAAACAGAAGCAGCTGAGTTTGGATGGAAAAGAAATATATTGAGCTGCTCAGAAAGAGAAGCATCTGGACTGCAAAGGGCCAGTTTAATTTCAGCAGTGAGATTGGTACAGGCGGTATTTTCAATGCAATACAGTGAGTGACATCCGTCAAAACACTGGGTTGTGAATCCCTGCTGTCCTGCCATTTTGCCAAAACTCTGTCTAGAAAGGAAGCAATCATAGCAGTTTGAAAAAAAGAAGCGGTGATGATTGATTGACTTCCATTAAGCCTGCTTTTACAAAACATTCCATGAACTTGCAGATAACATGGCCCTAAAATGTTATTAGAAAACTTCTATAAATCAAATGCAGAAATGAATTTATATAACGACTTTAAAACACTGCAGAGACTTTGCTGCAGGGTGCAATAAGTGAGCTCCCTGCTTGTTCCATTAATCTGGATTTTGTATGCTAAGCCGTGAGACAGTCATAATGTGAGAATTTACGCTGGAACGCCTGCTAAAAGCTCACACAACTTCACTTGTGGCCTCTAATGTAAATATAATGGGCACTCATTTGGACAGGAAGTTAGCAAATAAAAGCAGACCACTCACCTCCTCCTTGCCTTTGGAACCACCTGCAGGTGTCTTGGGTTGTTTGCTTTGTGATCTAAATTAGCTGATTTCAGATGTTTCATTTCAAGGATTGAGGCTTACACTCACAGCCACTGACTCGCTGCACCCATCTCCAACTTCACGCCATTAAACAGCTCCTCTTGGCCACAACAACCCTCTGACCTAACTGTAAAGCCACAACCTTATTTGAGTTCCATGATACCTTCTTACACACCAGAGGTTTCCTGTTTAATGCCTACTACAGTATATCCTTTTGCATAATGGGTTCACATCATATGCTTTGTTCCCATGCTGTAAAAGTTATTTTAGTGTCTTAGCACAATGGGATCCTTGCACAGTCATAGTTTCTTCATACCACCACAGCACATATTTATAATGTATTAATTTAAGTCTGCCATGTTGACACAGTGGATGCCTCATGTTAACAGGGCCCTAAGCCCAATTTCCCACCATGTCAAGTTTGTACATTCCCCTGTAACTGTGTACCTCACCATCCGGTACTCCAATTTTCCTCCATAAACCAAAGGTGATTCAAATTGCAGCTGCATATCTTGTGTTCAACCAGCGAGAAGGACATAAGTAACTCTTGTTTATACTGTTGCTACACTTGCTCCCTGTAGCAGAATTCATTAAGTTCACATTTTTGATGCTTGCCTACAGAGTAGTCAATAGGTAAGCACCTATGTATCTGGAGACACCCATGAGGTCCTATACTCCTTTACACCCATTCAGGTCCTCTAGTGAACAGAGGCTGGTGATGGCACCTCTAAGTGGCATCAAATCTCAATCCAGACTCTTTTCATGTGTAGCTCCTAGTTGGTGGATTGAGCTGCACACCTCAATCCAAACTGCTGACTCCCCCAATGTGTTTAAGAAGCGTCTGAAGACTCCCATATTCTGAGAATTTCTGTCTTATGATGGATTTCATAGCTTTCTTATAATTAAGGAAAGATTACCTGTTTTTGTGTTCTGTTTTATTCTTGGTTTTAAAGATCTTCACTTATGATGACCAATTTTGTCATCATAACACTTTTTCTGTAACACTTGTCCCCAAACAATCCCCCAGACTAATGTTTGCCCAATTATGCTTGCCTCTTCTCCAAATTGCTTTAGATAAAAGTGTCTCCTGAGTGAATAAATATAATGTAAATAAAATGTAGTAATACAGAGAGGGCCATTTATATGGATACACCTTAATAAAATGGGAATGGTTGGTAATATTAACTTCCTGTTTGTGGCACATTAGTATATGTGAGGGGGGAAACTTTTCAAGATGGGTGGTGACCATGGTGGCCATTTGGAAGTCGGCCATTTTGGATCCAACTTTTGTTTTTTCAATAGGAAGAGGGTCATGTGACACATCATACTTATTGGGAATTTCACAAGAAAAACAATGGTCTGCTTGGTTTTAACGTAACTTTATTCTTTCATGAGTTATTTACAAGTTTCTCTTTGTTTACAGCCATTGACATGTCGCAGAGGTTAACACGTGAGGAGCGGATAGAAATTGTGTTGATGTCTGGTGAACGCAGTAACCGGGTCATTGTAGCAGATTTCAATGCAAGACACCCTACGAGACCACCCATCTCCCATGCTACAGTTAGCAAACTGCTTGCTAAGTTTCGTGAAACTGGTTCAGTGTTGGATTTGCCAAAATGTGGACGCATGAAAACTGTCACTAATGAAGAAACATCAGTGGCTGTCCTAGCTTCATTCAGCAAGAGCCCACAGCGTAGCACTCGCCGCATGTCACTGGAGAGTGGCATTAGTCGAACATCCTTCGGCGGATATTAGCTACTCACAAATGGCACCCTTACAAACTCCAGCTACTGCAGCATCTCAACGAGGATGACCCAGATCGGCGACTGAATTTGCAGAATGGGCAAAACAAAATTGGAACAGGACCCTCAGTTTACGCAGAAGATTTTGTTCAGTGATGAGGCAAACTTTTATGTGAATGGTGAAGTTAACAAACAAAACCACCGCTATTGGTCTGACACTAACCCACATTGGATAGATCCCCCCAAGACTGTTGGAACAAAAAAATTGATGGTATGGTGTGGTATATGGGGTACAAAGATAGTGGGGCCATTCTTCATCAATGGAAACCTCAAGGCCACTGGATATGCGAAATTGCTACATGATGATGTGTTTCCCTCTTTATGCACTGAAGCTGGCACGTTCCCTGAGTTTTTCCAGCAAGATGGTGCACCACCACATTATGGGTGTCAGGTCCGAGCATTCCTAGATGAACAGTTTCCTGGAAAGTGGATTGGTCGTCGTGGGCCAGTTGAATGGCCCCCAAGGTCTCCTGATCTGACCCCCTTAGACTTTTATCTTTGTGGTCATCTGAAGGCAATTGTCTATGCTGTGAAGATACGAGATGTGCAACACCTGAAACTACGGATACTGGAAGCCTGTGGTAGCATTTCTCCTGCGATGTTGCTATCAGTGTGTGAAGAGTGGGAGAAGAGGGTTGCACTGACAATCCAACACAATGGGCAGCACATTGAACACATTTTATAAGTGGTCAGAAACTTGTAAATAACTCATGAAAGAATAAAGTTACGTTAAAACCAAGCACACCATTGTTTTTCTTGTGAAATTCCCAATAAGTTTGATGTGTCATGTGACCCTCTTCCTATTGAAAAAACAAAAGTTGGATCCAAAATGGCTGACTTCCAAATGACTTCCAAATGGCCACCATGGTCACCACCTATCTTGAAAAGTTTCCCCCCTCACATATACTAATGTGCCACAAACAGGAAGTTATATGACCAACCATTCCCATTTTATTAAGGTGTATCCATATAAATGGCCCACCCTGTAGTATAAGTGTTTTCACTGAATGTGTCCTATGATGGCCAGGAGGGAAGAATGGTGTCAGGATTTGCTCTGAGCTCCATAACCCTGAAGTGAGTAAGCAGAATACACAGTGGATGAATTTATTGTTGGATAGATAGATGCAAGGATAATTTACATTCACCTTGATGACACAGTGGTAAGTGTCTCGTAATAACAGGGACCTGGGTTTATTTACTGTCAATATCTTCATATTCTTCATATTCCCCTGTGTCTGTGAGACTTTCTTCCCATATCCCAAAAGTATGTTTCTTAGTTTAATTATCACAATGAAGATTGTTGGTTCATGTCTTGTGCATGATGCTAACAAGGTAGGATCTGGATTCAAAAATCCTTGAAATATTCAGAAAATAGGACTGCTGGAAACAACCATTCTGAATTTGTGATGATATATTCAGGAAAAAGATAAACAGTACAAATAAGGGAGACTTTCTTCAAGCAATCACTTGTCAGGTGCTCAGTTTTTGATTCCTAACTTCACTTCAACAGCCTTTCTCTTCCCTTCAAATGCACACCAAAGCCCTAAATTTTCAGCATATAGCAAAACAGGCAGTTCTGAAATAATAATGGGGGAGAAAATAGTTGAAGTAATAAATCGATCAAACAGTAGCAGTCTTCAAAGACATGGTTTTATTCATCTGAAGCCTGAGTGATCTCACAAATGCATTGATAACTCTGACACTCAATAGCTCCAGGTGGGTTAAATAAAAAAAATATAAATTAAACCAGTGCAGAATATTGATCAACTTTCCAAACCAAAGCATAACACAACTCTCTGGAAGTGATTGAAAGATACTGTGAAGTAGTTAGATAAAAGCAGGGGTTTAATCCGAAACTGGTTTCGATCTGATCGGGGTGAGGTAGAGGTGGGAGTCTACGGGTTCATCTCTCGGTGTTTCTCTGTCAATGTGGAGGTGAGTGACAGCCTCAACTGGGCTTGTGTTTCACTGAGAAGGGGTTTATTTTTTTTTCAATATTTTTTGCTGAAAATGAAGATGAGTTTGAAATGGATTACTTAGAATTGCACGTGGAAATAGGGCAGAGAGGAGATCACCTTTCAGTTATTTACTTCAAAATGGCTAGACATTTTTGTGACAAAGGGTAGGGTTTCCTAGAAACATAGAAATGCCAGAAGATAATACAGCTGGAACAGATCCAGTGTAACCATTAGATAAAAAAAAACATTTAGAATAAAATGGGATTGGTAAGCCTAAACAAGGAGTAGCATGCAAAATGCCTGAAAGAAAGTTTTTTGCCAGTATACACTAAAGAGGTGTATCCAGTTAGAACTTGGGTGGCTGGGTGCTAGGCAACATAATAGAAGTAAGACCTTATAGAGGTCCTG
This sequence comes from Polypterus senegalus, assembly GCF_016835505.1. Lineage (NCBI taxonomy): Eukaryota > Metazoa > Chordata > Cladistia > Polypteriformes > Polypteridae > Polypterus > Polypterus senegalus. Next base: position 42,059,541 of record NC_053165.1, read on the forward strand.
GCAAAAAAGAATTAACAGATTCTAGCAATACTAATGATTATTGTTACTCCAGAAACATGTAGTACGCTGTTAAGAGGCAGAAGTACCCCAAGAACTATTTAATCTAGGAGTTCAGGTATACAAATAGGATTGTGGGCTAGAAATCCTCAATATATTAGATGTCAGCCAAGGGTCCCTCTGTGTATTATGGATTTTCTCTTGCTTGTATTAGAAGGTCAGATTGCTTTGAAATGGAGTTGTGGCTCGCAACAGGTGCTGGAACACCTGAGGCCTCATGTATAACACCGTGCGTAGAACTCACACTCTAACATGGTGTAAGCACAAAAGCGAGAATGTGTGTACGCACAGAAAAATCCAGATGCATAAATCTGTGTGTACGCAAACTTCCATGTTCTTCCGCTACATAAATCTCGGTCAGCGTGAAAAGTAATGCACGTGCACGTGCCTGCTGTCCCGCACCAACTCCTCCCAGAATTACGCCTCTTTGAATATGCAAATCAATATAAATAGTCCTTAAGCTCAGCTTTCTGTGAAGAGACAATGGGAAAAGCACAGGAGAAAATAGATGAATTTCAGCGAATATCAAGTGGAGGCAAAGGAAAAACATACTATTTTTTGATTTAAACAGTGGTATAATCAACAAAAGGAAGTTGATCAAGTGACAGAGTGTTGGAGAAACTCAAAAGCTCAAGTTCACAAAGTCGCACAGTGCCCGAAATAAAAAAGAAGTCACATATCAAAGTTGCCGTGAAAAGGCAAGTCGTAGCCCATCATCTCAGTGTCATATGAAAGCTTATTAGGGTACAGAGAAAAAAAAAAATAGGCACACTGTGGGAAAAAAGCATGAAATGTCAACTTTAATCTCGAAATTTCTACTTTAATCAAGTAGTTTATTTTGTCATTAAAGTAGAACATCATAAACTTCATTTTAAAAGAGTTTAATTTACTAATTTCTCAAATCCCATCGTAACTAAAGTAGCACATTAAATGCTTTGTTTTGTATTTGATCTTCTATGTGCTCTGTGTGTGTGAATCACTACGTGCTTCCGGGTTTTCTATTCCTCTGATAGGACACAGAATCCATTACATTCATAATATTACAGCTCTCTGAATAATTAAAATACATGTTATTAAACATGGGAACACAGTGGCGCAGTGATTGTTCATGTCTCATGCATGATGCTTGCTGTGCCATGCGCGACCTTCGATGAAATACTTTATTGTAGCAGTACTGTCTCTTTCAAACGTACTAACCCCCAATTCCTGTCCTTCCTTTTCTTTCTCCAAATACCCAATCACCACACTATAACCTCTGTAATAAACGTTAAGCCATCTGTAAGCTTAGAACGCCGATTCTTCAAAACTTTTAAGAAACATGGAAATATCTTTATAATACGTGTTTAATTATTCTATCCATCTATCCTTCCAGTGTCGCGCCAGCACAAGCAAGAATACAGCATGAGGAAGGAGCAATCCGTGAACAGAGCACCAGCTCCTAGCTAGCACTGCGGCACCATGTCCTGGCATGTTTAATTATTAACAATCCAGATTACTGCGGTGGGCTGGCGCCCTGCCCGGGGTTTGTTTCCTGCCTTGCGCCCTGTGTTGCTTGGGATTGGCTCCAATATAGATTATTTAAATGAAGTTAAAGTTTTATCTGTATTCAGTAATCCCTCGCTATATCATCGCGCTTCGACTTTCGCGGCTTCACTCCATCGCAGATTTTAAATGTAAACATATCTAAATGTATATCACGGATTTTTCGCTGGTTCGCTGATTTCTGCGGAAAATGGGTCTTTTAATTTATGGTACATGCTTCCTCAGTTTGTTTGCCCAGTTGATTTCATACACGGGACGATATTGGCCGATGGCTGAGAAGCTACCCAATCAGAGCACGTATTACGTATTAAATAAAACTCCTCAATGATATACGATATGCTTCCTGCGCGGTGCTTCGCACACTTAAAAGCTCTAACAGCCCGTATTGATTTTGGATTGTTTGCTTTTCTCGGTCTCTCTCTCTCTGACGTTCTCTGCTCCTGACGGAGGGGGTGTAAGCAGAGAGGCTGTTTGCTTAGAAGATACAGACGCACCTCTAAAAAATGCTGAAAGGCTACCTTCACATTGATCCCTTCACTGCGCCACTTTATCACGGTGCTTGCATACTTAAAAGCGCAACAGCCCTATTGATTTTTGATTGTTTACTTTACTCTCTCTCTGACATTCTCTGCTCCTGACGGCGCACCTTGAAGAGGAAGATATGTTTGCATTCTTTTAATTGTGAGAAAGAACTGTCATCTCTGTCTTGTCATGGAACACAGTTTAAACTTTTGACTAAAGGGTGTTACTTCATGTCTAGAGGGCTCTAATAATGTTAAAAAATGTATTTAGAAGGTCTTAAACAGGTTTTCAATGCTCTAACTATGAAAATATTAGATTTATAAATAAAGAATCCTACTTCGTAGAAATTCATTTATCTGTCTGGAACGGATTAACCGCGATAAACAAGGGTTTACTGTATAACTGTGCGGAGAATATTTATAAACAGTGTGGGAGAGTTTCTAAGGGCTTAAAATATATAAAAATAACCATACAAACATATGGTTTCTACTTCGCGGATTTTTACCTACCGCGGGTGGTTCTGGAACGTAACCTCCGCGATCGAGGAGGGATTACTGTAATATAATAAACATATTTTGCTGCATTTCATCTTAAAAGTGATATCAGCATCATATGTAAATACATGCTTTATAAAGTGGCTCAGGTTGTGTAATATTTTAACTGTAGTGCAAGTTTACAGTGAGGTAATTCTATTTATAAGTACAAACAGGTCTACAAAGAGCACTTGATGGACTGATTGAGTGCGTTTATAGTTCTTGGGATGAAACTGTTTCTGAACCATGAGGTCCATACAGGAAAGGCTTTGAAACGTTTGCCGTGTGAAAGCAGTTCAGCAGACAGCATGGCTGAGGCAGCATGTGCTTGATGCTGTATACCGATAATTCTCTTTCTCAGATTCTGTAGATCATTGATTCCACATTCAGATACAGTGATATAAATACTCTGAGTGGTGCAGTGAGAGTAATATGGAAAAAGATGATCCGCTGTGGCAACCCCTAATGGGAGCAGCTGAAAGAAGAAGAAGGTGCAATGAGAGAAACAACATTTTTGTGCGTATGCACTGTTTATACATGAGGCCCCTGGAGAAAAGGATGGAGCTCTGTTAGGATGATCCCAGAGCGTCCAAACCTGAATCCTGACCCCAAGGAAGTAGATATGTGGAAAGTAGCCTAGGGAATAAAGCTGTTGATTTTGGAACTAGGAAGTGATCAAGTCAAGAAATTTACTATTGAGGAGAATGGAAGGAGGACAGGTCTGGGATGAAAGACAGATTGAGATTGTTGTGGTGAGAAAGAGTGCTTACACTGTCTTATTTTAGTGAAAAGTGGACAAATAACTGCACTATTCAAATCTGGTTGAAGACCTTTTTTTGTAAGCACAGAGTGAAATCAGCATCACTCTACAGACAGATCTTCTGCTATTTTTTTTTCTAAGACTCTGTGAAGCACCTTGAGCATGGGAAAGGCGCTATATAAATAAAATGTATTATTATTATTATCACAACCAGCCAAGAGAGCTAATGACTTGAACAAGGAGGAGGATGTATTGTAGATGAGCAAAGTCTCATGTTTTGAAGAGCTGTGAAAAGAGAAGGCAAAGTATCCTCCCATCCATTGTCAAACACTTTTAATCCATTTTCCAGTCACGGAGGTTAGAGAAAAGGCAGGAAACATATCTGGATGGGGTAAGGTATAGAATATTCAAGGTTTTTTTAACTGTGAAGTAAGAAAATGATTGAGAAGAAACAGGCAATTGAATAAGGCAGTCAGTGTTACCCAAAAAAAAGAAAAACAAAGCAGTGTTACTCAAAAAAAAAGGCATAGCAAACATTCCTAAAGATAGAAAAATTAAAATCAATGAATAAAAACCCAAAAGTTCTACAGCAAAACATTGAATAGTTTTCTCAAGGGGTTTGGGCCACAATGCTAGAGCCACTCTTAAGGGTACATTCTCCCTGTTTATGTCAAAACATGTAATTCATAAATATTTAAAGATGCTAGACAACACAAAAAGATTTTCTGTCTGGAAACGCATGAATTAAGGAGCAATGGACAGAGCCTTCAGCATTTATCATTAGTTCTTTAAAATCTGTTACAAATTTGAATATACTGACTAACTTTTTATGTTAAAATAGTCCTTAAAATATAATGAGTGTACTGTGTAAGAGACATACATCCTGTCCCGGATTGGTTCCACATATAATGCAATGCATTTGGGATGATAATTCCCCATTATCCTATACTGAAATAAGAGAGTTAAAAACTAAATGGACAGCTGGATGGCTTTAATACATGTCACTCATCTTTTTACAGACTTCCCCAACTACCTGAATTCACTCCCAGGTTATGGTAAAAGTGATGCAATCTTATGTATCAAATGTAAGACAAATCATCTCTGCTATCATGAATATGTATGCAATATTAGCATTCAGGTTCAGCATTTAAATTTAATTCAAAGTAGTGCTGGATGGTATACCGGTTCATACCAAAAAACGTTTTTTATTTTTGTTATGATATAGATTTTTCTTATACCGCAACACCGGTTTAAATTGTCTAAACGTTGTTCGGAACGTTGCGCAGCAGGAAACTGTTCAAGTGGGGACCTTTTTCACTGCTACACCGCTAATCACAGAGGTGTTGTGCGGGGGCTCTTTTTCACTGCTACACCACTAAATAGGTAGTGGTAGTGTAGGTATTGCAGTGAAAATGGACAGAGAACATTCTGAAACTGAAGCTGTAGCTGACGATAAAGTTGAACATGATGACACAGAAGAACTTTTGCCGAAAAAAAGGAGTCACGTCTGTTGTCTGGAGATACTTTGGTTTTAAAAGGTCGGATGTGGACCATTATGTTAAAATGTGTAAATACTGTTTCTACACTACTGGATAATACTGCAAGCCAAGTTGTACTTGTTTTATGTTTTTTAATACTGTATAATGTACGTGGGTACTGTGTAATAGTGTGACGACATGTTGACTTTATTCTTGACATTTCCACTTTAATCTCGATGCTTATGACGAGAATAAAGTCGATATTTCTACTTTATTCTCGCCGTTTATGTCAAGATTAAAGTCGACATGTTGACTTTATTCTCGTAATTTGTCATTAAAGTAGAACATCGTAAACTAAACTTCATCCTAAAATGAATATTTCATTTACTAAATTTTCTCAAACCCCGTCATAAGGTATATAGCACATTAAATACTTTGTGTTAAGTGTTCCCCAATCCATGTTAAATCGGTATGTGCTTCTTAAACTGACTTCCTCTTGTACTGAGGAGGCGCAGGCAGCGATCGCCTCACAGGATACATTCACTTCATGATATTCCTGCTCTCTGAACATTTAGAATGCTAAGATAATTATTTGATATAATTTTTATGATGAAATACATTAAAGCATGTATTAATCATGCGGAGGCACAGCGGCATGGAGGTTGCACTGGTACCTCTCAGCAAGAGTGTCTCGGGTGTACCCTGCCTTGAATTTGCATGTTTTTCTGGTGGGTTTACTCGGCGTGCTTCAGTTTCCTTTCAAAGTCATGTAGGTTGTGGGGTTTTGTTATGCTGTATTAACCCTGCTAGTGCATGTATTGCTCGTATTCACCCTGCGATGTGCTGGGGACTCGTTCAGGATTTGCTCCTGCCTTGCACACAATGCTTGCTGGGATGGGCGCAACCCTGAATGGATGGCATAATGTATAACGAAGATATCTTTAAAGTTCTGAATACATTTGTAGCCCTGGATCTCAGTACTTCCGCAACACCCTTAAGTGCTGGGGGGAAGAGGAGCAGGGACATCCGGAGTGCTTCCAGGGATGCAGCCGGCACTTTCCGCCACACTGGGGTGTGTCAGTGGAAGATTGCCGGGACACACCTGGAGCACATCCGGGGGACCATAAAAGGGGCCGCCTCCCTTCATACAATGGCTAGAGTCAGGAGAGAAGAGAGCTTGGTGGAGAGGAGTGGAGGCGGCATGAAGAAGAAGGCATTTGTGTTGTGGCCAGGACTTTTGGGGTTGTTGTGCACTCTAAATATGGCAAATAAACGTGTGCTGGGTGACATTGACATGTCCGCCTGTCTGTGTCCGGCCGGCAACCAAAGTATATAGCTTAACTTGAAGCAAGGTCCATATTAATGCAGTTTTCAAAATGATGGTTCAGTTGGTAAAATGTCATCACCAAGTTGCACTTGTTTTATTTTATTTTAATTTGGTGAATACTGTGTAATGGACCTGGGCTTGAAGTAATAGTGCAACTATCAGTAATAGTACTATTTATTTTATTATTATTATTTATTAGTTTAAATATTATGGTAAAGTTGTTTAAAAAGTCACTTTAACGTGTCAGTGGACAGAGATTGCTAACATTAACAGAAAGTGTAGTTGGCTTACAAAAAATATTTACTATTTATTCCTTTTCTAAGACATGTTCAGTGCAATACAACTCTTGACAAGCACCTCTGGATATTTTACTAAGTCTAAACGCCTCTTTGGATGGTTGACAATATGTTGTTAAAATTATAGTTTAAGTTGTTTGCATAATTTGTTCAATAAAAAGTTCTATATTTTGACTGCATCTGTCATGCAGTGTGATTCCTTCTCTTCATTAGTGCCATCCCCTTGAAAACTATCACTTTATGGGGCCATGCAAACCTGTATGAATACTTGTGTGCACGTTAAAATGTTTTTTTTGTACAATGTACAATGCTCATGACAGTGGAATAGGTTATTCTTAGCCAGTCTACTGCAGTAATTGCAGTGGAAAATGTGGTTAACATTCACTCATGCATGGGAAAAAAATACCGTTGAATACCGTGAAACCGGGATAATTTAGAAAAATACCGTGATATAGAATTTTGGTCATACCGCCCACCCCTAATTCAAATTTTATTTGATTTAAGTAATCTACAAACATCTTTAAGCAAAAGTGCAGGTTCTGCCTTTAAAATATTCAACACTAAATTACAAGTGCTTTAAAACTCTCTGGGAAGATCTATAGTGCCATTTTGTTGTTTTGAAAGTGCACATATCTAGGCTCTTCAAAAACTCAAAGGAAAGTAACTAGAAGCAGATGAATGAATAAGTTACAAAATCCATGGGTTCCTTGCAACCCATTCTTATTAGGAGGATAGCAAATTGTTTTTCCAAACATGGAAGTGAAAATTTAGTATTTCTCATAATTTATGAAGGTTTTTAGTATATGCAGAACGACTGCATATGTTTCCACATTTCTAACTTCACAGACTACTAGCTTCAAGCTAAGACACTTTATTCTGGTATTTTTAGCCTTGTAATGTGTGGAAGGAAATGGTGGCATAAGACAAAAGAATAGACAAGGCAAGACCCTTAAAGAAAGAGAGAGACCTCGAGAAATTACCAATTTACTTCAAAAGTTATTTCTTCCTGTATGGACAATAATTAACCTTTTCAGCTGATAGGTTTTAGGTAAACAGCCAAAGCCTGAAAGATTTGTCATGCTGAGCAGAAGTGCAGTGTATTCTGGAAAGATGAAAGGTAAAGAAGGATTTAGGGTATTTTGCCTCGTTAGAAAGTATAGGTTTTGATTCACCTGAGAAAATAACCATAAGCTTGTAATAATGATTTAGTAACATTTATTGTGTGTTTTGAGAAACCTTTAAGCTCTCAGTTACGGGAGATGAAAACAAATAAGTAGAGTATTTCATGCATGTGGAATGTTTTCTTTCAGTTGATGGTTCATGCAAAATTGAAGCTTTCCCTCGGTGCAGTTGGTATTTTTCTGACATTTCTATCAAAGAACTCAGCTCAGTTGCTATTTGGGGAACAAATATGGAGCATGCAATCTTCTTGTTTAGATGCTGAACACTTTCCATAGATTTGTGTCTCCAACAAGAAAAGTTTTTCTTTTCATTTTTTTTTACTAATTGGACTGAATGATGTCTGTAGGAACTAACCCAGGTTGTATAATACTTCATATATTCATATTCATATATACCAACCCGCTATATCCTAACTACAGGGTCACGGGAGTCTGCTGGAGCCAATCCCAGCCAACACAGGGCGCAAGGCACAGTGTGTTGATTTTGTTGAAGATAAATATATTTTTTATGTGAAAGCTTTAACCAATGTTTTTATCTGATTGCCATTGGAATAGCAAAGCATCTAGATGGTCCATTACTAGTCTTGCTCTCTTAAATGTACTCTTGTGAAGCCTTCTATTGGTGGTAAAACTAGGTTGAAGCAAAGGTTTGAAAGTAAAATCAGCCCCAGCAAGCAGCACACCACAGAGGTCCCTAGGGTTGAATACATGGAGTACAATATGGACAGTGAGACAGGTAAAAGGTTAGAGGTAACAGATGCAGGTCCTCAGTTGGTACCTTTCCTGACAATGATTTCCTGACAACCATAGATGCCTCTCTTTTTTGGTGGCTTCAAGGACAGCACTTGGTCCTTCAGGTGTCTGAGATCTGTGAGCATTGACAGTAGCTTATAAAGTAGCAGGTCAAGTCAAATAGCAGGAAGGCTAAGAATGAGCTGACTTTTTAAGGTCAGTAGCCCAGAAGCTTCACAAGATACCCAGCCACATAAGGGCTTCATATAGCTGAGGAGTCCAGGAACACTAGAGTATAATATCAGTAGAGGCACATAGCTGCTTTTGGACTGCATGAATAGATCATAGTGAATTAGCCTCTTATTGTGACATGTGGGCCAGTACTCCACCAATAGACCTTACAGAACTTTTACATCAGGACATTAGGCCTGCTGAATAATGTATGATGCATTTATTACAATATTGAATTCAGTTATCAAGTCAAGTCAAGTTGAGGAGCATGCACTGGAACAGTGCATTGACGCACCCACTACACGACAAAACAACTCGGGATCCCAGTTGGCAAGCCCCCAGGCAGACACATGGTCCAGTCTCACCCTCCAGAAATGACCCTCTCTCTGCCGCAGCCAGGTGTTACGTGGGTGACCCCTTGCTCAGGTCCCCAACAATGAGAATCCTACGAGCTGGAGCTCAGGGAAACACGCCACATGACCGTAGTGCTGTAACTGACGCTCCTTCACAATGCAGGTAACATGCCTCATTCATGAGCAACCGCTCATTCGACACAAAATCAAACCAACAGTACCCAAGGATTTTCCGGAGAGACACAGTACCAAAGGAGTCCAGTCTTCGTCTCAGGTCACTTGATAGCGTCCATGTCTCATAACCATATAGCAAGACAGGAAGCACCAGGACTCTAAAGACTTGGACCTTCGTCATTTTGCATAGATATCAGGAGCACCACACTCCCCTTTCTAGCGACCTCATGACCCCCAATGCTCTCCCAATCCATCTACTGACTTCATAGGAAGAGTCACCAGAGACATGAATGTCACTGCCAAGGTAAGTAAACCTCTTGACAAGGTCAACACTCTCTCCGCAAACAGACACACTGCTGATGGCTGTGCTCAAGAGGTCATTTATGATTCAGTTATTTTATGCTGTTAACGTGAAATCTATATTTAGATGTTTTAAATGTATAATGTGATTGACTGTTTTACTGAGGACAATAATTCCATTGCTTTATGTCAATAAAGCTGCTATGTAACCTCTAACAACAGTTCTCACGGGCTAGTCGTTTTGGATGAATGAGTAACCCAAGACAGCTGAAACAAAATTTCTACCTCAAATTTGGAAAAGGAATTCAGACAAATGAAGTTCAGAAGTGTTTTTTATGATTTCCTAAAATCTTCACTTCTAAAAGGCCTCCCTGAACAGAAACAACTGAGAACAAAATGTTATAAACAATCCTTTCAAATTTTGCAGGTGTCCAGCTACTAAATTCGAGGTGAATAGGAGAGTACACCGATTAATGAAAGGGGAGCTGCTCATGAAAGCAAAAGCCATCCCATCTGTGGGAAAAGCTTTCCTGTCTAAGAACAACAACAGGTTAGTAACAGGCCTCCGCAGTTATTTCACGTTCACTTCCATATCCCACCAGACTTACAACACTACCCAGACCTGTAAAATACACCAAATGGGATGACCACTTTTACCTGGGCTCTGAAATCGGAGTGCTACACTATGGTAACTTTGGCTTTTACTGGAATTTCCCAATCCCTGCCTGTTGACTACCTAATTAAGTTTTACTTAAAACTAATTTAGAATTTTCAGATTACAATATTTTTTTTAAACATCCATTTGTTCTGCTTCCTCTTAGCCATTGGGTCACAACTTGTAACAGTCAATGACTCCATAATACTTGGGAAGAGTGTGCTCCTCTAAGGAGGCATTCAGCATTGTCTTTATCCTCATCCCTAAAAGTCAGGCCTAATTGACGCCACTCAAACTTTTCGGGTGCTTCAGATAAAAGTTTTAACAGCATTTGTAAATAATGCTTATCTGGGATTCCATAAAAGGTATATGCTGGATTTGTAACTTGACAGTAAAATCTAGATTAATGATCATCGCATTATTCTTTCAGTGGTGCTTCTTGTAATTATCATTTTCAGATGTTTTTGAAGCTGGCAGTTTAAGTGAAGTTTGCGGTTTAATGGACAAGTGAACGCCTGCCTCACACCTTCAGGATTTGTATGCGGATTTTCTGTAATTTCTTTACTTCTGAAAGTGTGAGCACTGCACATTTGTCATGTGTGCCTGAATTTGTGCACCAGTTGTCCTTTTTCATAGTGTTACATTAATATAAGAAGACAATGCACATATTTTCCTTTTATCTTCCAGTAAAAAAATGATCTTGTTTATGATGGCGTGACCTGTCAGTGAAAGATTACGGTTTCAGTACTCTGCATCTGTATCGCTTATGTCATTTCAATGCACTGTTTAATTTATGTTGTAGGGAAATCCTGGTAAACGTGAACGGCACAATGTAAACAATGATGGCCTATTTATCTTTGTGTTTATTTATTTCCGGGCTTTTCTTTGGGATATATAGTCTTTAATGAATGTACTCTTTCATGCTCAATACATAAGCCCATAATGACAAACATATTCAGCGTCACAGCTCTCATCTCCACTATTGCATATGTTCACAACTGGACAGATTAGATCAAAAGTAAACATTTTCTATTTTAAATAAAATCAAATTTAATCATGTATAAGAAAGTATTTTGCAAATTGTGTTTATGGCAACTTCAAAAAGATGTCCTCCAAAAATGAAAGTACATACAAATGCATACAGATAGTGGCCCGCAATTGGGCACAAGAATTCATCTGCCAACATGCCTGTTCACAACAGCATACTTGTTGCCTTGTTTATACATGTGCTAGTCATGGATAGCGTATACTTACAAAAAGCATTCATTCACTCCTTGGAAGTTTTTATATTTTACATTTATTCAACTTTGAATCACAATGGATTTAATTTTGACTTTTTTGACACTTGTGAAATAAAGCGACTCCAGTCATCATGAAGTGTTGGGGAAATGCCCCTTATATTGTCCGATGGACAAGGTCAAACAAAAACTGAACAAAACGGTTCAAAATAAATTATTTATCTGACAATAGATACAAAGCAAACAGAGCTATTTATACTGAAAGCAAAATGGCTACAGGAAAGTCTTCGTAAGGAGGGAAAGGAAATGGAGTCATCTCAGCAGGGTACGGAAGAGGAAGTGGAGCCCCGGCCATTTTGAGCGCTGGAACGGGTGTGTGTAGGATTATTTGAAATCTTCTTTGTGGCTGAGAAGACAGAGAGACGTTAGTACCTTTCAATAACCCTTCATCTCACAATGTTTTCTTTACCTTAGGGCTTGTTGGCTGCCTCCAAATCTCTGTAAAATAGTCTAAATTAGTCGCACATATAAAACACAAAATAAATACTCATCCACTTTAATATGACACACCTAAACAGCCACCGGTGCAATGAATTGATTTTAGAAGTCATATCATTAGTTAAATGTGGAATACTTCTCAGTAGTCAAAAGGCATCAGCTGATTGTAGTATAAAGGTATCTGTACCTGGAAGGTCCAATTGATAATAATAAATCAGCATCATAGTCTTTTTAACACAATGAACATGAAAGAACATTCTAAGAAACTCTGTGAAAAGGTGACTAAAAATACAAGTCAGCATGAATACAAGAAAATAACCAAGTCACTGAGTATACCTTGGAGTTTAGTTAAATCAGTCATTAAGAAAGAGAAAGAGTGTGGCACATCTGTAAAGAAGACAAGTGAGGGAAGCCACCAAGAGATCTATGAAAACTCTAAAGGAGTGACAGGCTACAGTGAATTAGATTGGAAAAACTGTGCAGATGACAAACATATTCAATGGTGCTGGTGCTTTACTAGTTGCAGCTTTATGGGAGAGTGACAATCAAGTGTTAAAAAAACACATAACATCTCTGCTAGAATTTGTCTGATGGCCCATCCGAGACTTGAAGTCAGCTAGAAGAAGGTTCTTATTTAACACCATGTTTGGAGTAAGCCATACACTGTACATTATCAAAAACACGCCATCCACACTGTGAAGCCTTGCAAGGGTAGAGGGTAAAATGAATGCAGAAAAATACAAAAAAATCCTAGTGGAAAACCTGATGCAGTCTTCTGGTATCCTGCACCGTGGGAGATGATCTCTCATCCAGCAAGACAAAAACCCCAAATACTTCACGGGAAAGACTTAAAAACAACAATGCTGTTTTGGTGGAGCAGGTAAGTCCAGATCTCAATCCAACTGAGAGTACGGGTCTAGACATAGCAAATGCTTTTCACTCACTATCCCCACTCATCCTGCCAGAGCTTGAACAACTTTGCAAAAAAGAATGGGAAAAAATTACAGCGTCCAAATGATGTGAAAAACTAATAGACAGAGACCTGTGCACACAGACTCAAGGCTGTCATGGCTCCAAAGGTGTATCTACTGAACACTGACTTGGAAGACATGTGAATGTAAGCGTAAAATGAATGCTGCAAAATATGGGGAAATACTTGAAGAAAACCTGCTGCAGTTTGCAAGAAACCTGCACCTTGGAAGGAGATTTGTTTTCAAGCAAGACATCATCCCCACGCATAAAGCCACAGCTACACAGGAATGGCTTAAAAACAGCACTGATTATGTTTACATGCTTACACAAACGGGGGTAGAGTGAGTAACCTGCTTTCTTAAAAACCTCCCTTACCATGTGCAAGTGCACTTTTGGAGTTTCCCTGTCAAAACCGCCAGACATCATTAACCTGTGCACAAAAGAGGTAAACTTTATCAACAGCCACCATGAATCTGAAAAGAAGCATGGAGCATGTAATAGTTTTCTTGTGTTTTATAAATACATTTAGTCCTTCATGCACTGTAAAGTAAATAACATCCAGCCCCTTTTCCCAGATTTGACATATGGACATCGTCCACTGTGTCACCTGTTGACACTGTTTCAACATATCTGTAGCAAATACTGTAGCTGAATTAAAAGTAAACTAACACTTTATTAATATGTTTCTGTTAAAGGATTGTATGCAGCACTCTCTTTTCTGACTGGCTATGTAACTGAGCCCTGCAAGGTGCTGTCATACCAATACATGTGCTTTTTCTTGTCTTACACACACGCAGGCTTGGATAATAATAACAATAATGAGGTGGCTCGGGAATCTGATCAGGATGCCTCCTGGACGCCTCCCTGGTGAGGTGTTCCGGGCACGTCCAGCCGGGAGGAGGCCCCGGGGAAGACCCAGGACACGCTGGAGGGACTATGTCTCCCGGCTGGCCTGGGAACACCTTGGGATTCTCCCAGAAGAGCTGGAAGAAGTGGCCGGGGAGTGGGAAGTCTGGGCCTCTCTGCTTAAGCTGCTGCCCCCGCGACCCAACCCTGGATAAGCGGAAGACGATGGATGGATGGATGGATGGGTGTATTTTCTTGAATAAAATAAATACTGGGTTAGGCTACTCGTTACTTTAAAAAGTATTTGGACTATGTAATGTGCGTTACTTTTAACACATTAAACTGCTCCATAGATTGTGCTGCTGAACTTAGAGCAGTATGTTCAGCTCATCAACAGAACTTTAGCAATTTCTGAAATACTGAGACAAATTATTTCAACCAGGAGAAGGAATAATACAATTGCCTGAGCATTTGCCTCAGGAAATTTATTTTGTGAATGCTTCCACTGTGTTTTTTCTGTGGCTGCTGAAAGTGTATGCGAAGCAAATACAAGCAGAGGCAAACAGAGTGCAATGGACATGCACGAATTACAAGTATCTTTAACTGAAACTTAGTTAAGAGTGTACATGGCCACATAACCGGTTAAGCCTAAATGGAGAAATCTATGTCTGTTAACCTGGTTTCTCAGAGACTAATAACCCAGTTCCTCTATCCAGAATAAGGGTTTACATGACATTTTAGAAACTGTTTTCATGATTATTAGCCGGGTTATTAAAACACATGTTAGAGCACTCAGTGTTAATGTCCTGGAGTTGCTGAGTCTGAGACCAGGGGTTCATGTATAAATGGTGCATACGCACAAAAATGTTATGTACGCCCATTTCCACACTCACTTCAAGAAAACATAAACTTGACGTAAAGCCACGCAGCCTCACGGCAGCCTTACACCACGTATAAGCACGTTTCTGCTCAGTTTTGCAAAGGGGTGGCACTCTGTTTCTGTGTGTTCTCCCTTTCTTTTTTAGATTCACATCCATGACACTGACTTTATCAGAGACACTGAAATTAATTGTATATCATTTACGAATTTATGGCACTTGATTGTAATCATTCTGTAACAATATAATGGTGCCCATAATGGTCAATCTATTCCAAATACCATAGCTGTTTTAGTGTTGTTACCCTCAATGCACCAAAATGAATATTTTAACCTGTGTTTTGTATTGATTGTGGTATCACAGCTGCACAGGTTGTGTCGAGAGTGCAGAGGCTTACAGCTTACAGCAGAGGATACAATTTCCAGTCCAGGAGGACATTTATAGCACACGCTGCCTCAGGAAAGCCACCAGTATCTGCATGGATTCCATTCACCAATGCCACAGGCAATTTGAACATCTCCCATCTGGCAAACGCTTCAGAGCCTTTCCTGCACAAACCTCGAGGCTCAAAAACAATTTCATCCCTAGAGCTATAAACATACTCAATTAGTCCATCAAGTGCTCACTGCAGAACTGTTTGTACTTATAATTAAAATTAACTCATTGTAACCTTGCACTACAATTGTTATACTGCACAACCTGAGCCACTTCATGAACTATTTGAACTATCTGTGGCCCATCTTGCATTTAACCAGCCGAGACGGGCACATGTCACTCCTCTCTTCAGGTCACTACATTGGCTCCCTGTAGCAGCACGAATTAAGTTCAAATCCCTGATGCTTGCCTACAGAGTAGTCAATGGTTCAGCACCTGAGTATATGGAGATGCTGCTGAAGTGCCATGCTCCTTCTTGCCCATTCAAGTCTGTCAGGGAATAGCGTCTGGTGATTCCACCTAAATGTGGCATCATGTCTCAATCCAGGCTCTTTTCCTGTTTGGTTTTAAGTTGGTCAAACAGGCTTCCCACCTCCATCCATACTGCTGACTACCTCAATGTATTTAAGAAGAGACTGAAGACCCATCTGTTCTGTGAACATCTGTCGAATTGAAAACAAGAAAAAAAAACTTTGTGCTGCAATACTTTATGCTCTTGGTTATTTGTTTAAGCTTAATTGCTTTATTAATTGGAATCTATGATTGTAAATGTATGAGTTATTACATCTTTTCACTTGTGGCAATCGACTTTTGTTACCTGTCCTATTACACTTGCTTAACAAACATGCCCTAGCCTAATGTTACTCGATTGTTTACCTCTTTTGTAAGTGGATTTGAATAAAAGCATTTGCTAAGCAAATAAGTTTGAATGTAAAATGTAAATCTGCACTACATGTACATGTATATTGTACTTATGTGAATTTCCCCTTGGGATTAATAAAGTATCTATCTATCTATCTATCTACATTATGCTTTTATATTATATATTTTCATTTTTTTATCATATTATTAACAAAGCCACAGGGGATGCACAAACCAGTGTGTTTCTTTGTGCCAGTCCCAGGCCTGGATAAATGGGAAGGGTTACATCAGGAAGGGCATCCGGTGTAAAATTTTGCCAGATCAATATGCGGACAACAATAGAAATTTCCATACCGGATCGGTCGAGGCCCGGGTAAACAATGGCCACCACCAGTACTCTTAGCCAACAGGGTTAGGGTCACTGTTGGCTGAAGAAGGAGAAGAAGAGGGGAGCAGACGTGTCCAGAGGCAGTAGGAGAGGAGGAAGGTAAAAAGTGTAGAACTGAGGGTAGGAACTTTGAATGTTGGCAGTATGACTGGTAAGGGGAGACAGTTATCTGATGTGATGGAGAGAAGGAAGGTTGATATATTGTGGATGCAAGAGACTAAATGGAACGGGAGAAAGGCCTGGGGCCTCATGTATAAACGGTGCGTATGCACAGAAATGTTGCGTAAGAACTTTTCCACGCTCAAATCGATGTATAAAACCTACAGTAAAGCCAGACTTTTCCACGGTACCTCAACGCAAGTTCTCCGCTCGGTTTTGCAAATATACTGTTCTTGTGTGTGGATGCAAGAGACTAAATGGCCACTGCAAAAATGGACCTCGGGAGAAAGGCCAGGTGTTTTGGAGGTGGATTCAAATTGTTCTATTATATGTGGATGGGAGGAGAAATGGGGTAGGGATTATTCTGAAGGAACAGTATGTCAAAAGTGTTTTGGAGGTGAAAAGAGTGTCAGACAGAGAGATGATTATGAAGCTGGAAATTAAAGGTGTGATGATGAATGCTGTTAGTGCATATTCCCCACAAGCTGGGTGTGTGATGGATGAGAAAGAAGATTTCTGGAGTGAGTTGGATAAAGTGATGGACCGTGTACACAAGAGACAAAAAGTGGTGATTGGACCGTATTTCAGTGGACATGTTGGTGAAGAGAACAGAGGGATTATTCTGAAGGAACAGTATGTCAAAAGTGTTTTGGAGGTGAAAAGAGTGAGGAGGTGTTGGTTAGGTATGGTGTCAAAGAGAGAAATGAAAAAGGTCAGATGATAGTTGATTTCGCAAAAAGGATGTACATGACTGTGGTGAATGCGTATTTTAAGAAGAGAGAGGAACATAGGGTGACAAACAACAGTGGAAGAAGATGCACACAGATAGGTTATATCTTCTGCAGAAGGGTCAATCTGAAGGAGATTGAAGATTGCAAAATCGTGTCAGGGGAAAGTATAGTTAGGCAACATAGGATGGTGGTAGGATGACGTTGGAGATCAAGAAGAAGAGAAGAGTGAGGGCAGAGCCAAAGATCAAATAATGGAAGTTGAGAAAGGAAAGGAAAGGAGGTAAGATAGGCACTGGGCAGCAGTGAAGAGCTGCCAGATAACTGGGCAACTACAGCAGAAGTAGTAAGGGTGATAGCAATAAGGGTGCTTGGTGTGACATCTGGATATAGTAGGGAGGAAAAGGAAACCTGGTGATGGAATGGGGAAGTACAGGAGAGTATACAGAGGAAGAGGATGGTGAAGAAGAAGTGGGATAGTCATAGAGAAGCATAAAGTAGACAAGACTACAAGGAGATAAGGCATAAGGTGAAGAGAGGGGTGGCAAAGGCTGAAGAAAAGGTGTATGATGAGTCATATGAGAGGTTGGAAACTAAGGATGGAGAAAAGGACCTGTACTAAATGGTTATACAGAGGGGCTGAGCTGAGAATGATGGGCAGAAGGATAAGGTGATAAAGGATAAAGATGCAAACGTACTCTCAAGCAAAGAGAGTGTTGAGCAGATGGAAAGAGTACATTGAGAGGTTAGATGTGGAGATAGTGCATCCGGAAGTGCAGGGCATTGGCAAGAAAGAAGTAATGACAGCTAGGAAGAGGATAAAGAATGGAAAGGCCGTTGGTCCAGATGACAAACTTGTGGAAGCATGGAGGTGTTTAGGAGAGATGGTAGTGGAATTTTTAACCAGATTGTTAAATTAAATCTTAGAAAGTGAGAGGATACCTGAGGAATGGAGAAGAAATGTACTGGTACAGATGTTTAAGAATAAGGTGGATTTGCAGAGCTATAGTATCTACAGGGGGATAAAATTGATAAGCCACAGCATGAAGTTATGTGAAAGAGTAGTGGAAGCTAGGTTAAGAAGGGACGTGATGATTAGTGAACAGCAGTATGGATTCATGCCAGGAAACACCACCGCAGATATGATGTTTGCTCTGAGGGTGTTGATGGAGAAGTATAGAAAAGGGCAGAAGGAGTTGCATTGCGTCTTTGTGGAATAGGACAAAGCATATGACAGGGTGCCTCAAGAGGAGTTATAGTATTGTATGAGGAAGTCGAGAGTGGCAGAGAAGTATGTAAGAGTTGTACAGGATATGTACAACGGATGTGTGACAGTGGTGAGGTCTGCTGTAGGAAGTGGGATTACATCAGGGATCGGCTCTGAGACCTTTTTCTTTGCAATGGTGATGGACAGGTTGTCAGACAAGATTAGACAGGAGTCCCCATGGAGATGTTTTCTGATGACAGTGTGATGTGTAACAGGAGTAGGGAGCAGGTTGAGCAGACCCTGGAGAGGTGGAGATACTGTATGCCCTAGAGAGGAAAGGAATGAAGATCAGTAGGAACAAGACAGAATACATGTGTTTGAATGAGAGGGAGGTTAGTGGAGTGGTGAGGGTACAAGAAGTAGAGTTGGCGAAGGTGGATGAGTTTAAATACTTGAGATAAACAGTACAGAGTAATGGGGATTGTGGAAGAGAGGTGAAAAAGAGTGCAGGCAGGGTGGGATGGGTGGAGAAGAGTGTCAGAAGTAATTTGTTACATACGATTTATCAGGGAAGGTCTAGAGGATGGCAGTGAAACCAGCTATGTTATATGCGCTAGAGATGGTGGCACTGACCAGAAAGCAGGAGACAGAGCTGGAGATGGCAGAGTTAAAGATGTTAAGATCTGCATTGGGTGTGATGAGGATGGACAGGATTAGACATGACTACATTAGAGGGTCAGCTCAGGTTGAACAGTTTGGAGACAAAGTCAGAGAGGCGAGATTGAATTGGTTTAGACATGTGCAGAGGAGAGATGCTGGGTATATTGGGAAAAGGATGATAAGGATAGAGCTGCCAGGCAAGAAGAAAGGAGGAAGGCCTAAGAGAAGGTTTATGGAAGTTGTGAGAGAGGACATTCAGGTAATGGGTATAACAGAGTAAGATGCAGAGGACAGGAAGATATGGAAAAAGATGATCCAGTGTGGGAACCCCTAATGGCAACAGCCAAAAGAAGTTTTTTTTATTATATTATTATTATAATTATTATTATTATTATTATTATTAAAAGAATTATTTTTTATTATATTATTATTATAATTATTATTGTTATTATTATTTTTTTATAGGAAAATAGGTTTATGGAGGAGTTGTATATTGAATCTCATTGTACCATACAATGACAATAAAGTAATTCAATCCAATAGAAGAGAGTGTGTATTTACAGGTGATTATGACTGGCTTCTAAGTCGATTTAGATTTCCAAGAGCTATCCTCTAGGAGCTGTGTGCTAGTTTTTGTGCATGTGCATTTCTGTTTTTGTCCTTGCACCATGTTTCAATGTGAATTCTGCACACAGCATTATATATGAAGCCCAAGATATTAATGTAACTATTTGTGGTTGGACTTGAAAAAGGCTGTTCACTAACAATTCTCATGCCTCCTGACAAAGCTTGGGAATTTTGAAAAAGAAGAATAGGGCAAAAATACAGTTTTCAGACGTTGATGGAGACCTGTCTGTATAGGTGCACCTACTAAATACTAACTTGATATGGGTAGATGTGTATGTTATCAATTATTTTGTGTTTCATCTTTATATAATTAATTGAGATCATTTTGCAGATGTCTGTTTTACTTAGATATTAAAGAGTTTATTTCTATTGATCAATGTGAAAAAATCTAAATTAAATCAACTGTGATTCAAAGTTGATCAATAATAAATTGTGAAACCCTCCAAGGAGGTCTTGAATATTTTTGCACAGACACTGTATGTGCATTTGCCCTCATTTCCAGGTGCCAGTTAGCCTATCTGATGCACCTTTGGAATGGAAAATATGAATACAAGAAGAGCAGGCATAGTCCACATATGAAGTGATCACCCTGATAGATAACTGAAACTGAAATCTGTGAGGAAACAGTTACGGTTACTTACCACCTTTACTCTGTACAGAAAAAAAGTTTAAAATGAGTACGTATTTTTACATTAGATTTTCAAATTGACTGCAATTATCCCTGATGATACTTCATTTTATTATTTTGTCTTTCATGTGTTCCTAGTTGGTTTATGATGATGTTCAAAAAGAAAACCTTTATGTGAAGTACACATGATGCTGAGGAGACCTGAGAGGTAGATACTTGGTTCAGATTGATAATGTGTTCCTGCAGACTGCTCAGTAAAATTATGGTGGAGTGATGGCAAACTATCTACATTCCACAGGGCCGAGTCGACAAAAATAGAAAATATTATGCTGTGGGCACCATGTATGTGTTAAAACCTGCCCAACGTAGCATATTAAAAATAAACCAGTGTGGAACATGAAGGCTTATCCTTTTGCAAGCACTCTGTTGGCTGATTATGTAAGAAGTTGTCTCCATGAGATTAGACTATAACATTTCTGTCCTTTTTTACTTTTTTTTATATTCAATGGAGTCATCTCTTTACTTTTCACTATTGCCAAAATGGATTTAAGTATCTAAACTGCGTGACCTTGAAATGTGGACTTTTCAATAATGCTACACCTAATTTGAGACTGTCAGGCCACTCTGAGGCCCAGTGCTGTTAAAGGTCACGTTTCCTTCTCTGGAGGCATTACACATATGTCAGATTCATGGTAACGCTTGTAATTTCTGTAATTATGGCCCCCATTATTGCTTCCTTCACTCAAATTAGGAATCTAAACTACTTGCCTAAATGCAACCACTTGGCCCTCATCTGGAAGGAGGGAAGCAGCAAGCTTACAGACAGGCCGCTAAATGAGCTGGAGGAAGGCTTTACCACAATGTGTCCCAACATTTTGTTAAAAATGATATTATTATACATGACAGAGGCATACTGTGTTGAATACTGGTTTCTACAGATTAGTCCTTCATGTTTCACACTGGTTTATTGATAATATGGTACATTGGACAGGTATTTACATGCACACGTCACCATTAGCATAGCATATTTTATTTTTGTTAAGTAAGCCCTGAGGAGAGTAAATAGTTTGCTGTCACTCCACCATAACTTTACTTAGCAGTTTGAAATAGTAAGTGAAACCAAATTTCCCCTTGGGAACAAATCAAGTACTAGTTATCTATCTCTCTATCTATTGTAACAAAAGGCGCTATATAGGCGCCTGACCCGACACAGAAGGACACAGGGGCACATCTAAAACCAACAAGACTTTATTTTTCTTCACCGTGGGTGCACGTCTTCCCCGTGACCCACAGGCAATACACTGTCCCAAGCACTATTCCACCACACAGCAACAACGTTTCCTTTAACCACCACTCCTCCACAAGCGTAGTCATCCTCGTCCTGACCTTGGCTCCTCGAGGGGTGGTGGCTGGCCCTTTTTATAACCCACCTGGAAGTGTTCCAGGTGCTTGACCACCTGGTCCTAATTGCACCTCCGGGTGGGGCTGAAGATTCGTCCAGCCAGGCTGCTGAGTCCATGCAGCTCCCCCTAGCGGCCATCCAAGCCCCCAACCAGGCTGTGGAGGACTCCATCTCCCATGGAAGCCCTGCGGGTGGTTGGGTGGGGAATCACTGTCAGCCAGGGAGGCTCCCACCAAGCATCCCGGGGAAGGTACTGGACTGCCCATGGTGGCTCCCCCAGAACATAAGCAGCAGGGCATGCCGGCTGGCCTTCACACTATCTTGCATCTGCCTCTCAGTTCCTCTCAGCCTCATGAAACACTTAATGTGTGGATATCCAGAGCTGCCATGTCACACTTCCTGAACTTCCTCTCACTTCATCACCCATCAGTACACTCCCTATGATTCACTGGAAGTGAAAGAAAAGTCCATTATTTGACACGGGCATCATTTAAACTCAAAGGATTCTCAAGCATAAACAAGTGAATGAGGGCATAAGCGGGGAGGACAGTTGTAAATCATCAGGCACTCATGAACAATGGACATCAGTGAGCTTCTCATACCAAACTGACGGGCAAAGGCAAGTCGATATGGTAACACTGAAAAAAACAGTGATTTGTTGGACAGTTGGACTGTGAGGGAATTGATGATGGACTATGTTGGTGATTTCAGCACTTGAGAAGTTAAAGAGATAAATGAACACCATTTTGTTTATAAACATTTTGGCATAAGTGCATTTATAAATTTAATATATATTTTTATTACACTTAGTTAGGCTGCCTAACCTGAACCCTATGAAGATCATGTCGTGCTTGTGATGGTTCTGCTGATAAGCCTAAAACTAGAAGATGGTATAACTGAATGCTCCATTTGCTCTGTATGGCCTTGTGTTTTCGGTGGACATAGTCTTATTTTGGTTTGAGATAAGTGAGTTGTGTGATAATGAGCGTGAAGCCAGTAGTCTGTGATGTCTTCATGGGGTTAAGGGATTCCAACAGGCTGTTTATCATAAGGAGGAGGACTTTGACAAGCTAAAAAATGTTACTAGTAGTTCCAAAGCTTTCAGAAAACGAGTGTGGTTGGGAAAAAAATAGGGTTAGCCTGGTTCCATCTTCTTCCTTGTGCTGGTATCAATGTAGCATTAGATGTCAGAATGTTTGGTGCAAAGCCTAAAGCATTAAAGCATTGGGGAACATTTTCTTTAACAGGATACATTATTTGGACATTTTATTTTTTAATGATTTAGTGCCGGTATTATCTTAATATCAGATTCCCATAAGGTTTAGAGTTAATTTCATCTCAGTCACATAGTATGGGATTTTTCTGGACTCTGTCATGTGTGCACACTTCTGTGTGTCATCCTTCATTTGATTTATCGCATGTAGTGATTCCCACGGGTAATGTGTTCACGTGTCTGTTTACCCTGCTTTTTCTGGCATCCATATGCCTTTCTTTTCCACGACTCATTCTTTACCATGTTACATCCAGTTTCGGAAGTGTTCAGTTTTACCTTCATCCACTTCTGTGAGCGTATTACTTTAAACTGTAGCAAACTAAAGCTTTATAGCTAGATCTCCTTTGAATAGAAACATGTAAAATACAATGTAGTAGTACTACAACTAATAATAATATTTTAAAAATATCAACTGAAATAAATATTCAAACATTTTTCCTTAAGCAGTCAGGTATCTTTTTAGTACAGCTCGAAATAAGGATAAGGCAAAAGAGAAGTCAGAAAGGACAGACATACAATGGCAATATGCAGCACATGTGTATTTTGTATTGTATTGACCCCCTACTTTTAACACCCACTGCACGCTCAACCTACCTGGAAAGGGGTCTCTCTTTAAACTGCCTTTCCCGAGGTTTCTTCCATTTTTCCCTACAAGGGTTTTTTTGGGGAGTTTTTCCTTGTCTTCTCAGAGAGTCAAGGCTGGGGGGCTGTCAAGAGGCAGGGCCTGTTAAAGCCCATTGCGGCACTTCCTGTGTGATTTTGGGCTATACAAAAATAAACTGTATTGTATTGTAAACTGTATGTGCATTACAGACCAGTATCACAATTTTTGGCATGTAACATACAATAAATAAAAAGGAGAATGACATACACACTTGAGGAGATTCCAGAATAATCACATAATATGCACCTGCAATAAATCTCAAATTAATGAGAAATGAATATCAACAAAGCACTCCATTACACAAAACTGATGTAATGAAAACTTGATTTTTCTAATGCAAATGTGATTACTACAGCATAAAGTGGTGCTCTTACTAAAGACAAAGATCAAGAGGAGACACATCTACCTCTGCATGACAACAAAGAATGAATAAGAGAATAAGGACACATTGACTCTTCTCAGGCAGAGGCGTAGTTAGGGTTTTCAGCGCCCGGGGACAATTGAAGATTTCGCGCCCCCTCTTGTTTGCCAAAATGCAATGGGAAAGGGAAAGAAATTTTTTAAAAATGTATTTAAAATAATAGTATTTTAAGAAAAAAATTTCATATAAGATGAAAACGAAAACATTTTTAAAATGATAACGCCGCCTCGTGTTCTTTAAAATCCAAATCCGTCATTAGTTTTTGTAAGAAAAAAATTGTTTTCCGCATTTAAAAATGATTTTAAAGAAAGTATATAGCAAATTATAAAGCAAAATAATTATATATTTATAAAAAACTGCATTACTTACAATTTATTCGTACGAAAATATGATGGGGAAACATCGAAAGTTTTGCAGCCATCTACTAGAAAACTTCACCACAGCCCAATCAATTTTCTATCAAACACATAAACACACATCACACAGAAATGGCGTTTGCAACAACTTTGACAATGATACACTAATGCCTCATGTCAGCCACGCGACCTGTTTAATAACGTCAAAAATGTTTCTGGGTGGGAGTCAAGCATGTTAGAGTAGTGGAGGGGATAAATTATTTTCTGTTGGGTATATAGAACTAATACGTGCTGTGAACGCTGGCCCGGACAAACACAGACGGACATCATAAGTTCACCCAACACACTGTTTATTGTACAATATTTACAAGTTTTGTTCACGTGCAACCCCAGTGCCTCTTGCACCGATTCCCCCAAAGTCCAGGGCTCACAGTCCTTGTGCCTTTCCTCTGGCCGCCTTCTGTCCTCTCTCCAGCTCTGCCAACTACCTCCCGACATCCACCAATGACTGGAGGGAGGCGGCCCCTCTTATGGGAACCCGGATGGGCTCCAGCTGCTTCCCGGCAATTAGTCTTGGCCACCCCCCTGTGTGGTGGAACTGCTGGGCTCACGGGATAAATAGGCACTGGGGCGCCGCCTGGCGGTGGCCACGGGTCCCTACAGGGCTGGGCTTCCAAACCCCCTACCCGAGGCCTCCTGCATAACCAGGACGGACGCCCCCTCTCGGTCTGGAGGAGGCACACGCCCTCCTCTGGTCCTCCAAGGCGTCCCGGCCGGGCTCCTGCCCCGGCCGAGGACCACATGGGATAAACCGGCATCGGAGCGCCGCCTGGCGGTGGCCACGGGTCCCTACAGGGCTGGGCTTCCAAGCCCTCTACCCAAGGCCCCCAACATAACCAGGACGGATGCCCCCTCGCAGTCTGGAGGAGGCACAAGCCCTCCTCTCGTCCTCCTCGGCATCCCGGCAGGGGACCACAGTGCTTTGAAATCAGAAAGAGACAAAAAACATAGGAAAAAGATATCCTTATACTGATGGAGTGATGGACTGAATATGCAATTTTTTTTATTTACTTTTTAGTGCATTTAAGAATGGAAAACATTTCATTCTAAAATTTCGTAACATCAATTTGGCGACCCCTGGATGTTGGGCCCGGGGACAGATGTCCTCCCTTGCAGTCCAAGCTGCGCCACTGTACTCAGGGACTGTTTTTGAGCTTCATGAGGTAGTTTTTAAAGTGTTTCTGTATTAACTAATAGCTATTCGATTCAGACAGCCTGCTCTGTTATTCAGCACTACGTTTGTCTCATTCCATTGTTGTACAGGAGTTTATTATTCCTTGAATGATTTTCTGGTTCATATACCAATACTAGCTAAGTTACTTAGCTTCAACCAAGAAATTTCCTAAGACAGTGGGCCTTGGTTATAGTGCCAAGGGTCAACTGGATGTATCAGATGTACAGTGGATATAAAAAGTCTTAACACCCCTGCCAAAATCACATATTTTGTGTAATTAAAAAATAAAACCAAGACAAATCCAGACTGAATTTATTCCACGTTTAATGGAAAATTGTAATCTATACAAAGAAGGTGAAAACAAATTAGAAACTGTTTAGTGCAAAAAGGGAAAAAAATCATACAAAAACCTGACTGTATTCAGAATCAGCCAATCACAATAACTCTCACCTCAAACAGTAGTTAGTATACAATTAAAATGGCTCTGATTGAACTCAGATAAAGTTTGTCTGTTGTTGTCGGATTATTCTAATATCCTCTTGGTCTCCAAAAGCCATGGTTCTCAAAGAGCTTTTAAAACATGAACAGGATCTCATTATTGAAAGGTATCAATCAGGACATGGATACAAAAAAAAACTATCCAAGGCATTAAACATCCCGTGAAGCATGCTGAAGAGAGTCATGAATAAGTGGAGAAAATACGGCTCAACAGTGACTCTACCAAGATCAGGGACGTCCCTTTAAGATTGATGAGAACACAAGAAGAAAACTGGTCAGGGAGGCCACAAAACGGCCTACAGCAACATTAAAGGAGCTGCAGGATTTCCTGAAAAGTACTGGTTGTTCACTACATATGACAACAATCAGTTGTATTCTTCGTATGTCTAGGTAGTGGGGTAGGGTAGCAAGACAAAAGCCTTTTCTCATAAAGAGAAACATCCAAAACTGGATAAACTTTGCCAAAAGACCGCCACGCCAATATATATTGAATATAAAACAGAAAGAGAAAATAACGACACAGCTAAAAACGCAGCGGCAAATTTCAGCAAAAGTTAAACGCTTGTGTCATGAGCACGAGGCGGCTATGCAGTGTCCGCAATGGACGTGGCCATCCGCTGTGCATATGATACCATATTGACATTGGCGGGCGAAGGGGCCACCGATTCATTTTCCACCGTGAGCCTAGAGCCACCCCTGAGTACTGCTGAAATAAATTATTTCATCGAAGGTCATGCACAATCACTGCGCCACCGTGTTCCCATGTTTAATAACGTGCTTTCATCATGAAAATGATATCACGTATGCATCTCATTATTTTAGTTATTCAGAGAGCTGTAATATCACGAATGTAATGGATTCTGTGTCCTTTCGAAGGAAGAGAGCCGGTTTAAGAAGCACATAGGGATTCACACACATAGATCACATACGATTAGAAGATCAAATACAAAACAAAGCATTTAACGTGCTACTTTAATTACGATGGGATTTGAGAAACTGGTTAATTAAACGATTTTAAGTTGAAGTTTATGATGTTCTACTTTAATGACAAAATAAACTACGTGATTAAAGTGGAAATTTCGAGATTGAAGTTGACATTTCGTGCTTTTTTCCCCACCGTGTGCCTATTTGTTTTTCTCTGTACCCTAATAAGCTTTCATATGACACTCAGACGTTGGGCTACGACTCACCTTTTCACTGCAGCTTTGATATCTGACAACTTCTTTTTTATTTCGGGCACTGTGCGACATTGTGAACTTGAGATTTCGAGTTACTCCTACACGCTATGTCACTCGATCGACTTCCTTTTGTTGATTATACCACTGTTTAAACCAACAAATAGTAAGTTTTTCCTTTGCCTCCACTTGGTATTTGCTGAAGTTCTTCCATTTTCCCTCTTGCTTTTCCCATTGTCTTTTCACAGAACGCTGCGCTAAAGGGCTATTTATATTGATTTGCATATTCAAAGAGGAGTAATTCTGGGAGGAGTTGGGGCGTTACATAAAGCGCGTGCACGAGCGTTACTTTTCATGCTGACTGGGATTTATGTAGCAGAAGAAGTTGGAGAATGCATAGATTAATACATCTGGATTTTTCTGTGCATAAGCACATTTCGGCTTTTGTGCAAACATCATGTTATAGTGTGAGTTCTACGCATGGCGTTATGCATGAGGCCCCTGGACATTTTTTGCAAGGATCACCCACTCCACATTTGCCAAACTAATAGACTCTTACTCAAATAGACTAAGTTCTGTAATGAAATTAAAAGGTGCTTCAAATTAGTATTAGTTTAGTGGGGGTGTGCACACTAATGCAAATAGGTTTCTGTATGATTTTATTTTCCTTTTTTCACTGAACGGTTCTGATTTGTTTCCACCTTCTTTATATAGATTGCAATTCTGCAATAAAGGTGTAAGTAACTGAGTACCTTTCTGTATAAAATATTTGTTGCCTTTTCTTTTCCCTGAGCTAACATTATTATTATGGAGCTCCTTACTCTTGAACACACCATGCCGTTTTCTAAGCCTGCTTAATTCTGAGCAGTGTCACGTGGGAGATGGAGCCTAACCCAGCAAGCATAGGGCACAAGGCAGGAACAATCCATGGACAAGGCACCAGCCCATCAAAACGTGAACACACATACACACAGCAGCCATTTTAATGTCACCCATCCACACAACCTTTGGGAGAAAACTGGAGCAGCAAACAAACTCCACACAGGAAAGACCTGGGACGTTATAACGCTTCGACCTTTCCTGGCCGATATCG
Source organism: Polypterus senegalus (assembly GCF_016835505.1). NCBI lineage: Eukaryota > Metazoa > Chordata > Cladistia > Polypteriformes > Polypteridae > Polypterus > Polypterus senegalus. The sequence continues at coordinate 42,087,923 of NC_053165.1, forward strand.
CTATACGTCACTACCAAAGAAGTTGTATGTGAGTCGGATAGCAGGTCAACCTCAAAATGCCCTCAGACCCCTTCCTGCGATACTGATATGATACCTAATATAAATTACACAATCTCAGCACAATAACAGTGAGAAACAAACAAGGTGAAAATAATTGTATTAGATTAGTCTTATATAAAAAACTATACAAACATAAATGACAACAACCAAATTTGTGAATGCACCTCACTCAACCCATATCCCCACAAATACAGTATATAAATAACTTAAAAGAGGATAAAACAAATCACCCCAGACAAATCCCAAAATCCAGGCAGTTTCCAGACACTTATAATAATATTAGTCCATTTTCCTTGTTCTCTCCCCCCCCCTCCCAGTCTCAAAACATGCTACCCCAGATAAGCAAGGATTGCTCTTATCTCGCCCACTTTAATTTCTCCTGATTGTGCCATCCGTTAATACTTTAGAGTGGGTCAGTCGGCAAAGTCTTCATGGTGGCCACCTCTGTAAGCAGGCGAGGCAGTCCTTTCTCTGACCGTGGATAGTCAACGTTTGCCGCTTTTGTTCCCGTTTACCAGTGTGTGTTGGATACCTTTTCTTTTTTTCCTCCCCTACTTGCCTTTTACAGTTTTTTTTAACTGTTTCCTGGCATTCTTTCTCCAAGAGAATCCTTGGAAACCACAGCAACAGACCACGAAACGTCTTCTTTACAACCTGCCTAATGTGCCTGATTTAACCATCACCTATTAAGGGTGCATAGGCAGCTACAGGGTTGACATTGAAGACAGCTAAGAGACAAAAGCAAAATCAAATAGCATTTTTTTGGGACAGTGACACAACGTGAACCCTGGTCTCTTTACCACAAAGCATCAGTGCCACCACTTCGCCCACTCTTGAGCATGCTACATACAATTGCACATAAGTAAAACATTCCTGCCATCGCTCAATTCTTGCTTTACCTTTTTGTTGATGGTCATTGCAAAACACAAGTTTTGAATGCCAAGGGGTAATTAGTAGTAATATTGGGAATTTGGGGTATAAATATAATCTATATTATATAGTAGATCCTGTTAAAAATAGTTGCTTTATTTTGATTTGAATGTAACACTTTGATCTGTAATCTTGTACTGTTACAAAGTTTTGGAGGGTTTAGAACAAAAGCAAAATACACTGAATCATGGTTTACTTTAACTTATTACATACAGCACTGATATTTACAGGCTGCACCTTTGTGTCTTATTGAATGAACTGAACATTTTTAGAATTGTACAGAAAAGAACAGGTAAAAAGCAACAATATTTTGAATTCTATAGAATGTCCAATTTCTTTGTGTTCTGTCCACAGAGAATCCCTTGAGTGAGTTGGGCAAGCGTTTAAACTGACAAAAGCATGTCGTTACTCCCAGCTGGTGTTGTACGTAGGGCTTGAAGTGGACTGGTGTGCTGTACCAGCATTTGCTTTTTAAGTGTAGCAGCACATCAAGGTCTGACATCCAAGTGGACACCACAGTTCTCATCTGTCCATAATATTGCATCGTATTTTACCACCAAGACAGTCCCCCAAACCCTGCCATCCTCATTTGAAGTCTACATAGATAAGAGCACTGGACAATTCAATCCAGCTTGAATTTGAATGTATTTTTTACCACATTGTGATTAGTGAAAATAAGTCAACACAATAGGGAGAATTGTGTGTACCCAAGGAGGCCACCTGCTAGCTACATCTTCCTGGATCTTCGCCTAGCTTTACCTTTTCCACTTCTCAGCTCATTTTCCATGCAGCACTCACCTCACCTGTTTTTGTTGTGCAGAGCTACTGCCCTTTTTCACTCACCAGCATCCCCATTTATCTGCACAATTACAACTTTGTACATTGGGACTCTTCTGCATGTGGTGTTCATTTGCATGAAATGCAGGCTCCACAGCTAAAGCAAAAAAAGGACATGCTGTCTAACACTGGCCCACCTGTTACAGTTTTATTACTGACAAATACCGAGAAATGAAATAGCACAGGTCAGCTAATTTTCTTTTTTCTATAACTTTAATCAAATCCATCAAGGTAGTTTTAAGATTGTGAGTTATTGAGTTTTTCCTATTGTGGGGATTTACACATAAATACTGATATATTGAAATGTCCTTTCTAAGTGGATACCTACTGACATATATGTACTATCCTGCCATATTTCAACTGAACAGGAAATAGTGCTTTTGTTGATGAGTGAGTCAATGAGCTAGTGAGTGAAACAGGACAGTGAGGAGGGCCCCGTCCGGCTCTCTACTCCTGACGTCACTCTTCTCCCTCCCCTCAGCCTGCAGCCTCTGTCTCGGATTAGCATGAATATATTGCTTCTGCAAGTGAACTATGATTCTTAGCACAATGAGAGAAGTCACAAAATCAACTGGAATGTTCAAGCAAATTATAGAAAAAAAAAGATCTAAATCCGTTAAGTAGTTCTCTCGTTCGCTAACTAAGCAGAGTTAAGGTTATGTCCCGAGGCAGACGCGTGAGTGAGAAGGGCCCCGCCCCCCTCCCTGCAGCCCAATGAGTCTCTCTCTGATTCACGCTAATAAATCGGTACTGCAAGCGAACTACGATACTTAGTGCAATGAGAAAGTCGCAAAATTAATGGAATGTTCAAGCAAATTATAGAAAAAAACTCAATCTAAATCCGTTAAGTAGTTCTCTCGTGAAAAGCGGACAGACATACAAAGTGGTCTAAAAACTATTAGAGATTTTGCACTTGGACCACAAAATTTTTAAAACCATTTCTTAGCGAGCACCTACGGACCACGGAAATTTCAAGTCCCAAGTCCTCATGGTTCGGGAGATTTCATGATGAGTGAGTCAGCGGTATTTGGCTTTATACAGGTGCTGGTCATAAAATTAGAATATCATGACAAAGTTGATTTATTTCAGTAATTCCATTCAAAAAGTGAAACTTGTATATTAGATTCATTCATTACACACAGACTGATGTATTTCAAATGTTTATTTCTTTTAATTTTGATGATTATAACTGACAACTAATGAAAGTCCCAAATTCAGTATCTCAGAAAATTAGAATATTGTGAAAAGGTTCAATATTGAAGACACCTGGTGCCACACTCTAATCAGCTAATTAACTCAAAACACCTGCAAAAGCCTTTAAATGGTCTCTCAGTCTAGTTCTGTAGGCTACACAATCATGGGGAAGACTGCTGACTTGACAGTTGTCCAAAAGACGACCATTGACACCTTGCACAAGGAGGGCAAGACACAAAATTGCTAAAGAGGCTGGCTGTTCACAGAGCTCTGTGTCCAAGCACACTAATAGAGAGGCGAAGGGAAGGACAAGATGTGGTAGAAAAAAAGTGTACAAGCAATAGGGATAACCACACCCTGGAGAGGACTGTGAAACAAAACCCATTCAAAACTGTAGGGGAGATTCACAAAGAGTGGACTGCAGCTGGAGTCAGTGCTTCAAGAACCACCACGCACAGACGTATGCAAGACATGGGTTTCAGCTGTCGCATTCCTTGTGTCAAGCCACTCTTGAACAAGAGACAGCGTCAGAAGTGTCTCGCCTGGGCTAAAGACAAAACTGCTGCTGAGTGGTCCAAAGTTATGTTCTCTGATGAAAGTAAATTTTGCATTTCCTTTGGAAATCAAGGTCCCAGAGTCTGGAGGAAGAGAGGAGAGGCACAGAATCCATGTTGCTTGAGGTCCAGTGTAAAGTTTCCACAGTCAGTGATGGTTTGGAGTGCCATGTCATCTGCTGGTGTTGGTCCATTGTGTTTTCTGAGGTCCAAGGTCAACGCAGCCGTCTACCAGGAAGTTTTAGAGCACTTCATGCTTCCTGCTGCTGACGAACTTTATGGAGATGCAGATTTCATTTTCCAACAGGACCTGGCACCTGCACACAGTGCCAAAGTTACCAGTACCTGGTTTAAGGACCATGGTATCCCTGTTCTTGATTGGCCAGCAAACTCGCCTGACCTTAACCCCATAGAAAATCTATGGGGTATTGTGAAGAGGAAGATGCAATACGCCAGACCCAACAATTCAGAAGAGCTGAAGGCCACTATCAGAGCAACATGGGCTCTCATAACACCTGAGCAGTGCCACAGACTGATCGACTCCATGCCACACCGCATTGCTGCAGTAATCCAGGCCAAAGGAGCCCCAACTAAATATTGAGTGCTGTACATGCTCATACTTTTCATGTTCATACCTTTCAGTTGGCCAACATTTCTAAAAATCCTTTTTTTGCATTGGTCTTAATTGATATTCTAATTTTCCAAGATACTGAATATAATCATCAAAATTAAAAGAAATAAACATTTGAAATACATCAGTCTGTGTGTAATGAATGAATCTAATATACAAGTTTCACTTTTTGAATGGAATTACTGAAATAAATCAACTTTGTCATGATATTCTAATTTTATGACCAGAACCTGTATATATATATACAGTATATATATATATATATATATATATATATATATATATATATTGTGAACGCTGGCCCCGGCACAGACAGACGGACATCATATTTTCACCCAACACACTTTATTTACACTATTTACAACACTACAAACAGTCACGTGCACTCACAAAACCCCAGTGCCTTCTGCACTGATTCCCCCAAGTCCAGGGCCCACAGTTCTGTGCCTTGCTTCCTGGCCGCCTCCTGTCCTCGCTCTCCAGCTCAGTCCTTCTGCCTCCCGACTTCCACCAATGACTGGAGGGAGGGCCCCTAAATAAGGCTCCCGGATGAGCCCCAGGTGCTTCCGCCATCTGTTCCTTTGCACGCCCCAGCGTGGCGGAAGTGTCGGCTGCCTTCCTGGCAGCTCTCCGGCCACACAAAGTCTTCCCCCCGGCACTTCCTGGTGTGGCGGAAGTGCCGGGCTCCCGGGATAATTAGGCACCGGGGCGCCGCCTGGCGGTGGCCACGGGTCCCTACAGGGCTGGGCTTCAAAGCCCTGTACCCAGGCCCCTTGCCTAACCAGGACGGACGCCCCACTCTGTCTGGAGGAGGCACTCGCCCTCCTCCGGTCCTCAAGCGCCCCGCCGGGCGCCTGCCCCGACCGGCAACCGCACGGGATAAACCGGCATCGGGGCGCCGCCTGGCGGTGACCACGGCCCCTACAGGAAGGGCTTCCATGCCCTCAACCCGTGGCCCCAACAGAACCAGGACGGACGCCCTCGCGGTCTGGAGGAGGCACAAGCCCTCCTCACGCCCCTCCTGCCCCGGGCTCCCGCCCGCTAATATATATATATATATATATATATATATATATACTGTATATAGTCATGGCCGAAATTATCTGCACCTCTGGAATTTTCCCAGAAAATGCACCATTTCTCCCAGAAAACTGTTGCAGTTACAAATGTTTTGGTATACACGTGTTTATTTCCTTTATGTGCATTGGAACAACAGAAAAAAACAGAGAAAAAAAGCCAAATCACACAAAACTCAAAAGCTGGGCTGGACAAAATTATGGGCACCCTCAACTTAATATTTGGTTGCATGCCCTTTGGAAAAAATAACTGAAATCAAGCGCTTCCTATAACCATCAACAAGCTTGTTACACCTCTCAACTGGAATTCCCGACCACTCTTCTTTTGCAGACTGCTCAAGGTCTCTCAGATTTGAAGGCCGTCTTCTCCCAACAGCAATTTTGAGTGTTCAATCGGATTTAGATCCTGTCTAATTGCTGGCCACTTCAGAACTCTCCAGCGCTTTGTCTTCAACCATTTCTGGGTGCTTTTAGAGGTATGTTTGGAGTCATTGTCCTGCTAGAACCCCATGACCTGTGACACAGACCCAGCTTTCTGACACTTGGTCCTACATTGCGCCCCAATATCTTTTGGTAGACTTCAGATTTCATGATGTCTTGCACACAGTCAAGGCATCCAGTGCCAGAGGCAGCATAACATCCCCAAAACATCTTAGAACCTCCACCATGTTTGACTGTAGGTGCTGTTTTCTTTTCTTCGTAGGCCTCATTCCGCTTTCTGTAAACAGTAGAATGATGAGCTTTACCAAAAAGCTCTACCTTGGTCTCATCTGTCCACAAGACGTTCGCCCAGAAGTACATTTTGGCAAACTCCAGTCTGGCTTTTTTATGTTTCTGTGTCAGCAGTGGGGTCCTCCTGGCTCTCCTGCCATAGCGTTTCATTTCGTTCAGATGTCGACGGATAGTTCGAGCTGACACTGTTGCACCCTGAGTCTGCAGAACAGCTTGAATATGTTTTGAAGTTTATTGGGGCTGTTTATCCACCATTCAAACTATCCTTCATTGCAGTCTTTTATCAATTTTTCTTTTCCATCCACATCCAGGGAGATTAGCTACAGTGCCATGTGTTGTGAACTTCTTAATTATGTTGTGCACAGTGGACAAAGGAACATGAAGATCTCTGGAGATGGACTTGTAGCCTTGAGATTGTTGATATTTTTCCACAATTTTTGTTTTCAAGTCCTCAGACAATTCTCTGCTCTCCTTTCTGTTCTCCATGCTTAGTGTGGCACACTCAGACACACAACAGAAAGGTTGACTCAACTTTTTTCCATTTTAACTGGCTTCAGGTGTGATTGCTATATTGCCAGCACCTGTTTCTTGCCACAGGTGAGTTCAAACGAGCATCATGTGCTTGAAATAAAACGATTTACCCACAATTTTGAAAAGGTGCCAATAATTTTGTCCGGCCCATTTTTGGAGTTCTGTGTGACATGATTTCAGATTTGGCTTTTTTTCTCTGTTTTTTTGTGTTGTTCCAATGCACATAAATAAAATAAACACGTGTACACCAAAACATTTGGAATTGCAACAATTTTCTGGGAAAATTCCACGTGTGCCGATAATTTCAGCCATGACTGTATATCCATCCATCCATTTTCTAACCCGCTGAATCCGAATACAGGGTCACGGGGGTCTGCTGGATCCAATCCCAGCCAACACAGGGCACAAGGCAGGAACCAATCCTGGGCAGGGTGCCAACCCACTGCAGGACACATACAAACACACCAAGCACACACTAGGGCCAATTTAGAATCGCCAATCCACCTAACCTGCATGTCTTTGGATTGTGGGAGGAAACCGGAGCGCCCGGAGGAAACCCACGCAGACACGAGGAGAACATGCAAACTCCACGCAGGGACAACCCAGGAAGTGAACCCGGGTCTCCTAACTGCAAGGCAGCAGCGCTACCACTGTGCCACCGTGCCGCCCATGACTGTATATATATATATATATATATATATATATATATATATATATATATATATATATATATATATATATATATATATATATATATATATATATATATATATATATATATATATATATATATATATATTGTTTGAGTGAGTGTTAAAAATCTATGCATAAAATAAAATGCTTAACATAAACATCATTCTGTTCAAGGCTGTTATTACATAACAGTGGCAGCACAGCCCCTGCAGACAAAATTCAGATCCATAATTTGGCTTTGCTGTTATGCCCAAAGATGTGTAGGACAGGTGAAGTGTCCATTCCAAAAATGGCCGGAGTGTCAGTTTACTGTGGCATGAATGAACACCATGGCAGACTGAGGCCTTGTCCAAGATGTTTCCTGCCTTGCAATGGGTGAATGGGTTCTAGCCTGCCATGACCCTGAATTAGATTAAGCAGGTTTGTGAATGTTATATTATTCAAGCGGATAAAGCTTGCTTTGTATGGTCAACAGGAAAAGCAGATCTCATATTCTCATCCCAGTAGTGGAACGATGCTGTGATGGCTTCTTTTCTGTTCTGCTTCATTAGAAAAGCAAGCAGCAAGTGGAGGAAGGCAAAGTTTTGTAGAGAGCAATGTGACAATCAGTGATGTCAAAACACAGGACATCCACTCAAACTAAGGGAACATTCCTTTAGCTTCAATATAAAGCTTAATTTTTTTTGCTCTGAATCCGAATGTTCAGAGTGAGATATTGGTTGTTATAAAAGCAACTGGAAGGATCAAAGTAGTCTTTACAATTTGATGGAAGAAACAGAGAAAATGCGTTCAAGAAATATGTGGTACATGTAAACAAACTGAGTGAAGTAAGGATTTAAAGACAGCCAGAAGAAAAAGTGAGGCATCACATGAGACCATTCAGTCAGAAAGTTTCTTCTCAGAGTGCTGTCTGGATTTATCTTCTAGCTGCATCATCCCTCACTCTGAATAAAAAGCTTGTATTTGGCATGTCCCATAAGAGTGCTCAGGCAGTTCGTATGATGTGGAGGATTAACAGTTGGTCAATTCAAAATGAGAGAGCGGGGCATAAGACGGGTTAAGGAGACACTGGAAGATGCTCAAGATGCTGCAGTAAGCACTTTGATTCCACACCAGGTTGGCACCAAGGTTCCAGCTAGCCTGACATGTTCTTCACTAGGGGGCAATATATCGCTATTCTGAGGATTGAGTTTGCAGTATCAGTAAGTCACTACAGTTCAAGTCTCTGTACTTGTTCAAAATGCTTCACTTTTTGGTCCTTCATTAAGATACTTTCCGTTAACACTTCTTATGCATGTATTTCAGATTTACTTTGACTTTTTTGTAGTATTAACTCATTAAGTAGAAATGAGAATATT